>NW_020954227.1:346580-715932 GCF_900497805.2 Vombatus ursinus
GTGACCTGGATGAGGATCTAGCAAAAGAGACTGAGAAGGATCAGTCTAATAGGAGAAGAACAAGGAAAGATTAGTATCTTGAAAATCTAGAAAGATGAGAATATCAAGAGTATACTCATCAGTGTCAAAGGCTGCAGAGAGATCAAGAAGAATGAAGATTGAGAACTGGCCATGGATTTTGCAGCTAAGAAATCACTGGTAATTATGGAAAGAACAGTTTTAGTTGAATGATGAGTTCAGAAGCCAGACTGCAGAGTCAAGAAAGAGAATGAGAGGAAAGAAATGGAGGTACCAATTTTGGATGTCCTTCTCCAGTTTAGCTACAAAGGACAGAAAAATGTAGGTTAATTACAGAGAATAAAGGATAAATTGAGGTTTTTTTGGAGGATAGAAGAGACATGGGTGTGTTTATTGGCAGTAGAGGAGCAATCAGTAGACAGAAAGAGAGTACAGTTAAGTGAGCGAGTAGGTATGACTGAAGGAACAACCTGTTGGAGGAGACAGGATAGAATAGGATTCTTTGTGTAGTAGAAGAATTTGTCTTGGTATGGAGTAGGACCACACTTTTTTGCATATGAGCAATATGTGTATTTGTTTTACTTGATTGTGCTTACTGATTACACAAGGGAATGTTTAAAATTTTTTGGGGGGGAAGTAGAGAATTGGAGAGAAGAGGGACAATGAATGATAATAGTAGTTCCCTCTCCCCCGAAAGAAAGGATCAATGAAGCATATGTAAAAATGCACAGAAAATAACAGGAAATTCAGAAGGAGGCAAATAAGTTGGGCAGCTTTGAAACTAAGGTGTTGAACTGATTATGTATTTAAAAATCTAAGCTCTGTGCAAAAGAGATTCATTATTTAAAAAAATCTTTTGCCATTCTTTGTATATGGGAATATTTGTTGGTATTTGTCAAGTTCAGAATAACAAAAAAATAAACTTTAAAAAAGAGGGGGAAACCCCCTAATCCAAGTAGTTTTTCAAAGATCTCTCTCTTTATCTCTGTCTCTGTCTATCTGTCTGTCTCTCTCTCTCTCTCTAAGGCTTCTCTTTAAGTTAGTTTTTACTACTCTTATGATGATAAACATTATCTTTTAACAGAGGATCCTGAGGGACTTCAGTGTTTCATTTTTTTTCTTCTTTTGGGGGGAAGAAAATAGTTTCTTAAAGATCTCATTGAAATATATTTAGGCAATATTGATTACAAGGAAATTTAGTGAGTTTTAAAATTAAATGGAAAATAATTTCAACCAGTATTTATTGAGTACCTTTTAAGTGTCTAGCCCTACGAAAAAAAGAATGTATGATGCAATCCTCATCCTCAAAAAGCTTACATTCTTGCTGTGGATAGGAGCCTAACAAAGAACACACACAATACAATTAGAGAACAACAGAAATTAGACCAGGACAAAATATCAACTTAGATAGAAATAGTTGTCCAAATGTGGAGCCCAGACCAGTGCTAAACTGGACCACCTTCAAGAAGGAGATGGAAAATTGAGATAGGCCTTGAAAGACTTTTGAGAGAGTCCCTATTAACCCCTAAATCCCTTTGTTATATGTCACTTTTTGTGTGTAGCTGTGCTGGGCTTTTTGGGAGTTGAAATACAGTGTAAAGACCATTGGATTTGGAGACTGAGTACCTGGGTTTAGACCTATCATTCTTTTTTTTTTTATTTTGCACCAAATTTTATTTTTAATAAATTTTTAGTTGTCCTGATTGACTGGCTGTGACCTTTTCTTGATTTCCTTTTACTTCTTCTTCCTTCTCAAGTCACTAAGATGTTCATTGACTCTATAGCAGACAGTGTTCCTGAGGTGAGAACTGGGAGGTGATATCTCACAACCAAAGCTTGGATGAGACTTCTTTGACTTCAGATCATTTCCATTTAGCTGTCAGGGAATAATGCCAGCAGAATGTACTTTTTCTGTTGGCTGTGAGTAGCCAGGAAGAAAGAACAGCTGAATGAAAAATTAAATCTTCAGACCAGGTTGTCCAAGAAACAGAAATCAGAGACAATGAGCTTAGTACTGACTCTGCCATCTTGGTTCCCAGAAGTGGAACTAGACCTGTCATTCTATGATTCATTTTTGATAGTAAGTTCAATATTTCATACCCATAGTTTCTTAATTCTTCCATGAAAGGAAGGAGGTATATTTTCCCTCTTTGGGGCCACAATTGATCATTTTAATTATAATTTCATTTAATTATTCTTTCTACTTCTATTCTATATTGTTTTCCAGGTTCTGCTTAAGACACCCTGCATAAATTTATATGTCTTACCATATTTCTCTAAATTTCTCAAATTCAATATTTCTTATAGTGCAATAGTATTCCATTATATTTGTAACCTGGCTTCCAATCAAGCCTGAGGCATTTTGTGCACAACTATATATGCAGAAGATGACTCCTAATGCCATGACATAATACCAGGCAGCTAGATGGCATAGTGCATATAGTGCTGGACTTGTAGTGAGGAAGACTTGAGTTCAAACCCAATCTCAAATATTTACTAGCTATATTACCCTTACAAGCTATGGGTCTCAGTCTTACTTTCCTCATCTGTAAAGTGGGTATATAATAATCTAGTTCCCAAGATTGTTCTGAGGATCAAATGACATAGCATATGTGAAGTACTCTGCAAACCTTAAAGCACTGTATAAATGCTAGTTTAAAAAAAATCAATTGAGAGAATACTGAGATGATGCTGCATACCTGAATAGAAGAGAAGATTGGTCTAGATCTTCTTGGGAGGCAGAGATACATGGTTCCAGAGATTCTTTAGGAGAGACACATGGACAGAAGAAGGGGAGAAGGAAAGCCTTTGGAAGTTGTAGACATTCAGGGGAACCTGATTCTTCAATGTGTCCTTGATTTCCAGCTTGTCTCCCTAGAGACTTAAGAGGGTAAGAACTTTCCCTTGAGTGAGACTGAACTCTCACTCTCTCTCTTGGTTTAAGCTGAGATCTCATCTTCATTCTTCTTTAGTAAATTCTAAACTACATTTGTCAAAAACGTGGCCCTCAACCCTCCTGAGTGTAACCACAACCAGTTTAAAATATAATTGGAAAATATTTAACAAAATAAATAAAAATGAAATAAAACATAATGTTAATATGTAGCTTCCCAAGTCAATATGTGCCCACAAGGATCGTTATGTATGGTTCAGTAGCCTCTGTTTCTTTGTGAGTTTTACACCACTGCTCTATACTTCTCTGATTTTTGCTTGCTGTTGGCTTATGTAAATGAGTTAACTCTCTATTCTCTATGTGTGATGCTCTTTTAGAGGCAACTGGTGGATGGAACAGTGGGTCCGGAGTCAGAAAATTCTGAGTTCAAATCTAGCCTCAAACAGTAGCTGTGTGACACTGGACATGTCATTAATCTTTTGTTTGCCTCAGTTTTTTTAACCATAAAATATGGATATATTTGTAAAAAACACTTAGCACATTGTTTGGTACAAAGTAAGTGCTATATAAACACTTATTTCCTTCCCTTTTTCTTTCTTTTGTATAATCAGTATTTGATGGGAATGAACTAAGCTGGTGAGTGTAAGTGTAAGTTGTTCTTGTGAGCAACCAGGGAAGAGGTTTTTGTTCTGAATCTATTGTATCCTTAGATAGTCAATATTTAAGCAGGTCAGACAGATATAATTGAAGATTAATACCTCTCTTGGAGATAGGCAAGGGAAGAAACAAATGCTTACCCATAACCCTTTTCCTGCTCTCCTCAAGGAAGAATTAAAGAATCTTTTAGAGAGGGGTGGGCCAAGGGGTGGGCCAGATTCCAGAGATATTCATTCATTCATGCCACCCTCATCCATTTAATGGGACAACGTACCCTGTACTAATGGTTACTAATTACTAATTTCTAAGTCATTTCTATTTGGCTATATTGTGTGTTTTACTTAAATTTTAATATGGTTTTCAAAATCATAAAATAAAATAAAAATTTCACATTCAGTTTGAGCAAAGTAATGAAATTTTGATTCAAAAGATCTGATTTAGTAGGAGCTTAAACACCTTTATCCTGATTCAAGGTTTAATCTAAACCTTTCCTAGGAAAGAAGTAATTAAATATTTGGGTTTTAAAGGGCATTTCTGAA
This sequence comes from Vombatus ursinus, assembly GCF_900497805.2. Lineage (NCBI taxonomy): Eukaryota > Metazoa > Chordata > Mammalia > Diprotodontia > Vombatidae > Vombatus > Vombatus ursinus. Next base: position 350,688 of record NW_020954227.1, read on the forward strand.
TGAAATGTTAAATAGAAAAAGCTAAGAAGTCAACAAAAAAAGACATAGTATAAATAGCATAGGATTTGGAAAAGAAAGGGAAAAGAACACTTATTAGGGAGTTACTAATTGTCAAGCATTGTGCTAAGTGCTGAGGATACACATAGAAAAGCAAAACTTAAGAGTTCTTGATCTCAAGGAGGTCACATTCTAACTAGGAGGAGATAACACATAAAAGAATGTTTACCTGCAGGGCAGATGGAAAGGCCCAGTTGTCCTTGTGGACAACAGTAGGTCCCTGCACTTCTAAAGGGCATAGCAATAGGGCAGAGAGTAAGTTCTCATGGACCATAGAGGGCAATGGTAGAGCAGAGAGTAAGAGCCACTATCTTATTGGAAGAATTTCAGTTGCTGACTCCCTGTTCATCCAAGCTGCGTGAATGGCCACATCTCCGCATCCTTTTCGGGAAGGAGGGAGTGGGCTGCAGGGTTGGATTAGAGTGGTGAGCATTGAGATGCCAGTTTCCAGCCAAGAGAGGGCATCCTGCTCTCAGTGGGTGCTGGGTTTGGGGGAAGGAGAAGGGTGACTCAGGACCTGTTCATGCTGGAACTTTTGGGACATAGCAGTAGTGAGTGGGGGAGAGGGAGAGGGAGAGGGAGAGGGAGATAGGTACAGACAGCATTGGGAACCTAGGGCTTGTAAAGGGGATGAACATTTTAGAAACTTTAGGGGTGTAGTTCCAAATTGGTTTCCAGAGTGGTTAAATGAATTCACAGCTCTATGGAGACCTTAAAAGTCCCCTAAATATTTATACCCTATAGTCATGTGAATACCAGAAATAAACTTATACCTAAGGAGGTAAAAGACATAGAGAAAAGGATGCATATGGACAATACTTTGTTGTAGCAAAGAACTGGAAACAAAACGGATGCCCATCAGTTTCAGAATGACTAAAAACATGTACATGAAATAATGGGAAATTATTGTACTAAAGAAATGATGAAAGGGAGGGTTCAGAGAAACTTGGGAGAACTTGAATAAATTGATACAGAGTGAAGTAGGTGGAATCAGGAGAACGATGTATACATTTGACAACATTATATAAGAAAACAAGAATGAAAGAATTAAGAACTTTCATCAATACAATGACTAATCATAACTTCAGAAAAAATGAATCACGTTTTCTACCACTTGGTAGATATGGTGGTGGGTATAGAGGTGCAGAATTATATAGCCAATGTATTGAATTGTTTTGCTTCTTTGTTACAAGGAAGAGTTTCTATTTGTGGGAGAATGAAATTAATACCTCCCTCTACCAAAAAAAAAAAGAAAGAAAGAAAAGAGCATCTATGAAATAATTTAAAAGCAAAGAAACAAAAAAAAAACCCTCTCACACATAAGGGAGTAGAAGAAAGTCTAGAAAGAGGGTACAGGGTCTGGCCACATAGTAGGTACTTTAAAAAATCTTTTCTAACTATTTATTTACACAGACAAGTAGGACAATTTTGTTTTGTGACCACAAAATTGCTCCCTATTGCATCCAAGGTCAGATATAAACTATTTAACTTTCAAAGTCATTCACAGCCTGACCCCAACTTATCTTTTTAGCCTTTTTGGACATTATTTTCCCTCTCACATTTTTTGATCCAGCCAAACTGACCTTTTCTCTGTTTCATGCCTTTTCAATGGAAATCTTACATGCTAGAATGTACTATTTCCTTATCTCTGCCTCATAAAGTCTCTCTCTTCCTTTCAGAAATAGGTCGAGCACCATTTTCTACATGAAGCCTTTCCAGATCACCCCAACTGCTATGTCCTCATCCCCCCAAAACTTTGTGTTTAAATACTTTGTGTCTATTTGTATTTATTCATTTTATATTTATGCTGTATATGTTTATATATGTGCTTCCTATTTCCCCTATTAAAATGTTTGTACTTGTATCTTCAGTGCCTAGCACACAGTAGACTCTTAATAAATACTTTTTGGTTATTACTACATGAAATTTAATATGCACTTAAAAACCATATGTAAAGTTCTATATCCTATACAATCTTCTTTTCTGTTCTTTGCCACATATTGAAATATTTGTTTTTGTTAATGTTTAATTTAAAAGCAAATAAAACTTTACACATACTTTCATATGCATTTATAAGAGTTTTTACCTGGTTTTGCTGTGTGTGGTGTGCCCAGCAAAATTAATAAAAAAGATGACTACTAAGGACACAAGTTATTACAGAAGACACATCTTTCTAGGGGCAGCTAGGTGGCGCAGTGGATAGAACTCTGGCCTTGGAGTCAGGAGGACCTGAGTTCAGATGTGGCCTCAGTCAATTGACACTAGCTGTGTGACCCTGGGCAAATCACTTAACCCCAATTGCCTCACAAAAAACAAACAAACCACATCTTTCTAAACTTGTTTTCCAACTTTTTCCATGATGTGCATTGTGATCTTTATAACAATTTTCCTCTTCAAGTCATCTAGACCTATGATTTCATTAGTACATGGAGCTTCTGATGATGAAATGTTTTCTATGGGTCAACTCCTACTCTACAACTTATATTCTTACAGAGCTGCCTGGTACATTGAGAGGTTAAGTGATGAGCTGATGGCAGGAAGTCTCTGTCAGAAGTTGGACTTGTGTCTAAAGTCTTTCTGTCTCCGAGGCTGGTTCCCTAGTTACTATTTGATGCTGCCTCCCACAAATTCTAATGTTGTGGCCATTACTCAGAGACTTTTGTCATCAGGAAATTCTGGTCTAGTGTTTCCTGATTGAAGTAGGAATGCCATTAGCTAGAAGTAGGAGTGAATAGCAAGAGAGCAGATGTAGGAAAGGGAAGAGAACTGGAAAATTCATCGAAACACAATTACAAATTATTCCACAAAATAAATATTTTGAAGGGCTTTTTTTTTTTTTTCAGAAGAATGTTGTGTTAGATGACTAGTATGGATGAAATCCATTATGTTAGAAACTTGGGAGAAAAGTCCTCCATTGATATGAATTAAGTTAATGTAGAGTACCTTTGGAATCCTACCCTGCATCAGAGTAACCATGGAGAGGCATATGTTTTCCCAGGATTCCACATCTATCAAACAAACTTAAGAAATTATTAAGTTCATTGAAGAACAGAAGATTCTCTGTAACTTATCCGTTGTATCAGTATGCCCCATCAAATCCTTAGAATGTTGTGGTCATTTTTTATTTTAGGTAAAAAAAAAAGAAAGGCCTAATTAAATTGAAATGCTCCTCCATTCCCAAGGGGTGTTGGTAAATTGCACACATAATTTGATGATGAAGACCCATCTAAAACAAAATACATCGGAGAGGATTCTGGGAAATGGTGGAGGTCAGAAAACTTTAGGGTCTCCAAATTTCCTCTACAAAAAAAGACAGAACATCACCTCAAAGTGAACATAGAGCAGAAGAAATAAACAAAAGATGGGATCAAGCAGTTGTCCTCCTAAAACAACTTGAGAAGACTCCAGAAAAGACATGATCTCCAAGGGTTTGTCCTGAGTGAAATGCAAACACCTCAGAAGAATCAACAAACAGCGAGCCCTGGGGGCAGCTGGTTTGGCAAGCAGCCTCAGCCTGAGGAATTTTCACCTCAAGGACTTTGTGGGAGTCAGAGGGCTGAGTAGGAGGAGATTGCAGGCCCTTTCACTGTCGAGGGACACCAAGCAAAGGTGTGCTGACCAGAAGTGGTTCTGGGCTGTGGCTATAGCTGGTGGTGGGGAAGGATCTAGTAGACACCTGGTGAGTGTGGTGGTAGAGGGATGGGGACTGAGCAGAGTCCCTGGTTTCAGTTCCAGGGCAGAGAGGACAGTTGAGGTTTGCAGCCACCAGAGGGACCATAGGGAACAAGAGTGTTTGTGGGACAGCATGGCTGGAGGCCCTAGCCATGGCTTAGGGGTGGAGAGGAGTGCCCAAGGTTGGGCCTTGGGACAGAGCTCAGAAAATAACAGTAAGAAGGACATGAAGCTTGGGACATCATTCCCCACACCTGGGGGAGGGGGGACTAGAACTTGATGATGATAATAAGCTGCTAAAAACAAAATAAAAATAAAAATGAGTAAGCAAAGGAGAAAGAACCAGAGATAGCTCCTATGGGGATAGAGAAGATCTGGGTTCATACTCAGAAGAAGATAGTGGAGCTAAAAAAAGTCACTCTTTCTTCAATGAGAAAGGTCAGATGGTCACAAGCCCAAAAAGAGTTCTTGGAAGAACTTAAAAAGGACTTAAAAGTCAAATAAGAGAGATCATGGAAAAATTAGGAAAAAAAATAAGAACAATCTAAGAAAATCAAGAAAATTATGAAAAGAAAGTCAATCAACTGGAAATAGAGAAGCAAAAACTTAAGGAAGAAAATAATTCCTTGAAAACTAGAATTGGACAAGGGAAAGCTAATAACATTATAAGACACCAAGAAATAGTAAAACAAAATCAAAAGAATGAAAAAAAATAGAAAAGAATGTGAAACATCTAATCAGAAAAACAACTGGTCTGGAGATCAAGGAGAGACAATAGTCTTTAAGACTAGTCAGACTACTTGCAAGTTAGGATCAAAAAAAGAATCTTGAAACAATATTACAAGAAATTATTAAGGAAAATTGCCCTGAAGTTCTAGAACAAGAAGATAAAGCAGAAATAGAAAAAAATCTACTGATCACCACCTGAAAGAGATCCAAGGAGGAAAACTTACAGGAATGTCATAGCTAAGTTTCAAAGCTCCCAGATTAAGGAGAAAATATTTTGCAAGCAACAAGAAAAAAAAGAATTTAGATATTACAGAGCTACAATCAGGATTACACGAGATCCAGCAGCTACTATGTTGAAGGACTGTAGGTCTTAGAACATTATATTTCATAGAACAAAAAAGCTGGGGTTACAACCAAGGGCAATTTGTAAAGTTAAGTATAATCCTGAATAAAAAAAAAACTGGATATTTAACAAATTGAAAGATTTTTCAGTTATTTGTGACAAAAACAGCAGAACTCAGGGAAAATTCAACACATCACATCCAGGAGAAATATAAAGTAAACATTAAAGACCAATTGTAAAGGACCCAATAAGGTTAAACTCTTTATTTCTTATATGTGAAAATGTTTTCACTACTCTTATGATTGTCATCATTATTTGGGTAGTTTGAAAGAAAGGGTTGGGCTGAGCTGTGTGTGATGGGATGATTCTAAAAAAATAAAACTGCATAGGGAAATATAAAAAGGAATATTATTTCATGCAAATGAGGTGTGAAAGGAAGAAATGAGACAAAAGAATCAAGTGGGGGAGGGGGAGAGTTGGTAGTGCTGGAATCTTACTGTCTTTGGAAGTGGGTTAAAGAGGAAACAACATATATATCTAGAAGGGTGTAAAAGTCTTCTAAATCTAGAAAGAAATAAGAAGGCAAAGGAATAGGATAAGGGGGGGGACTTTTATAAGGATGTGTAGATTAAGAATTAGGAGGGGGGAATGGAAAAGGGCGAAACTCAGAAAGAGAGTTTGATTTAGGTGGAGGGTAGAGGGAGAGGATATGGGAGGGACTCTTAGAGGGGCAGGTAGATTAAGGAATTGGAGAGCAAGGTAACAGGTAGAGGCAAATCAGATGAGTGAGGAGGGATAGGGTAAATAGGGTGAGAAGGATAGTGAGGAAAAATAGGATGGAGGGAAATACATAACAAGTAATTATAACTTAGAATGTGAATGGGATGAATTTACCCATAAAATGGAAATGGATAGCAGAATGGATTAAAAATCTGACTTCAACAATATGTTGCTTTCAGGAAACATAATAAAAATGAGAGATAAACACAGAGATAAAATAAAGGGCAGGAGTAGAATTTATTATGTAAAAAAAGGAGCGGTAGCAACCATGATTTCAAAGTTAAAGCTAAAATAGGTTTAATTAAAAGAGAAAAATAGGAAAACTACACTATGTGCCACCAATATTATTCAATATTGTTTCAGACCATTTAAAATAACTATACAGTATAAAATATCTGAGAGTATACTTGCCAAAACAGACACAGAAACTACATGAACATAAGCACAAAACACTCTTTATACAAATAAAGTCAGATTTAAATAACTGGAAAAATATCCATTGTTCATGAGTAGATAAAGCCAATATAATAAAAAATGACAATTTTTACCTAAATAATCTATTCAATGCCATCCTAATTAAATTACTAAAAATTATTTTACTGAGTTAGAAAAAAATAACAATTCATTTAGAAGAACAAAAAGGTCAAAAATTTAAAAGAAACTAAGGAAAAATAATGTAAAGGAAGGAGATTCATCAGTACCAGACCTTAAACTATATTATAAGGTGAGAACATTGTTGAAGTGTAAAATGAATAATTTTGATCATTTTAAATTTAAAATGTCTTGTATAAATAAAACCAATGTAGCCAAGATTATAAGGAAAGTGGAAAATTGGGAAAAAACTTTCATAGATGATCTCTGACATAGGATATAATTGTGATGGAATATTGCTGTGATGTAAGAAATGATGAGCTGGTTGATTTAGAAAAAACATGGAAAGATTTGGACTCACGAAGGAAGTTGTTATCTACCTCCAGAGAGAGAACTGACACATAGAAATGTGTATAGCACAGTCTTATGTGTGTGTATATTTATAGATATGTATGCATATGTATATGTTTATATTTAATTGTAGCCTTCTTGGGGAATGGTGAGGGAGGAAAAAAAAAGTACACAGCAGAGAACAAAAGAAAACGTAGAAGGTAGCACAGAAAAGCTGGGTTACTTTGAAAACAATGTGTAGGATTTATTACATAGGTTTCCATGTAACAGAAATTTATTGTTTTTTATTGAATCCTCTCATTTTCTGCTATGTACAGGGAAATGTTATTTTTTCTTGTTTTATATTTAAGTTTAAAATGAATGAAAAGTTAAAAATAAAACAAAATACATTGAGTCTGGTAACAAATTTCAGCCAGAAACCATAAAAAGTTATTTTTGCTTTTTTGGGGGGGCTTTATATTGAATGCAGAAAACTATTTGAAAATGAAATAGAGATAACACATTTACCTCTAAGTTAATATTAACGTTTTTGTTTGGAGGGAGAAAAAAATCTGCATTACTTTTCTGGAAAATAGTATTATGTAATAAATTGTTGTAAGAATAAAGGCTTAGGGAAATCTTTGCTTTACAAATAACATATGTAGAAAAATAGCAGATGCCTGATGGAATAAAGAACCAACTTATTGTCAAGACCTTGAAAAACTAAATAAATTTCCTTTAGTCTTTGATAATGATGATGTAATATAACTAATAGGAAGAGTCTTGCCACAAGAGAGAAAAGTTAATAATGCAGCAGTTACAGTTCTTGGTGAAATGGCTAGTATTTTAAACATTAGCTAAGGTGAATTATAAAATGGGGATTTTTTGAGGTGTTTCTATTTTAAATAGGTAAGGACTACATTTTGTAATTTGCTTCTTACAGTGGTTTCAAAAAACAAAACCAAACCAAAAAGCTGGAATGACTGGGATTTAAAGATGGATTTCACATATTACAAAGCTTTGAATGTATTTGTGTATATATGTTTTTTCTTTTTCTTTTTTTTTCCTCTTGGTGAGGCAATCAGGGTTAAATGACTTGCCCAGGGTCACACAGCTAGGAAGTATCAAGTGTTTGAGGCTGTTGAATGTATTTGTTAATGAAAAATAAACTCTGAGAAGTTAAATAAATTACCTGTATTTTACAGCATGATTAAGTATCTTTTGGGACATGGGCTTTAGTGTAAATGGGGCAAATGAGGTAGCTTCTATTTTTGTTTAGGGATTGGGACTGGGTTTATGTTTTTTTTTTGTTACAGTGAACTATCTGGTGAAGAAGCTCTTATCAATGCAGGTTGGCACCTTCTCTTCACTTTAAAGTCTTAGAGAGTTGTTTAGAACACTGAATATTTAGGTGACTTGCCCACTATCACATAGCCAGTATGTTTCAGAACTGGGACTTGCACCCAGGTTTTCCTGACTTGGAGGATAGCTCTCTATTCATTATGCCATTCTGCCTCTTTGTTTAACTTGGTTGAATTCTCCTGTATATGCTAAGAAAAGACTTATCTAAAGCAGACTTTTAAATTGCATCAATAATTTAGAGGACAGTGCAACTGTATTATTTTTCTTATCCTTCATCCCCAACTAAACCTTATCTCCACCCCTTCTCCCCGCCTCCCCCAAGTCAACGTTAAAATTTCTTGAGAAAATTTCAACCTCTGCAGGCACCCTTGGGTCTCAGGATTTGGAAAGTCACTTTTTTTTTTCTGCTAGAAACATGACTTAAACCAAGCAAAATAACAATCTTAAGTCTCACACTAGTTATCAGAATTGGTTCAAGTACATTGTACATCTGAATTTGTTTTGCCTGGTATGTCTTTTCCAAAGAACCTTTCTGTGTAGTTAGTGAGAATCTGAGAAAGACACTCTTTGAAGAAGTGTCTGTTTGACACCTGATGACCAGAGGTTCATACTTGACTTAGTCAAATGCCTAATTTTGCAGGATTGATAAAATTAGAGAAACTGTTACTCTCTTAAGAGGTTCTGAAATTAATGTTTTCCCAAATCTGATAATCTTTCAATATTTACATAGCTTAAACATGTGCACCCAAGGGTCATCATCTCATTGAACAAATCATGATCAAGGATTGGCTGACCACTTTTTATTCTGTACTCAGATTAGCATCTCAAAGTTTGGTCTTATCTTTTTATTTTTTCCAGCAATTTATTTATTATTTTTATTAATTATTACAACATTTATTAATATTATATTATAAGTATATATTATATACAATATAATAACATTATGATATTAATATCAGTTATTTATTGTTAATGTTAATTATTAATTAATATTTATTAATTTATTAATTAGTTTTCAACATTCACTTCCATAAGATTTTGAGTTTTAAATTTTCTCACCTCTCTTCTTCACCCTCCCCAAGATGGCGTGCAATCTGATATAGGCTCTATTTATTCTTGTCTTTTTCTTGACAATTTCAGTTAATTGTCTTCTCTGGAAACTACCCTGACTTATTAAGGGAATTGGATGAGCAAATGGACTTTCTATTTTTTTTAACCTCCATAATGATAGTCAAGTCTTGTCCAATTCTTTGTGACCCCGTTTGGGGTTTTCTTGGAAAAGATACTAGAGTGGTTTTCCATTTCCTTCTCTAGCTCATTCCAGATAAGGAAACTGAGGCAAACAGGGTTAAGTGACTTGCCCCGGGTCACACAGCTAGTAAGTGTTTGAGACCAGATTTGAACTCAGGAAGATTAGTCTTCTTGACTCCAATCCCAGCACTCTATCGACTGTACCACCAAGCTGCCCTCCATAATCATAGATTGCTTATAAAAGATGTGTTTTATTGAGATCTTTTTATGCTGCTTTCCATTTTAAATCTCTTCTTCCTTTTTTTCTTTTTTTCTTTCATTACTTCCCACCTTGTATCTCCTCTGTCTTCTCCTTCCCTCCCCACCCCTTGCAGGGTAGGACTGCCTCAGAGAGTCATCAGAGTAACCACTACTTTGTGTCTTATTAGGGAAGTATTTACAATTAATTGGAATGTAAGCACCTTGGTTTTCATTTTTATATCCTAAGCATATAGCATAATGTCTTGCACAAAATAAGTTCTTAGTAAATATTTGTTGAATTAAAGTAGCAGGGCCCTGTTAACTCTAGAAACAGCACAGTGGCACCATGAGTTTGCAGAACTTTGCAGAAGTTTTCCATCCTTGTTCACTTCTTTATCTTCCCTTTTCTGTTTTTGTGACATTTCTTTCATGGAAGGCAAGAAATAAGAAAAGAGCTACACTACAAAGTACACCTGATGCTGCTATAGTAAAGGAAAACAAAATGAATGAAAATGTATATTGCTCAGATTATGATGACCTGTCTTCCCCACCCCCTCTGCCCTGCACCTAACAGTATTTTATTTTTTCCAATTACATGTAAAGATAGTTTTCAACATTCACTTTTATAAGACTTTTTTTTGTGTGTGAGACAATTGGGGTTAAGTGACTTGCCCAGAGTCACACAGCTAGTAAGTGTTATGTATCTAAAGTTGGATTTGAACTCAGGTCCTCCTGACTCCAGGGCTGGTGCTCTATCCACTGTGCCACCTAGCTGCCCCTAAACTTTTATAAGATTTTGAGTTCCAAATTTTTTTCTACCTCCTCGCCCTGCCTCCTCCTCCCTCCCCAAAATGGCATCAAATCTTATATAGGCTATATGTGTACAATCATATTAAACATATTTCCACATTAGTCATGTTGTAAAAGAAGAATCAGAATGATGACCTGTTTAACCCATACCTTTGTATATCATGGATAGGTGCTGCAGATGGACCAGGGTCCAGAATTAAGAGGGAGGAGATCAAATTGAACAATATTTAGTAAACTGATCAGTGCTTTCAGTGATCTGAAATTGCCTGCTGTTGCAAAATCTCATTACCTTAACACCAGTGCTTTCCTGGTGATTCTATATGGCTATAAATTATGAAATAGCACAATGTTGGATGAATCATACTTACAAATAATTATTAAGCAATAGGTGCTTTCTGTATGAAAAGTGGCGTAAGACATTATCAAAGACATGTATGAACAGAGAAGGATGTGAACTGGCCCTTAATGAGAAAGAAAGACAATAACAGGTCAGCTTAAGTGATATAGAGACAGCATGGTACAATAGACAGCACTCTAGACATAGGTTCTAAAATCAGATGATCTGGAAACAAATCTTACCTCTGATGTTTATTTCCTTTGTGACATTGGGCAAGTCACTCAAAATAGGTCTCCGTTTCCTCATCTGTAAAATGTGGGGATTGAATTAGGTGGTACCTTCTAGCACCATGTATGAACCTCTTGGATTGACTTTGCTTGAGAATTTTAGGCCATGGGAGCCTCTGTGATATTAAACGAATGAGGAGGCTGCCAGTTCATTTAGGTGGGTTCTTTATGAGGGATTTATAAAGACATGGGCAAGAATTGCACAAGATAAGAAGACATAGAAAAAATTTAGCATGATTTGGTAGAGAGAATTCTGTTACATTCAACAAGCACTTATTAAGTACCAAACACTGGACAATTTCTAGATAAGATGGCAATGTGGAAAGCTTAGGAATACAACTCTCTCACATACACTCCAGCAAACATCTAAGAGGGCACCAGAAAGATCGAGAAAAAGGAAGACCAAAGAAAGATGAGAGTCAGCTGCTTTATCTAGTCTAGGACTACTCAAAAAGAAACCAAAAGCCTATAGGTACTGTTAAAAGGATTATACCTTATGAGGTGGAAACCTATGGAATTTATGAGTAGGGAGATTGATGAGACAGGGTTAGGGAGAAGAGGAGCCGAGTCCAACACATCCTGACCTCACTGGGCATAAAGCCAGGAGTTTTAAGAGACATTACAATTCTGATCAATACCATAACTAGAAGACTAGTGGAATAGATATTCTAGCAGACTAGTGAAACACGCTTTCTACTTTTTCCCCCCTGAAAAGTCCATATTCTGTACATGCAAAATGATACATAAATTTTTAGACATGACCAATGTGCCTATACTTATGTGTATATGTGTATGTGTGTGTGTGTGTGTGTGTCTGTGTGTGTGTGTGTGTGTTTTAACAAGGGAGGGATTTTTCAGGGGGGAAGAGAAAGTTGCTAGGAAAGACTTGGGGGCAGAAGTAATAGAGATGCCAAAAAAAAGAAAAGGTGACAATGAAATATTTTAAAAAAATACCCAGAAGAGAACAGAAATTTAGAAGAGGACACACACAAGCAAGGAAATGTTGGTACTGTTTTCAATTTAATATATTCTTCTCAAAAGAAATAATCTATACATGATAGATTCTTTGTTTCACATACAATCCTATTTCCCTTTTCTTTGTATACAGAAATGTTTATGTTGTTTGATGATTATCAATTTTGTAATAAAAAAAATAAAATTTGGGGAAAAAATGCCCACCATGTGTAAGACACTGTGGTAGGTGCTGGGGGGCTTGGGGGGGTGATTAGGGAAAGACAAATCAAATACAGTCTCTGCGTTCAATGAATTTACAATATATCTACAGATAAATAAGTATAAAGTAATTGGGGGTCCCTTAGGGTGATCAGGAAATATCTAGTATAGGAGATGGCATTTAAGCTAATACCTGAAAAAAAAAATCTAAGCATTCTAAAATTTGAAGGTGGTGGAGACCCATCCCAGACTTGGGGTATTTAGTATTGCAAAAAGCCTGGAAACAAGAAATGCAATGTAGTTTATGTAGAAAAGCTAAAACAATACATACATCATGAAGCCTTTTTCAATATCCCTAGCTGCCAGAGCCTTCCCTTCCCTCCAAATTGCCCTTTTATTCTATTGTATATATTTTGTATGTATGTATGTATATACATATGTATGTGTATATCTTAAGTATGTATTTATGCATCATGGGATCATATACAGAGAGCTGCCAGGGACCTTAGACATCATCTGATCCATTCCCTTTATTTGATAGATGAGGAAACTGAGGCATGGAGAGGTTAAGTGTGTTAAATCTTTTTTCAGGTTTTCACCCTGATTAAGCAGGCAAACTCAGAAAGTTAAAAGGATTTTATTCATCAAGCCAAGGCAATAAACATTGGATGGGCCAGCTTTGATTACATTTTGAGGAGAATTTTCTAGTCAGACACATGCTTTAGAAATATCAGTTTCTTTCTGTAAAATATTAGCTGCTCTGCCTGGTTTCAACTCCACAGAACAGGTTAAGCCCCTTCCAGGTTAAACTTATCACCTCTAATATCACCATGCCTAACCCAAACCTTGATTAACACCACCTCCCTCAGCTTCCTCTCTCCTCTAATTGGAGAGCTGGAGGGTAGAGCATCAAACTCTTCACAATGCTTTCATTTATGGAGGGCAGAAACTGGACTTTTGGTCTCCACTCTACATCTACTGCTTTGTGTGATTTCCACTCCACGGAACAATGGAACATGGAAGAGAGGAATAGTGCAACAAGATGAACTCACATGGAGTACCCCCTGGTGTCTGGTCCCCCCCCCCATCCCCTGCTTTCCTGCCTCCTTTGTGTGTTATTCTCCACTCCTCCCCTTTAGATTGTAAGCTCCTTTAGGATAGGGATTATATTTCTTTTTATTAATTGTATACCCAGTGCTCAGTATAGTGCCTGACACATGTTATTGTTGTCAGGTGCTGAAACTGATGATTAGAACTCACTGATCATTATTTCAGTAATGCTTACGCTCTGAGAATAATAAATTGTGTTTTTTCTCTATCTCTGCATTATTTATTGTATAATTAGCAGCAGTACCCATCAACGAATCTTTGGATAATTTTTGTCATAATATGCATAGACAATTAATTATGCAATATATGTTTAAAAACTTTGCTCTTTTTCATATATATATATTAAGTGAGGAAACTATCCATATATGTATGTAGAAGAAAAACATTGATGTTTTTGCTCTAAAATGTTACCTCTGTGATGTTATTGGAATTAAACAAATCAGGAGTTTCTTTTTCATGACATTGCAAATCCCAGATGTAAGTTCAATTCAGACTCATGCTAAAGTTCTTATGGCCACATGATGCCATGCACTGCACAGGAAAAGGAAAAAGAGGCAAAAATGGTCAAATCTGACAAATCAGGAGAAGGATGGGGGTGTGTTGAGAATAGGAGGCTGAATGATGTTCTGGGTGAAGAGTAAGAGCTCATAAACCCATATATATCATCAGAATTTCTATATATTGTTAATAAGCCCAAAAGCAAGGCATAGAAAGAGAAATTCCATTTAAAGTTACTACAGACATTATAAAATATTTGAGAGTCTACCTGCCAAGACAAACCCAGGAACTATATGAACACAATTACAATTTTCACACAAATAAAGTCAGATCTAAATGATTGGAAAAACATCAGTTGCTTGTGGGTAGGCCAAGCTAAAATGCATTTCTAAATGACAATAAAAATGACAATTCTACCTAAATTAATTTACTTATTCAGTGCCGTAACAATCAAACTACCAAAAAATTATTTTATAGAGCTAAAAAAAAACAATAAAATTCATCTGGAAGAACAAATTGTCCAGAATATCAAGGAAATTGATTAAAAGAAATACAAGGGAAGGTAGCCTGGAATTACCAGATCTCAAACTATGTTATAAAGCAGCAATCATCAAAACTACTTGATACTAAGAAATAGATGGTGTATCAGTAGAATAGGTTAGGTATACAAGACACAGTAGTCAATGTATAGTAATCTGCTGTTTGATAAACCCAAAGACCCCAGCTTCTCGGATAAGAACTCCCTATTTAACAAAAACTGTTTGGAAAACTGGAAAACAGTATAGCAGAAACTAGGCATAGATCACCATCTTACATGGTATACCAAGATAAGATCAAAATGGGTATACAATTTAGATATAAAGGCTGATACTATAAGCAAACTAGGAGAACAAGGAATAGTTTGCCTGTCAGATTTATAGAGAAGGGAAGAATTTATGGCCAAACAAGAGATAGAGAACATTATGAAATGCAAAATGGATGATTTTAATTATATTAAATTGAAAAGTTTTTGCACAAACAAAGCCAATGCAATTAAGATTAGAAGGGAAGCAGAAAGCTGGGAAACAATTTTTACAACTAATGTCTCTGATAAAGGCTTCATTTCTAAAACATATAGAGAAATGAATCAAATTCATGAGAATACAAGTCATTCCCTGATTGATAAATGGTCAAAAGATATGAACAGGCAGTTTTCAGATGAAATTAAAGCTATTTATAGTCATATGAAAAAGTGCTCTAAATCATTATTGATTAGAGAAATGCAAATCAAAACAACTCTGAGGTACCACAACACATCTATCAGATTGGCAAGCATGACAAAAAATGATAAATGTTGGAGAGGATGTGGGAAAATTGAAACACTAATGCATTGTTGGTGGAGTTGTGAACTGATTCAATGATTCTGGAGAGCAATTTGAAACTATGTCCAAAAGGCTATAGAACTGTGCATACTGTTTGATCTTGCAATACCACTTCTAGGTCTGCATCCCAAAGAGATCATAAAAATGGGGAAAGGACCCAAATGTACAAAAATATTTATAGCAGCTCTTTCTTTAGTGGCAAAGAATTGGAAATTGAGGGGGTGCCCATCAATTGGGAAATGACTGAACAAGTTGTGGTGTATGAATGTAATGGAATACTATTGTTCCACAAGAAATGATGAGCAGGCAGACTTCAGAAAAACCTGGAAAGACTTACATGAACTGATGTTGAGTGAAGTGAGCAGAACCAGGAGAACATTGTACACAGTAATAGCAACATGGTCTGATGCCCAATTATGATAGACTTAGCTCTTCTCAGCAATGCAAGGATCTAGGACAACTCCAAAGGACTCATGATGGAAAATGCTATCTACATCCAGGAAAAGAACTATGGAATCTGAATGCAGATGAAAGCATACTATTCGCTCTCTCTCTCTTTTTTTGTTTCTTCTTTCTTGTGGTTCCTGTCATTGGTTCCAATTCTTCTTTACAACATGACTAATGTGAAAATATATTTAATATGAATGTATATGTAGAGCTTATATCAGATTGCATGCCATATTAGAGTGGGGGACCTGGAGGGAGAGGGAGAAAATTTAGAACTCAAAATCTTATGGAAGTAAATGTTGAAAAGTAAAAATAAATAAGTTAAAAATAAAAAAGGAAAGTAAGAGCTTATATTTGGTCACTTGGGGATTACAAAGGAGTTGGGTGGCTTCATGCTATAATAATGGACAGGCATCATGAGGGAGCTGTACCATAAGGGCATATCCTAGGACTGGACTTTCTTCACCAGGCCATAGCAGAAGCCACTATCCAGAGACAAAGAGTGCTTGGGTTACAGTCAAGATGAAGTTTATCCCCATGGATCTGAGTTAGGACACCTGAGGCAAACCCTTGTGTTTCTTTTCCTTTTTTTTTCTTTTGGCTAGGCAGTGAGGTTAAGTGACTTGTCCAGGGTCACACAGCTTAGTAAGTGTTATGTGTATGAAGCCGGATTTGAACTCAGGTCCTCCTGAATTCAGGGCTAGTGCTCTATCCACTGCGCCACCTAGCTGCCCCCCCTTGCTTTTCTTGACAACAGAATGGGAAGGGCTTCTTATAACTAGGGATCCCTTGTATACAAGCAGCAAGCAGGGAATTCCCTAGGCAAGTGAGTACCTCCTGAATCTGTGAGGGCCATGAAAGTGGGTAATCTGGGATACCCTCAGGAGTAGGTTTCTCCAAGGTCCATACAATGGTGTAATA
Organism: Vombatus ursinus; assembly: GCF_900497805.2. Lineage (NCBI taxonomy): Eukaryota > Metazoa > Chordata > Mammalia > Diprotodontia > Vombatidae > Vombatus > Vombatus ursinus. The sequence goes on from NW_020954227.1 coordinate 366,987, forward strand.
ATCAGGAATCCATAGGCAGCAGTAGCCAGCATTCTCCAAAAGGCTCCAAATTCTTTCTTAGTTTAGGCCTGCTGTAAACTGGGTATGCCTTGGACTCAGTCTGGTGAGAGGTATTACTGACTCTCCAAAATAGTAAAGCCTAAGTAATGAATTGAAGGATGAGCTGCTTGAAGCTTCTTGTGGCTCACTTTATATTCTAAGTTATGTAAACAAATTAACAGGACTACAGTACCTTTCTGACACACAGTTAGGTTTGGGGAACAAAGCAGGTCATCTACTTATTCTATCAAAGTGAATCCCTGGGGAGGGCAGAAGAATTGGAGATCTATCTGTAAGTGGGTGGAAAAAATGGAAGGGTAGGGGCAGCTAGGTGGCACAGTGGATAGAGTACTGGCTCTGAAGTCAGGAGGACCTGAGTTCAAATCCAGCCTCAGCTCAAGCACTTGTCACATACTAACTGTATGACCCTGGGCAAGTCACTTAACCCCAATTGCCAAAAAAAAGGAAAGAAAAAATGGAAGGGGAATCTTGAAAACCCTGAGAAAGATGAATCCAGGCGTATTGTTCCCACTATTATTTGATACTCTTCTAGAAATGCTTGCTGTAGCAATCAGACAAAAAAAAAATTGAGGAAATAAGTATGGGCAAAGGAGAAAAATCCCTCTTTGTATTTGAAATGACAGTCTTTAAGAAAATTCCAAAATATAACTAAAATTAATTAAGGCAATAACTTCATAAATTAATAAGATATAAAATAAGTCATAATAAACCATCAACCTTTCCATATATTTCTATCAAAAACCAGCAGGAAGAGAAATTCCATTCAAAGTAAGTATGAAATATATAAGATATTTTGATTCCATCTACCATGTCACACACAGTAATTATATGAATACAACTGTGGAATTCTCTTTGCTGAAATATACCTATGTAATTAGAGAGTATTAATTGTACATGTTTGGGCCATAACAACATAATACAAATGGCAATGCTACACAAAATAATTTATAAAGTGCCATATCAACTACACTATCAAAGGTTTCCTTAGAAGTAGAAAAAATAATAAAATTCATCTGGAGTAACAAAAGGCTCAAGGGAAATAATGAAAAAAAATTGGCAAGGAAAGGGACCTTATAAGGAATTGATTCTGATATATAACAATGACTAGCCATTCTTCAAAAAGGGATCACAGAAAGAGGGAGATTGCCTATATGTACAAAAATATTTATAGCAACTTTAATAATAACAACAACAATAATAATGACATTATATACAATATAGCTATATAAATGCGTTAAGGTTTGCAAAGAATTTTATATATGTTATCTTATTTGGTATTCATTTGTTGCATTTGAAATTTATTTGTTGTAGCAAGAAAATAGAAAGTAAGGAGTGACAACTGGGGAGATGGTTAAACAAATCATGATATGTGATATATGAATGTAATGAAATATTATTGAACTGTAGGAAATTACAAAAGAGATAGTTTAAGAAAAGTCTAGGAAGACTTGTATCAACTAATATAATATGAAGTGAGAAGAATAAAAAAAACCCCCAAACAAACCAAAAACAAGTTATTCAACAATAATAGCAATACTATAAAGAAAAAGCATTTGAAATACTGAAGAATTCTGATCAATGAAATGACCAAATATAAATTCAGAAGACCAGTGATGAAGCAAGATACTCACTTTTTGATAGAGAGGTGATATACTCAAAATTCAGAATGAAATATGTACTAGTAGACATCACCAATGTGTGAATTAGTTTTGCTTAATGTTCTTGTTTGAAAAAACAAACAAACAAACAAAAAAAAACCTGTTTTTCTTTTTCCTTTTACATTTGAGGGGCCAGGATTTGCCAGAGAGTATTGCTACATGAAAATGAAAGAAAAACAAAACAAAGAAAAAAGTCATTGAAGTTTTGAAAATAAAATATCCATTTTGGACTTAATTTTCTTTCTTTTGTTATTGCTATTTCTTTTTATGTAATATTTTATTTTCCCCCCAACTACATGTAAAAACAATTTTAACATTCTTCCTCCCCCCAATTTTGAGTTCCAAATTCTTTCCTTTTCTCCCTAGGTTAAACATGTCATTGCTATTTCTAAATACATTTTCTAAGCATTTCTAAAACATTATCAAATAATAGCTGGGAAAGGGGATCATCCAAGCTTTGGGGAGAAAATTTCTAGTGTTTACTCATTGAAAATAATTCCAGGTTTTGGTTTTAGGTATATGTATTTTTTTTTTTACATATTAAAATTGCCCTTCTATCCTTATGCAAAAGTGAGTGTTGTATTTTGGCAAAGGCCTTTTCTTGTATCTATTTATATAATCATGAGGTCTGGGTTATTTTATTTTTGATAGGATTCATTTTCTTAATTATTTTCCTAATGTTGAACATATTTTATCCCTAGTAGAAATCCAACTTATAGTAAAAAAAAAAATAAACACGTACCTACTATCACAATTGAAATTAAGGTAAACTGAAGTACAAAGCTCCAAGCATGATCAATTTATTAGTCAAGTGCAAATTTACCAATAAATAGGATCTTAGCTTCCTCAGTAAAGTTAATACTATGAAGTGAGGCAATCTAGCCTTTTTATAGTTTTTTCCTTCCCCTGGGAAACACAGAACAAAGAATAGGACTGCATAGGTGGAACTTCATAGTCAGGAAATGAGTTATGATTGGTTACCAAGCCTAAAGAAAACAATATGATTAGTGGGGGACAACATGAATGGTTGGAAATAGGGAATGTGGGGTTAGTAAGAATCCCTCCTTGTTGTTAAGGAATGCTGATTGGTTTATGGAGCTCATCTGCATCCTACAGGACTTATTAGTGCAATAAAGAGAACAGACTTCCTGGAATCCAACTGCATCTTGCAAGGCTTGTCAGTGAAATAATAAATCTCCCTTAATTGAACATGGGTTGCAAGGCTCATTAGTAAGGTAACAGATCTCCCTTAATTGTGCATTGGCAGTGAAATGTGTAGAGCTAATATATTTCTTTGAATTAAGGTGATTTATGAGACACTTTAGCTCAGAGAGGAAGGCTGAACTTCTGAAACTATGAACTTCTTAATTCAGAGACAAAGAAAGGGACTTAGTAGTTAAATACAGACTAAATTAAACACAAATAGAATTACAAAAATAGGATCAATTAAGAAATGGAACCAATTCATTTTCTCAATTCCTCTTTTAACAATGATATACATGTCCCCCTTGGATCATTTATCTATAAGCTAATTCTATGAGATTTTTAACATAATCAGTAGTATATATTAATGTAAGCTTTTCTATTGCAAATTTAGAGAAGGGTTTAACACAGCAACTAAGGCAAAGTCTAAAGAGAATAATGAGACAGAAGGCAATAAAAGCCCATCCCTGTAGTCAAATGAATAAAAAGAGAAGCATTCCACTAGGAGGCCACCTATAATGGGTAGTTCTGTCTCTGCTATAACTTGTTGAATTTTGTGAAGGCTGGTAACAATTTCTCCTGGTTGGTTAATGTAAGAACAACAAGATTGATTAATCACAGCACAAGCCATAGTAAGAATCTCTAAAACAATGAACTAATTTTAGAGATGATTTTTACAAGTCACCAAGATAACTAAGAAAATTCAGTAAGCATAGATACTGTGAAACAAAAAGCCAAAGTAATATAATAATGATCATCAATATTAACTAACATCAAGGATCACTGTAGCTTAGTAACTCCTTCCCAATGTTCATTTAATCAACACATTTCATCTTGGATTCCAAATACCCTGTGCTATGTAGTCTAGTCTCTGTAAACATCTTCTCTTGGACATCATGGAAAAGGTCTCATTCTCAGGGCAGCTCTGAAGGGGGTTCCTCCTTGAAGATCTGTTTCTCTGGCTCCAAGTCCCTTGCAGAGATTCTTAAGTGATTCCACTAAAAATGCCAGTAACAAGACTCCATAAGATCTAGTACAGCCTCCTAAATTTGCTTTTCCAATAACTGGTTCATGTGGTGAAAAACAACTCAAATCTTATTGTTCTGATCTTATTAACAACAAAACTATAAGAAGGACATGAAATTAGGGACCCATAATTCACCTGAAACTTCAGAAGATTTCAGTTTTTACATACCACTTGCAGTTTCTATCTTTACCTAAACCCTGCCAACACTTGTATGAAGGAAGAATCTTAAAAAGAATGTATAAGGGCCTGACTTGTAAAAATGTATCCTTTTTTCTCTTAAAATTATCAGATACTTCAAATAAGAAAAGAATTTCACCTTCTTCACAATTATCAGTGTGATTTTATATGTGAAATTCTTAATTCAGTGTTGAAAATTCATTATTAAAACATCCTTAGAGCCTGGATTTCTCATTAGAAACATTTGGAAGCCAACCACATACATACATTTCCTACTTCATTTAATTAGAAAACTTTTACAACTTTGTCTTAAAATTTTTTTGCATCTTTGTCTTAATTCCCCTTTTAGGAGAACATTATTCCCATATTATCTTGAAGGAATAAGATATTTCAAGGACTTAATCTTATCCACAAATTATATAATTATGAGCAAGCCTCAAAACTAATTTACTTAGTTGCTTAGGATATGAAGTGGCCTGCCAATTCATATGGAAAAGAGTAAGATCTTTCATACTTGCATCCTATTATAGTAGTGCAGAGGTGCTGACATATTGAAGCAACAATATTTGTTATATTAAAAAAAAATTGTAACTTTATCTGCCATGATTAGAAAAAATTGCTATTGAAGGAAGAAGCAGGGAAATGGTTATAACAACATCAAGCCTGATCCTCCAGGCCTAAGCCTAAGGGCACAGAATAACTTATCCTAAGTATCATCATCATCATCATCATCATCCTTAGGTCTGTGTGATTTCATATAAGAGTCATAATTACTATTTGGAACAGCAAATCATATAGCAAAATTCCATCTTATTCACAGGGTATTATGACCAAGCTTATGATTAATTAGGTGGGAAATAGTCCTTGAACAGGACTTTTGAACTAAAGGAAATAACACAATGGGGAAATTGAGTCAATAGGATCCTACCTTTGGCTATGCAAAGGTCCTCCCCTCAACTTTTCCCAGACATAGACATCCGCCTCTAGCAGTTTTCAGATCCCACTGTCTTTGAGCAGCTTACATTTCCCCATTTCCCTTGATTGGTGGATTACTGAACTTAATGATACATCAGCCATTTATATCTGAATTCAAAACTGAAAACAAAATCAAATTACAGTTCCAAGAGAATATATCTCAAATATCAAGTTTCATTAACTATACTGTAGGGCTAGAGACAGTTTTATTATTCACTCACATTTTTTGCAATGCCAGTTAGCAAAAAAAGAAAAAATTACCAGGACTTAGATAAGAAAAAATTCACTCAACAACTTCTTGTTCTTGTTCTTGTTCTTGTTCATGTTCTTGTTCTTGTTCTTCTTCTTGTTCTTTTTCTTCTTCTTCTTCAGTTTTGAACTCATCCTGGTACAAAAATCAATAATTCAAAATCAAGAAAATAATTACATTCTGGAATTACAAATAGTAAATATATTTTTGTTCACTCAAAAACCCCAGAAAAATGCTGGCTAATTATTGTAAATCTCCAGACTAACAGATATCTATCTCTTAAAGTATTGTATATTAATTCCTAAAACAAAAATAAATCTTTAAGACTGGAGTCTATTGAGACTAGGTTGGCCTAAGGTGTAACTTCAAAATATGCTATTCCTGGTATAACTTCATAATTTTCATTATCACCAATCATCACATAAAGCACTTCTATATTATAAACGAACTTTTAAATCCTCCCTTTTTTTTCAAGGAATATTTGTAATGGAAGAGGGGATCCCATTTTCTCATTAAACCAATTCACAAATTATTTCACAGGGCTGATGAGATTTATAACCTTGCCCAAGCAGATTGTTCCAAGAAACCAGGCAAGTTTAGAAGGTTTTCTTCTCTCTGTCTGTCGTCTCTCTTTCTCCTTTTCCATAAAGTAATTATTCTTCTTCTCTTTTTAAATATACTCAATTAAATACTTTGTAGGCTTTAACATTATAACAAATAATGACAATAATTTCACAGTATCCATATTAAAAGGAGTTAAATTTTCCAATGATACAATCTCATTAACTTCTTAAAAATATTTTTTAGATAATGGTTTCCAAAAATGAACAATGTAGGGAAATTTAGAAACATCACAATAACATATACAACATCATTATTTTAAAAGTGAAACAAAACCTATTAACAGCCAGATGACATCAAGTCAGTTGAATGCATTCCCAAATTATCTTATATAGAAAATTATTCATTTGATTACTTTTAGCATTTTATGCTTTTTTGCTTTGTCATTTGCAGTAATGTTCAACTCTTCATGACTCTATTTGGGGTTTTCTTGGCAGAGATACTGGAATAGTTTTCTATTTCTTTCTCCAGCTCATTTTTATAGATGACAAAACCAAGGTAAGCAGGGTTAAGTGACTTGCTCAGTTACACAAGTGTCTGAGGCCAAATTTGAACTGGGGTAGATGAGTCTTCCTAACTTCAAGCCTGGTGCTCTATCCACTGTGCCACCTAGCTGCCCCAGCATTTTATATTAATATCCCCAGAATTTTATTTAAAATCCAATGTAGAGTTACCCAGTGTGAAATAATTATATTCAATTAATGAAATAATAATAACAACAATAGTTAACTTGTTATATAGTACTTACCATATGCCAAGGACTGTGTTAAGCATTTCACAACATTATATCATTTTGATCCTTACAACAACCCTGGGAGGTGGGTGCTATAATTTATCTCCTTTACAGATTAAGAAACTGAGGTAAACAGAGGTAAGGTAACTTACTTAAGGTCACACAGGCGACAAATTTCTGAGACTGGATTTTGACTCAGGTTTTTCAGAGCCATGATCATCTTAATGCCAAAAACCAGATATAGTTGTATTAGTTTCTAATTTATCACAATTATCCTATTTAGTTTCATAACAAAATTTGCCCAAATCAAATCTGGATTTTTAATCACTGTTTTTTTAATCACAATTTTTAATCACATTTAAAACTTCAAAAAAAAAATTTTCCCCACAAGGGCCATCAGTATTTCAAAATTGAGAACCCCTTGTTATCAATTAGCTCAATCTCAAAGATTCGTGGTGACACACAACTCCCCACAACTTTTTATTTTCTTTTAAATCACCATCAACACCAAACCAATTCCTTTTGTGTTCATAATCTAATCCTCACTCTCTCACTGGTCCCTGTTCAGTTGTAACCCTGGGCAAGATATAGGGAGGGGCTCTATGTGGTAGCCTTGCATTCCCATCCCCTTGTTTTGCAGCCTGAAAATTTTATTCTGCAATTTTATCACTATGGTTTCCATATCATAAAGAATAACCACATAATGTTTCTCATATCCTTCTTATCTCAAGAGGCCAAAAACCTCCCTCAAACTTCTTTTTGCAGACTAATGATGAAGCATACTATCCACCTCCAGAGAAAGAACTGATATAGTTTGAATACAGACTGAAGCATGCTATTTTTCACTTTCATTCTTTTTCTTTTATTTGAGTCTTCTTGTACAAAGTGATTAATATGGAAATGTTTTATATGATTGTGTATGTATAACCTATATTTGATTGCTTACTGTCTCAAGGAGGGGGTAGGGAAGGGATAGAATTTGGAATTCAAAACTTAAAAAAAACCCCCAAGTGTTAAAAATTATTTTAATGTGTAACTGGGGGAAACTTAAAATATATTAAATTAAAAATTAAAAAAAACACCTCTTTGTAAAACTCCAATCCCCTTTTACTTTCAAACCCTACCTCCTTAAACTTTCTCTCTCAATCTCCCTCTCTCCCTCCCTCCCTCTCCCTTCTTTTCTCTTTCTCTCTCTCTCTCTGCTGGGTTTGGACATGGAATTTGAGTAAAACAGCATTATTGTGGTTGCACAAGTGAGCCTCATAACCTGATAAACAAGTAGTGAACATTACATTAAAGTTTGAGGCCACTGTAAGAACCTGTCTATCCCTATATGATTTATGAAGAATATCAAACTGATTAATACTGGTTGGAATAGAGTAGGGATCCAAATGAATTATTTCCAACAGAGAGTTACCTCAAAACTCACTAAAACATTTTAGTATTTATAAAAAAAAATTCAAACCATATTTTGGAAATCCACAGCAGAGAAATTACATTTAAGTCATAAATTTAGTCTCTAATCAGTTTACAATGCCATAAATTTCTGAAAACTTGGAATGAAGATTCTCTTATCTGTGTGCCTGTCTATCTTCTAACTTGGCCAGAGTTAAAAGACAGAGAAAAACTTTCTGAAGAAAAATAATTTTGGCTGATCAGGCCCCAGGAAGAAAATTAATTTGACTTATAAAACCTATTATGACAAGACAGACAGACAGACACACACACACAAAAACATTTAAAAATTGGTGTGTACAAGTAGAGGTCCCTTTTCAGGCCAAATTTGGGACTCCTCACCTATCCTGAATATTCAATTTTAGTTACCCTCTCTCCTGACTGCAAAGAATCCCTGTTTCCAGGCTTCCCCAACCCTTTCCTGAATGGGAAGTTCCTCTTATTATCCTTGGCTTGGACTAGGAGCCCCCCTTGAAGAGAAAAATTCCTCAAATGTTCAGTATCCCTTCTGGCTTTAACTGAAATCCCCCCCCCCCCCAAAAGAAAAAATTCTCCAGGGATTGGACTTGAAGAAAAAAAAAATTCTCCAAGGGTTCAGTATCTCAGGAGGATTTCTTCGGTTTTCTATGACCAATTATTGCTAGACACTCACACTTAAACACCGACAGGACACCAAGACAAACAAAGTTGCAACTTCTCTGACAGTGGGGCTTATCTTGTCTTAGAAGCATTGAGACCAAGGATAGAGTCAGGTCTGCAGTGCAACCCTCTGTGGAGAAATCTCTCCCCCCACCCCTGTGAAAATTCCACCTGAGTGTGCCAAAGTGGGGTTATCCTAACAGGTTGCTCCAAGAATTACCATCCCTCCCCCAATCCCTTCATGGTTGCCAATTGTCATGATTGAAGTTAAGGTAAACCGAGGCACAAAGCTCCAAGTACCATCAATTTATTAGGAAAGCATGAATTTACCAATAAATAGGATCTTAACTTTCTCAGAAAAGCTAAGACCAGGAAGTGACACAAGCTAGCCTTTTTATAGTTTTTCTGGGAAGCACAGAACAAAGAACAAGCTTTCATGGGTAGGGTTTCATAGATAGGAAATGAGTTAGAAAAGTAAAGAAAACAATATGATTGGTAGCATTGTAAATGTGGGGGACAACATGATTGGCTAGAAATAAGGAATGTGGGGCTGGTAACAACCCCTGCTTGTCATTAAAGAATGCTGATTGATTTATGGAGCCCATCTGCATTCTTCTGGGCTTATTAGCACAATAGAGATAACAGACTTCCTGGCATCCACCTGCAGGCATGTCAGCAAGATAGCAAATCTCCCTTAATTGTATATGGGTATGTAAGGCTTGTTAGTAAGATAACAGGTCTCCCTTAATCGTACATTGACAGTAAGATGTGTAGAGATAATATATTTCTTTGAATTAAGGTGATTCATGAGACAACTTAGGTCAGAGAGGAAAGGTAAATTTCTGAACCTATTAACTTCTTAATTCAGAGACAAAGAAAGAGACTTAGGTAGTTTTACAAAATATAGAGTAAAATCAATTACAAATACAATAAATTACAAAAATAGAAATGATTAAAAATGGAATGAATTTGTTTTTCTCAATACATAAACACGCACATATATATTACCCTGGGCAAGTAATTTAAAAAAAAGGTTTTATTGATATATTCTCTCTCTTAAATCATCATAGTATCTCGTGTATTCTCTCCTTCCTCCTCTCCTAGAGAGCCATCTCATATGACAAATAGCATTTTTTTAGAGAGGGGAAAAAAGTCAGCACAATGAATTAATACATTGAAAAAGTCCAAAAACATGTAAAATTTGTGTATGTCCCACATCCATGAAGAAGTAGGTTGGGGATATCCTCTCATATCTCTTCATTCAAGTCCCTCTTGATCTTTATAATTTTGTTACATTTATTTGTATTTTTTTAGTGCATCATTCTTTCCCTTTACATTGTTGTAGTTACTATGTATGTTGTTTTCTTAGCTCTGCAGTTTATATTGTTCTTTCATTGCTTGTTTTTTGTACTCACCACACACATAATTTCTAATAGTACAGTGACATACCATTATATTAATGTATCATAATTTTCTTCATCTTCCAGTAACTGCCATCTACTTTGTTTCCAGTTTTTAGCTATCACAGAAAATGCTGCTTCAAGTATTTTGGAGTAAATGAGGACTTTTTTCTTTCGATGGTTTTCTTGGGGTATAAGCCCAGTAATAAAGTTTCTGGTTAAAGGTGTATGGGCATTTTAGCCAATTTACTAAATTGTTTTCCGAAGTGGTTGTACCATTTAATAACTCCAGCAACAATGCATTATTAGTATGCCTGTTTTTACATAGCTATTTCAACATTAACTTGCCATTTTTTGGGTCATTTTTGCTAATTTTCAAGGTATGAGATAAAACTTCAGGATTTTTTTGGTTTGCATTTCTTTTACTATTTGGAACATTTTGTAACATTTTTTTCATGTGATTGTAAATACTTAACTGTTCTTTTATGAGCTGTTTGTTCCTACCTTTTGACCATTTATCTATTGGGGAAGGGCTTCATGTTTGTGTGTGTGTGTGTGTGTGTGTGTGTGTGTGTGTGTGTGTGTGTGTAACCAATCCTTTACCAAAGAAATTTGAAACAAAGATTTTTTCCCCCTATTTAATTACTTCCTTTCTTATCCTAGATACATTAGTATTTTCATTGCAGGAGCTTTTCAATCTCAAGTAATTGAAATTATCTACTTTATCTTTTGTAAATGCCCTTATCTCTTGTTTGGTTAAAGATGGTTAAGCCATCTTCTAGGACCCACATGTACAAAAATATTTACAACAGCTTTTTTTGTGGCCAAGAGTTGGAAATCGAGGGGATGCTCATCAATTGCGGAATGGCTGAACAAGTTGCATTATATGAATGTAATGGAATACTATTGTTCCATAAGAAATGATGAGCAGGCAGACTTCAAAAAAACCCAGAAAGACTTACATGAACTGATGTTGAGTGAAGTGAGCAGAACTAGGAGAACATTGTACACAATAATAGCCACATGGTCTGATGCCCAATTATGATAGACTTAGCTCTTCTCAGCAATGCAAGAATCTAGGACAACTCCAAAAGACTCATGATGGAAAATGCTGTCTAAATCCAGAAAAAGAACTATGGAATCTGAATGCAAATCGAAGCATACTATTTGCTTTCTCTCTTCTTTTTATTTATTTATTTTTTTGTTTCTTCTTTGTAGTGGTTCCTTCAGTTGGTTCTAATTCTTCTTTCCAACATGACTAATGTGAAAATATGTTTAATGTGAATGTATATGCAGAGCCTATATCAGATTACACACCATCTTGGGGAGGGAGGGGGAGAAAATTTAGAACTCAAAATCTTATGGAAGTGGATGTTGAAAACTAAAAATAAATAAATTAATAAAAAAGGATACATCTTCTATTCATTGTTGGGAGAGGTTTCTTTTCTAATTTTTTAATAGTATGATCTTTAGTATCAAGTTTGTGTATTTATTTAGAATGTATTGTGGAGTGTGGTATAATTGATCTAAGCCTAAAATCTGCCAGACTGTTTAAATTTTTCCAGCAGTTTTTATCAAATAGATTTTGTTTTCTACTTTATAAAAAACAGGATTATTGAGATCTACTGTTTCTGAATCCCCTTGTCTAGTCTGTTCCATTGATCTATCTCTCTATTTGACCAATATCAGATGCTTTTGATCACTGCTACATTATAATATAGTATGAGGTCTGGAAGTACTATTCCTCCTTTGTTCCTGTCTCTTTTCATCATTTATTTCTCTTTATATTTTAGCTCTTATGTTTTTCTAAATGAATTTTTGTATTATTTTATCAGGTTTAAAAAAAAAACCTTTCCTTTGGTAATTTGATTGATGTAGAGCTAAAGGTGCATATAAACATTGGTAATACTGTCATTTTAAAAAAATATTGGCACAGCCTAGCCATGAACACTAAACATTCCTCCAGCTGTTTAAGTTTTTGTTTATATCTTTTAGGAATGCTTTGTAATTCAATCTATATTAGTCTTTTGTGTGCATTGGTAGACTGATCCCCAAACACATCATGAATCTGTAGCTATTTAGAACAGGATGTCCCTTTCTATTGTTGCTTCTTGTGTTTTGTTACTATCATATAGAAATGTTCTCATTTTCAAGGGTTTATTTTGTAGCCTCTGACTTTGCTAAAGCTCTTAATTGTCTCAATGTCTTTGCTGATTCCCTAACATTTTCCAAGAATACCATCACATCATCAGCAAATAGGAATTGTTTTATGTTCTTTTTTAAAAATCTTATCTTTAAATCTTTAAATTCTTTCTCTGGTTTCATTGCTCTTGTTAGCAATTATAGAACTAAATAAAATGATAGTGAGGAGAGTGGGCATCCTGGCTTCACTTTTATATTTATTGGAAAAGGCTGTAGTGTATCCCCATTGCATATAATGCTTACTTTTAGTTTTAGAAAGATGTTTTTTATTTAAAAAAAATGTCCGTCCATGCTTAGGCTTTGTAGGGTTTTTAGTATAAAAAAGTGTTGTATTTTGATAAAGTCTTTTTAGGCAGCTATTGAGATGATCATGTGGCTTTGAATGTTTTGGTTTTTAATATGATTAATTATGTTGACTGTTTTCCTAATGTTGAACTATCTTTACATCCTTGGTTTAAATGCCACTTGGTCAAATTTAATGATTTTTTTTTGATAAACCACTTTAGTCTGTTTGATGGAATTTCTTTTAAAAAAATGTGGTCAACATTCATTAATTATATTGGCCTATGGTTCTATGTTTTATCTTTCCCTGGTTTAGATATTAAGATTATATTTGTTTCATAAAGTATTTCTGGCAGGATTCTTTCTTTTTCAATTTTTTGAGAATAATTTGCATAGCATGGGTTCTTGTAAAATTTTGATAGAATTCTCCTGTGAGAATCAGGACCAGGAGCATTTTTCTACTCTTGAGACTACAAGATTCATATTACCCTCATTGCTAGCTTTACCAAAGGTCTTACTTCACAGCTAGATCTATTTCATTTTCTGAGATCTCTAACTGATCTTTGGATAGGGTATTTTATTTATTAGTTCCTTTTTTCCCTCTTGCTTTTATTTGGTCATATAATTCTTTCCCCTTCCTTTTTCTTCTCAGATAAATTCCTTTCAACTCTCCTTCATTAGTTTTTAAATTTTTTTTTTGCGTTCCTTTCCAAAAGGGACTTTTCTCACTCATCATCTTCTATTTCTATCTACTCCAGATGCTCAGTCTCTGATTAATGACACTATAATTATTTGTTCTCTTTTCTCTGTATTACTCATGTAATCAAAGCTTCCAAGGTGTCCAGTTTAGGCTTTCTCTCTAGGTGGCTTGTTTTCTTTCTTTCTTTTAAAAAATATTTATTTATTATTAACATTCTTTTCTTTTTAAATTTTGAGTTCCAAATTCTCTCCCTCTGTCTCATTCCTCCCTCACTCACTGATAAAGCAAACAAAATTATATCAATTATACATGTGAAATCATGCAAATCATATTGCTGTATTAATCATATCACAAAAAGACCTAAAATAGTGAAAAAAGAATATTTCAATTTGCACTCAAGAGTTCATCAGTTCTCTTTCTAGAGGTAGAAAGCATTTTTTCATTATGAGTCACTTAGAATTATCTTCAATAGTTGTCTTGCTCAGAGTAGCCAAGTCTTTCACAGTTGATCATCATAACAACACTGCTGTTACTATGCAAAATGATCTCCTGGTTCTCCTCACTTCACTTTGCATCATTTCTTATAGGTATTGCCATACTTTTTTTTCTTTCTGAAACCACTCCTCTCATTATTTCTTTTTGTTTTTTGTTTTTTTTGTTTTTATTTTTAGGCCATTGAGGTTAAGTGACTTGCCCAGGGTCACAAAGCTAGTAAGTATCAAGTGTTTGGTCTGAGGCCGGATTTGAACTCAGGTCCTCCTGATTTCAGGGCTGATGCTCTATCCACTGTGCCACCTAGCTGCCCCTTTATCATTTCTTATAGCACAATAATGCTCCATCACAATCATAAGCATGATATCATGTTCAGTCATTCCCCAATTGTTGAGCTTCCCTGCAATCTCTAATTCTTTGCTACTGCAAAAAAAAAAAAAAAAAGCTGCTAAAAATATTTTAGCACATATAGATCCTTTTCCTTTTTCTTTGATCTCTTTGGGATACAAACTCTGTAGTTGTATTGCTGGGTCAAAAAGTATGGAAAACTTTATTGCCCTTTGTACCAAGTTTCAAATTGTTCTCAACAATGATTGGATCAGATCACAGCTTTACCAACAGTTTGTTAGTGTACCTTTTTTTCTTTTCCCCCTCCAGCATTTGTCATTTTTGATAGGTGTGAGGTGGTACTCCAGAATTTTAAAATTTGCATTTCTCTAATCAATAGAATATTTTTTTTTCATATGACTATGGATGGCTTTGATTTCTTCTTCTAAAAACTGCCTGTTTATATCCTTTGACCATTTATTAATTGAGGGCTGGCTCTTTTTTTTTTTTAAAATTTGAATCTGTTCCATACATTCATTTGAGAAATGAAGCCTTTATCAGAGAAAATTTTTGATATTACTTCATTGTCTATGGTACCTTTTAAAAAAATGTAGTTTTCCTGATTATTTCTTTTAATTAGGTCTATTTTTGCTTTTGTTTTGTCTGAGATTGTGAGTTTGCTATGTCTGTTTTTTTTCCCTCAAACTTCAGCTAAGCATAATAGATTCTACTTCACCTTTTATTTTAATTCTGTATGTATGTTTTTGTTTCAGGTGTGTCTCTTATGGAAAACATCTTGTTGAATTCTGGTTTCTAATCCGTTTTTCTATCTATTTCCATTTTATGTGTGAGCTTTTCCCATTCACATTCACAATTATGATTTCTAACTGTGTATTTCCTTCTATCCTATTTTCTTCTGTTTATCCTTCTCTCTCTCTTTTTATCCTGTCCTTCCTCATAAGTGTGTTTTGCTTTTAACCACTGTCTTCTTTAATCTGCCCTCCCTTTTATCATCGTCCCACCATATCTATTATCACCTTCCCCTCCTACTTCCTATTGGGTAAATTACATTTATATACACACCTGAGTATGTATATATATTCTTCTCCCTTTGAAACATTCTGATGACAATGAGATTCAAACATTGTCCACCACCCTCTCATTTCCCCCTTCACTATAAAAGCTATTTCTTGCATGTCTTTTGTATATGAGAAAATTTTCCCCATTCCACCTCTCCCTTCTTCCTTCTCCTAGTGCATCCCACTTTCTCACCCCTTCATTTTTTTTATATCATCCCAACATTATCATCACACACTCTTGCTCTCTGTCTATGTAGACTCCTAACTGCCCTAATAATGATAAGGTTCTTAGGAGTCACATGTATATCTTCCCATATGGGAATGTAAACACTTTAACCTTATTGAGTCTTTAAGATTTCTCTTTTATGTTTATCTTTTTATGATTCTCTTGAATCTTGTGTTTGAATGTCAAATTTTCTCTTCAGCTCTTTTTTCCCCATTGCGAATGCTTAGAAATTCTCTATTTCATTAAATAGCCATTTCCCACCTGAAAAATTATACTCAGTTTTGCTGGGTAAGTTATTCTTGGTTTTACTCCTAGCTCCTTTGCCTTCCAGAATATCATGTACTAAGTGACCACCAGAATTTCTAACTAGCCCTCCTTTAGAGGAAGGATGAGTGGTCTATTTAAGCACCAAATCCTCCAAACCATATCCAGGAAAAGATTCCCTTCTCCCTTCATAGAACATTTCTCTTCACCCAAAGGAACATTAATAAATGGAACTCCCTTCTTCCACCAAAGCAAAGCCTCCTGAGACCACAAGGTTCGCCTTCCCCTCATTGTTAGCCTTTGATTTATCCCTGACACATTACACATTCCTTTCTATTCCACTGTGCCCTTCCCTCTTCATATATACTCCCAAGTCATAATGTAGTACCACAAACAAACAAAAAGACAAAAAAACCAACAACAATATTGGTTTGTCTGTAGGCAAGGTATTGCCAGGATTTATCCACAATGCCCTAGTCCCACCTCTTCCCTCCTCCACCAGACTTTTGCCTTTACCTTGGTCTCCTTGTACATTTAGAAAGAATTCTCTTATTTGTCTCTCTGCTGTTACTTTCTTGCTATTGCTGTCTTTGCTACATTCATTCATTCCTGAATTTCTGTTGTTTAGGGTGTTCAAAGAAGTGAAAAATTTCTTCAGGTCTGGCTTTTATTTTTCTAAGAATGTTACAAATTCCTCTTTATCCTTGAGTGTCCCTTTTTTTCATTTATGGTTAATCTCAAATTCATAGGTTAGGTCAGCCTGGGTTGCATCCCAAGTTTCTTTAGAACACATTATTACATTCTCTCCTGCACTTTCTAGTGGATGTAAAATAATATTGTATTGTTCAAATTTCCTTTCTTTTGTATTTAAAGGTTGTTCTCCTGGTCACATTATTCCATTTCTTTTTGTATTTTCTGGCAGGTATGGAATTGTCTTGTGTTAATCAAATTTACTTTCCTTTGTTTTTGAATGTTGTCTTTCTGATCCTTTGCAGGACTTGTTTCTGAATTGAACTGTAAATTTAAACACTATGTATCTTGGAGTTTGCAGGCTTGGATTTCTTTCTGGAGATGATCTATGGGTTCTTTCAATTAGTATTTCATTTTCTGTGTTCAGAAGTTCTGGGCAGTTCTCTTGTATTATTTTTTTCATTATGATATTTAGGTTTTTCATTTTGTCATTTTCTTCTGGGATCTGGGAGATCTATGAGCCTTAGGTTATCTCTATATGTTTTGGTTTTGAGATCAATATATTTTGCTTGGATTGAGAGTACATTTTCTTTTAGTGTTTTGTTTTTTGCTTTATATTGTCCTTTATTTCTGTATATTTGTATTCCCAAATGGTTGTCTTCTATTTTGTTGCCATGGAAGATTCGAGTTTTTCTATTCTGCCTCTGTGTGTGTGTGTGTGTGTGTTACTGTGCAGATCATATTTTTTGCTCTAATAATTCTCATTTCCCTTTTAAACCACTCAGGGACAATGTATTATGGTTCCACATTCTCCTCAAATTCCACAGGGTCCTCTGTCTCATCAAGTGTTGAATTTCACATGGTAGGACATTTGGAATGGACTCACCTATACTGGAAAGTTAGTATTCTACCTATAGAATCCTGATTTTAGTTTTATTATTATCTTTTTTTAAATTTAGTATTTCATTTCCCCCCAGTCACATGCAAAAACAATTTTTAACATTCATTTTTAAAACTTTGGGTTCCAAATTCTCTCCTTTCCTTCTTCCCTTCCCCCATTGAGAAGACAAGCAATTTGATATAGGTTACACATGTGTAGTCATGCAAAATATATCTATAATAATAATGTTGTGAAAGAAAACATAGACAAAAAAACTTCAAGAAAAATAAAGTAAAAAAAATGTGTGCTTCAATCTGTATTCAGTCACCATCAGTTTTTTCTCTGGGGATGGATAGCATTTTTCTTCATAAGTCCTTGTATTGCTGAGAACAGCTAAGTCTTTCACAGCTGATCATCTTACAATATTGCTATTACTTTGTACACAGTACATTTCACTTTGCATCAGCCCATGCAAGTCTTCCCAGGTTTTTCTGAGAGCATCCTGCTCACCATTTCTTATAGTACAATAGTATTCCATCATAATCACACACCACAACTTGTTCAGCCATTCCCCAATTGATGGGTATCCCCTCAATTTCTAATTCTTTTTGCTCAGAAGAGAGCTGCTATAAATATTTTTTGTACATATAGGTCCTTTTCTTTTTTGTTTTCCATATCTTTTGGTATACAGTGGTATTGCAAGTTCAGAGGGTATGCATAGGTTTATAACCCTTTGGGTATAGTTCCAAATTGCTCTCCAGAATGATTGAATCAGTTCATAACCCCATCAACAGTGCATTAAAGTTTTGTTTTCTCTACATTCTCTCCAACATTTGTCATTTACCCTTTCTGTCCTATTAGCCAATCTAATAGGTATGAAGTAGTGCCTCAGAATGGTTTTAATTTGCATTTCTCTAATCAATAGTTGAGTTAGAGTATTTTTTTCCCCATATAGTTATAGATAGCTTTGACTACTTCATCTGAAAACTGATCATAATCTTGATCATTTGCCAATTGGAAAATGGCTCTTATTTTTATAAATTTGACTCAGTTCTCCATATGTTCTCTTTATCAGAGAAACTTGCTTCAACTTTTTCCCCATAGTTACTATTGTGAACTGTATTTCCCTCTATCCTATTCCACCCCCATTTATTCTATTATCTGTCTCCTTTCACCCTATTTTTCCTCAAAAGTGTTTCGCTTCTGACTACCCCCTCCCCCAATCTGCCCTAACTTCTATGAGCACCATTCCCCCTTCTTTTATCCCCTCCCCCTCCCACTTTCCTGTAGTGTAAGATAGACTTTTAGACCTAATTGAGTGTGTATGTTATTCCTTCCTTGAGGCAATTTCAGTGACAGCAAGATTCACTCACCTTCCCTCTTTTCCCCTCCACTGTGAAAGTTTTTTCTTGACTCTTTTATGTGAAATAATTTACTCTATTCTACTTCTGCTTTCTATTTCTCCCAATACATCCCTCCCTCACCACCTGATTTTATTTTTTTAGATATCTTCCCTTCATATTCAACTCACCCTGTGCCCTTTGTCTATATGTATTCCCTCCAACCACCCTAATACTGACAAAGGTCTCATGAGTTACAAATATCATCTTTCCATGCAAGAATGTAAACAGTTCAACTTTAATGATTCCCTTATGATTTCTCTTTCCTGTTTACTTTTTCATGCTTCTCTTGAGTCTTGTATTTGAAAGTCAAATTTTCTATTCAGTTCTGGTCTTTTCATCAAGAATGCTTGAAAGTCCTCTATTTCACTGAATATCCATTTTTTCCTTTGAAGGATTATACTCAGTTTTGCTGGGTAGATGATTCTTGGTTGTAATACTAACTCCTTTGCCCTCCAGAATATTATATGCCAAGCCCTCTGATGCTTTAATGTAGAAGCTGCTAAATCTCATGTGTTCCTGACTGTGGCTCCACAATACTTGAATCATTTCTTTCTGACTGTTTTCCTTGATAATTTCTTGAAGGATGATGTCTAGGCTCTTTTTTTGATCATGGATTTCAGGTCGTCCAATAATTTTTAAATGATCTCTCCTGGATCTGTTTTCCAGGTTAGTTGCTTTTCCAATGAGAAATCTTCTATTTTTTTCACTCTTTTAATTTTGTTTTATTTTTTATTGATTTCTCACAAAGTCATTAGCTTCCATTGGCTCCGTTCTAATTTTTAAGGAATTATTTTTTTCAGTGAGATTTTGGACCTCTTTTACCACTTGGCCTAATCTGTTTTTTAAGGTATTATTTTCTTCAGTATTTTTTTGTGTCTCCTTTGCCAAGCTATTGACTCATTTTTTGTGATTTTCTTTCATCACTCTCATTCCTCTTCCCAATTTTTCCTCTACCTCTCTTACTTGATTTTCAAAATTCTTTTTGAGATCTTCCATGGCCTGAGACCAATTCATATTTTTCTTGGAGGCTTTGAATGTAAGAGCTTTGACTTTGTTGTCTTCTTTTGAGTGTGTGTTTTGATCTTCCTTGTCACCTTAATAACTTTCTACAGTCAGAGTTTTTTTTTTTTTCACCATTATTTGCTCATTTTCCCAGCCTATTACTTGACTTTTAACTCTTTGTTAAAATAGGGGTCTGCTTCCAGGGTGGAGGGCACACTATCCTGTGCTTCTGGGTTTTTGTGCAGCTGTTTTCAGAGATACTTCTAGGGACCTGTAAGTTCTCAGTTTTTCCAGGGTGGTATTGATGAGAATGGGAGCTAGACCCCAAAAAGGAAAAACCTTGGACTTTCCCTCATGGCCAGATTCCTGGCATTTGCCTGAGGCTACAATCCCATCAACTGGCCTTTCATTGTGGCTACACCCAATCTCCCAATTCTGTTACCCTTGGCCTAGCCTAGCCCTTCATCGTCTTATCTTCCTATGGCCCCCAGCCATTTCCCACCCTTAATGCTAGCTAGGCTCCATTCTCCCCAGGTCAAAAGTTCAGGTCCTAGGTCCCTAGCTTACTGGCCACTCCTATTCAGATCTTCCTTAGACCCCTCCTCCAGTCACCCCAAACTACTTGGCCACTCCTAGA
This sequence comes from Vombatus ursinus, assembly GCF_900497805.2. Lineage (NCBI taxonomy): Eukaryota > Metazoa > Chordata > Mammalia > Diprotodontia > Vombatidae > Vombatus > Vombatus ursinus. The sequence continues at coordinate 387,369 of NW_020954227.1, forward strand.
TCCCTCCCAGTCTTTCTGTATATAAGGTCCATCTTGTCTCCATTAAGATGCTCAGATTCTTAAAATCTAGCCGCTGCTCAGAATCTTACAATGTAACCTACAGCTACACTAATGTTCAGACTCCTTAACAGTCTGCTCAATAAGATGGATGTTCTAATAAACCTTGTCTTTGGCTGAAAGAAATTCTTGAAAGTCAAGAAAGTCAAATTCTTTTGGGCAAGATCCGCATGTTGTGATTTTGGAATCCCAGAACCCCTAAACCTCAACAGTATGATCTAAGGAGAGATGTGTTTACTACTTTCCTGGCCTGTGCTGTGGTCTGTGGGTCCCCTCCACTGTGGCTGCAAGCTCTGCTATGCTAGTGTTCCTCCTTACCGTGGGACTGTCACCTGGGACTGTCACCTAGGACTGTGACCCAGATCCAAGTTCGAGCAAAACAACAGAGCCTTGACTCAGTACTAGCAAAAAAAACAGTGTAATCTCCTTCTGACCAGTTGTTCAGTCCCCTTACTGTTTGTGGGCTGAGAGCTCTGGAGGTAGCTGCTACTGCTGCTGCTGCAGATTCAGTCACTCCCAAGGCCTATTCCTGGTTTGCTATGACTGGGGCTGTGCTGGAGCAGCCTGAGCTAGACTGTGCTCCTCTCTCACCCAGGTGTGACATACCTTTTCTGTGACTTTCTAAGTTGTCTTTGGCATCTGTGGGCTGAGAGGTCCAGAAACCACAATTGCTGCCATTGATTCAGTTGCCCTGAGGCCTGCTCTGGGTTTTCTGGGGCTTGGTCTGCATTGGTGTGGCCCATGTTCCTCTCTAACCCTGTTGCAACAGACATTTCCAGCTAACCTCCCAAGTTGTCTTGGGCTCAAAATTTGTTTCACTGCATCTTTTTTGTGGATTCTGCTGCTCTAGAATTTATTTAGAATCATTTAAAAAAGTTTTTTGGAGAGGTTTGAGGGAGAGCTCAGGTGAATCCCTGCCTTTACTCCACCATTTTGGCTTTACCTCCTGATTTTAGTTTTATATAAGAAAGTAGCCTTATTTAAAATATATACATACTGAAGAAAGTTTGCAAAGACAAGCTTATTTTTGTCAAAGCTTTGGTATGTCAGTCAACAAGCATTTTTAAAGCTCCTACTATGTACCAGGCATTGTGCTAAGCACTGGGAATATAAAGAAAGATAAAATAGCAGTGATTTATATTTCATATATAGGTGAAATTTTTGAAATGGTGTACTGTGATTCTTGGGTCTATGCTCCAAGGACTTGTCAGAGCATCTACTCTCTTGGTATAGCCTTTAAAAAATTCATGTTTGCCTTTGTAGTATGATTAGGCATCAGAAGAGGACTTTAGAAGAGAGATTAGATACGTATATAGATAATATGATATAAATTGGATAAGTACGTAAAGGGTTAAAATATCAGTGATCACTTTCAAAAAATGGGAAGGAGGATAATCTTAGCAGTCTTATTTCATATTTGAATAACAAGGTATTTTAGTTGTAAGAATTTTATTTGTACTCAAATCTCATTTGTGCTACTTAGTTTTATAACAATAATTAATAATTCTGGCACCTGACAAGAAACATGAAACATGTCCTCCAATAACTTTTGAAATTAAAGATGTAAAAATAATATAAAGTAGTCAAGAAAAATTCAATAGAGTGAGAGAATTATTACCTATGGTTGTTTCTAAGACATTAAGGAAATGCAAGTATTAATCTTTTTCATTCTCTAAGCTTTAGTGCTCTGGGGCAAAGCCCTACTTAAAGGTATAGCCAGAGTTTTTGTAACCTTGGGCAAGTCTACTAGAAACTTCTAGTTCTCTCAGTCCAACAGATAAGGAGATTGAATTAGATAGCCTCTAAGGTCCCTTCTATCTATAAAAAATGTCCTGTAGTCCTAGATCTTCTTAATGCTAATTAGTTCTACCCTCTTGAACTTAACAAAATTCTATGGTACATAATTCTATCACCCAAATATAATCCCTTCCTCTTATGAGAAATTTTAAAAACCAAAAGAAAAGTTTCTATTTGATCCTAGAGGCAAGAAGGAACCATTGTCAGATTTTGACAATCACTCTTTTGACAAACTGAAAGGAAGCCCTGAGAGCTGATAAAATCACCAAATGAGAGAACATAAAAGGCCAAGACAGAATCTTGATGTGTACCTACAGTTAGAGTGTTTTATATGGATGATGAACCCACAAAAGAGAATGAAAAGGAGTAGTCTGACAGGTGAGATGAGAATCAAGAGAGAGCAGTGTCAGGAAAACTCGAAGAGCAGAGTGTAACCAGGAGAAGAGGGTGGTGGATAATAATAATCATCCCCCTTTTATAGATAATGAGCTGAGGCTAAGAAGTTAAGTGACTTTGCAAGGATACCTAGTAAGTATCTGAAGAAGAATTTGAATTTAGATCTTGATTCCAAATCCAGTCCCTTATCTACTATACCATCTACTAGTCTCCTGATTAACAGTGTCAAGTATTATAGAGAGGTTGAGAAGGTTGAAAATTGCAAGAAAGTCATTTTATTTGGTAATTAAGAAATCACTAGCAACCTTGCATGTTAAGGTACCTTCAAATTCTGCTCTCTTGAGGGCAGAGAGCTAATATGATTTCTATGATTGTATGTAATGAGGGAAAAGCATTCTCTGTTGGTTGATACACAAGGTTTTATTTTGTACCAACTTTGGAAATTGGCTTGGCATTTTCCCTTAAAGTAGACTAGTCATCTTGATAAATTTCCAGGGGAGTGTGGAATATTTGATCCTGAAGCACTCAGATCATTCCATTTAAGCTCCTGAGGAATAACATCTGTACATCCAAGGGAAAACTTGACCCCGAGTGCAAAAGTCCAATGGGTTGGAAAGCTAGAAGCTAAGTATATTGCCCTAATCTGAGAGGTACACATTCCACTAAAAATAAATCAATAAACCTCTAAGCTTTGTGTCTGTAGGACTCTTTGTCTATATTATCATTGTTTTCTTGAAAGGCATGTGAGGCAATGAGAAAGCAAACTGGTTTGGGTTTCAGGGGTTCTATTACTACAAACTTCCTATGTTCTTGGATAAATCATTTTATCTTTTTGGAATACAGTTCCCTCATCTGTGAAATGTAGTCCAAAAGACTTGCTCCTAACTCACCTGACTGGAATGTTGTAGGAGATGATATTTGTAAAATGTTTTGGAGACAGATAACAATAACATAACGCCTGGCATGACAAATATTTTTAAAGCTATTTGAGAGTTTAAGAGATTGGTTTTGGGTCATTAGAGGGGGGAAGGGAGTGAGAAAGCAAAGGACAGGAAGGAATAAAGGAGAAATGTAGTTGTCATTGTTATTTCTAGTTACTGCATTGCAAAAGAAAGTCCCAGTCTAAAAGGCACAATCTAAAAGCTCATGAGGCTGATCAGTGGGGATGTAGGATAAATGTACATTAGATTAAGGTGGTTCATTAATAATTATAGTCTGAGCAGCTTTAGTGATTTTTTCTAGCTAATAGATTTGATTCTTTAGGGGCAGATAAGAAATAGAAATGATGGCTTTTAAGTGAATAGTTCCTTATAAGAGATCTGGTTAATGTTAGCAAAGTCCAATGGCAGGAAATACCTATCAGAGGTTTGGTTTTTTAAAAAATTGTTGTTGTTGCAAGTGACAATAGGCTTTGCTCCTTCCTTTTCCTGTGCCCCTTCCCACTCTTGCTTTCTGTTATACAAATTCTAGATGTAGGGCTGGTTGACTGGCCTCTCCTGTTATAGGTGAAGGACCAATGATTTTCTGAGTGCTGTTTAAGTAATTTTGCATCATTGCATTGGTTTACCTGATTGCCCTTCACCTCTCCACCCCTAAAATTAAAAAGAACCAAAACATGTAACTTTCCCATATGAGCTATGTTGAAACAAAGGAATACAAGGAGTTGGCAGTGCCTATGTTTTAGGATTCATCACTGAAAGCAGCTTCTGTCTCATGAGAAGAACTAGGGATATTCATTTGGGGTGGCTATGTTAACCTGTTTTTAAGTATCACATAACTTTGTGTGGTGGTGTGTCTCTCCCAAGTCTGAAAATTCATTTCTCATCTCATCAACCAAAGACCCAAAGGACTTTTTTAAAGGAAGTAATATGCTATATGCTCCTGTGATCCCTCTGAGTGTACCTCAAAGAAGAAATCAAGTTTCATATTAATAATATTCTGTATTTTTTTCTAGGACTTTACTGAATCTTTTGGACATTATCTTGCTGAGGCGGGGAAAAGAAACCTATTATATGCATTTTGCAGCCCAGAATAGAAACAGGTTTTTAAATGTAGAAAGGACCTTAGGGAACATTTTGTTCAACTCAGAGGTAGCAATAATTTATTAATTTCCAAATATGATGGTTTTTTCTCAGTCCTAATTTTTTTCCATGTATCTACCACATTTGATATTATAGGCCACTCTTTCCACTTGGATACTCTCCTCTCTATTTTCATGTAACTACTTTTTCTTGGCTTACCTCTTACTGATGGGGTTGGAATCTGGGCCCCAGAAAGGAAAAACCCTGAACTTTCCCACATGGCCAAATCTCTGGCGGTCCCCTGAGGCTATAATCCCATCAACTGGCCTTTCATTGTGGCTACACCCAGTCTCCCCTCCATTGTCCTACCTCCCTATGCCCCCCCCCATTTCCCACCCTTAATCCTAGCTAGGCTCCATTCTCCCTTGGCCATGAGGTCCAGGTCCCAGGAGTTCTGTTCGCCCCAGCTTACTAGCCACTCCCATCCAGATCTCCTTAGGCCCTTCCTCCTGTCACCCCAAACTACTTGGCCACTCCTAGATCCCTCCCACAGTCTGTCTGTATATAAGGTCCATCTTGTCTCCATTAAGATGCTCTGATTCTTAGAATCTAGCCAATAGCCCATAGATGCTCAGACTCTTTAAGAGTCTAGCTAATGTGGTGAATCTTCAATAAACTTTGTTTTTGGCTGCAAGAAGGCTTGGGTTGAATTCTTTTGGGCTGGACTTGAGTATTGTGATTTTGGGGTGCCAGGACCCCTAACCTCTAGACCACATCATTACCATTCCTCCTCAGTCTCCTTTGCTTGTTCATCATTCATTCACATCATGCTCGCTAACTGTGTGAGTTCCCCAGGATCTGTCCTGGGCTTTCTCTTTTTCCTCTCTATCTTCTTTCTTGGTGATTTCATCAGATCCTATAGATTTAATTATTATTTGTATGCATGTGACTACCAGATCTCAGTCACCCCCAAGTTTTAGTACTATGTCACCTTGGGACATGGCTACCTTGTATTTAAATACTTTGTATAAATATTTATGTATCTATTAACTTTATATTTATGCATTATACATTTTTATATATTCTTGTCTCTCCTCTTAGAATGTCAGCTCATTGCCAGTAGGGATTATTTTATGCTTTTTATTTGTTTCCCCAGTGCCTAGCACACACACTGCCTAGAAAATCTGAGGCCCACACTTGTCCAAGGCTACATAATTAGTGTCGGGAATGGAAACTAAAACCCAAATCTCCATAATCCCAGGAAAGACACCTAGTAGAGGATATGTTCAACCCATCTACTTCAGAATTATGATGCTTATGGTGTACCACTGGTCACATATTCCAGAGGAAATTATTTGTTTGAGATAAGTACCTGACAGTGGGCATGGACACAAATGTTGGAATTCCTAATCTACTCACCATCATTTAGAGTCTCTTCTGGAATCCTCTAATTTACTAAAGTCCCTCCTTAAAGTGCTCAGAATTGAAAACTAGACTCTAGTTGTGGTCTGACCAGGACAGAGTACATTGGCATCACTGCTTCCCTAGGCCTGGGCATCATAATTCTCTCTTTTTGTCTTAAAATTTTTTAAATTAAACATTTTCCAATCAATAAAGTCTTCCTCATTTTCTCTCCCTCTCCCACACTGAGAATGAAAGAAAAATAACACCTTTGTTATACACATGTATAATCAAGCAAAACAAATTTCTTCATTAGCTATGCCTAAAAGAAAAAAAAAGCATACCTATGTATGTATACATGTGCATATACGTGTATATAATACAAACATAAATGCATGTGTATGTCATTCTGTACTCCTGACATAGTTGTCTCTCTATTAGAAGACAGGTAGTCCTCTGGAAGTATGGGTGGTCATTACAATGATTGTAGTTCTCAAGTCTTTTGTAGTTGTTTGTCTTTATAATCTTGCCAATGTATAAATTATTTTCCTGGTTTTGTTTACCTCCCTCTGCATCGGTTCATATAAGTCTTCTCAGGTTTCTCTGAAACTATTCCCTTCATCACTTCTTAAAATATAATAGTATTTCATCACATCTGTATACCATAACTTGTTCAGCTGTTCCTCAGTTGATGGGATCCCCTCAGATGCTTATTCTTTGCAAAAAAGAGGTGTAAATATTTTTGTACATCTTTAGAGTTTGTTTTGCTTAGGACTAATCATTCTTCCCTCTAATTCTTCTTTTACCCTACTATTTCTCTCCCTACCCCCTTCCTTCTAATTTCCCTTTCAAGTGAAATATATGTTGGTATTCAATTGTGTGTACATGTATTCTTCCCTCCTTTGGCCAGTTCAGATGAGAATAAGTTTCAATGCTCTCTTCCTTCTTGTTTTCATTGACTTCCATTTTCACACCCTGATTACATGAAACAATTTCCCCTAACTTTCCTTCCCTCACTGCCCCCATGTATTTTTTTCATTCTTTTTTTTTTAAGATCATCAAAATATAAAAGAACCACTTCTAGGTCTCTCTAATTAAACTCCCTCTATGACTCCTGATGATGATAGGGTTCAGAAGGGACACATATATCATCTCCCTATTATTAGAATGCAAGCAATGTATCCTTGCTTGGTCCTTCTTTATAATTTTTCATTTATGTTTACCTTTTTGAGTTTCCCCAAATCCTGTGTTTGAAATTCAAACTTACACACAGCTCTGATCTTTTCATCAGGAATGATTAGTAGTCCTCTATTTAATTAAAGATCCATTTTCCCCTTTGTGTGAAAATACTGTTTTGCTGGGTAAGTTATTCTTGGCTGTAAACCTATATCTTATGCTTTCTGGAATATCATATTCTAAGCTTTCTGCTCCTTCACAATAGTGGCTGCTAAATCATGTAAGATGTTGACTGTGATTCTTTGGTACTTGAAATTTTTTCTTTTTTAAAAAGTAATTTATTATTAATATTAATAATTAATTAATAATTATTATTTTTTATTAATTTATTTATCAACAATCGCTTCTATAGGCTTTTGAGTTTTAAATTTTTCTCCCCCTCCCTCCCCCCAATGCAGTTTAGGAGTTCAGGGGTGCTGGGACCCCAAAATCACAACATGCAGGTCCTGCCTGAAAGAATTCGACCCAAGCCTTCTTTCAACCAAAGACAAGGTTTATTAGAACATTGTCATGTTGGGCAGACTCTTAAGGAGTCAAACATGGGTAAGCAGCGGCTAGATTATAAGAATCTAAACCATGGCTAGATTTTAGGAATTTTAGGAATCTGACCTATGGCTAGATTGTAAGAATCTAAGCATCTTAATGGAGACAAGACGGACCTTATATATAGAAAGCCTGTGGGAGGGATCTAGGAGTGGCCAAGTAGTTTGGGGTGACAAGGAAGAGCCTAAGGAGATCTGGATGGGAGGGGAAATGGCCAGGGGTCATAGGGAGATAAGACAATGGAGGGGAGATTGGGTATAGCCACAATGAAAGGCCAGTTGATGGGATTATAGCCTCAGGCCAATGCCAGAGGAAATGCCAATGCCATGTGGGAAAGTCCAGGGCTTTTCCTTTCTGGGGCCCAGATCCTAACCCCATCACCCCCTCCCCAAGATGGCATGCAATCTGATATAGACTATACATATACGTTCCTATTAAACATATTTTCACATTAGTGATGTTGTAAGGAAGAATTAGAACCAATACGAGGAACCACCAGAAAGAGGAAACAAAACAAAACAGAAAAAAAAAATAGCAAATGGTAATGCTTCAATCTGCATTCAAACTCCATAGTTCTTTCTCTTGAAATTTTCTTCTGACTGCTTGAGGTATTTTTTCTTTGACCTGGAAATTCTGTATTTGGGCTATATTCTTTGGAATTTTCTGTTTGGGGTTTCTTTCAGGAGGTGACCAGTAGTTTCTTTATATTTCCACTTTTCTTTCTGGTTCTTAGGGATCTGGACAGTTTTGTTTTAAGATATCTTGAAATATGAAGTCTAGGCTCCTTGTTCAGCCATGGCTTAAATTTCTTAAATTTTTTTCTACTCAGTTTATTTTTCACATCAGTTGTTTTTGCTATGAGATATTTTACAATTTCTTCTATTTTTTTTTATTCTTTTGATTTGGCTTTACTATTATTGTTTTCTCATGGAATCATTAAGCTCTAACTTTTTTAGGTCAAATTGCCTTCCCAATTCTTTCTTCTCTAGCTCTTATTTATTTCATATTTTCCCCTTTAGCACTCTCATATTATTTATAAAAAATATTTTTAATTCTTTAAAAAAACTTCATCTTTTCTAGGAATTTTAGTTGAATTTTCATCTAAGTGACATTTTTTCTTTGAGACTTTGCTTGTAGATGTTTTGGATTCATTCCCTTCTGGGTTTATCTCTTGAGTTTCCCTGTCACCACAATAGCTTTTTATGATGGGATTCTTTTTTTTGTTTGCTCATTCTTCGAGTCTACTTCCTGACATTTTATATTTAGAGCCAGGTTCTATACTTCTGGAAGGAATATCTGCCCTGGTCCTACATTTTTTTCTTGATGTATTCAGTGATGTGTTATTCCAGGCTCTCAGGGGCAGCTCATACTATGGATCTGATGGCTTTTAGTGCTTTAAAAATGGTTTGATCCAGGACAAAGTCTGATCATTGCCCTGCTGATCTGAACTCTGCAAGTTCCTGACTTGGATCTAAGTTTGGATCTAAGTAAAAACAGACTGCTGCTAGACCCAATCACTATTAGCCAGTCAGAAAGTTCTACTGTTTCAGAGTGACAGACTCATAGATTTCCCTTTGGTCTGGTATTCCTAACCTGGTATTCATCTACAAGTTTCAGGTTGGGTTAGAATCTGAGACTGATACTTCACTCTACTCTTGAGGTCTGAGTAACACAGTTGCTGCTTGCTTCTAAGCCTGCTGCTCAGTGCAGACGATGGAGTCTATAACCACTCCTTATTCTGGACTAACACAGTTGCAGGTCCCCTCCCTTTCAGTCCTAGATCTGTGACTTAGAACTGGGTAGTAAATGACAAAGCTTCCAGTTAGCATATATTGCTGTTACCCATTCATGATGAAGCCAGGACCTCTTCTTGCTTTAGTGCAAAGCCTTTACTTGTACTGGATAGCTCTAGATGGTGCATCCTTGTCAAACCCCATCCCTAGTGTCTGGGGACCTCTTTGTCTCCTTTTTCTAACCTGGGATGGAAAAAAAAAACCAACTCTTTTTTTTTTTTTTGGTATTTTCAGATCATGTTTCAGTCTGGTGCATTTTCTAGATCTGTTTGGGAGAATTGTGGGGCAGGAGCTAGCTGTACATCTTTCTACTACTCTACCATTTGACTTTGCCACAGCATGACTCTATTGATGTAGTATAACTCCAGTCCCAAAGCCCATTGGTATGAGACTCTCTCCTTATTGGTAGAAAGCAGTATGCCAAGCCTCTGTGGAGGGTGGGAAGAGTTGGTGAGAGCAAGAGAGAGGAGAATTCTGCAGTTCTTCCAGTCACTTCAAGCTCTTAAAGGTCTTTGGGTGCTTCTGGCTTTGAAATCAATGATGAAAATCTTATTTCAGGTTGCTGAAGGAAAAAACTCTGGGAAGAAGCTGACATGAGAGGAGCTGGCAGTCTCCATTATGTCCCTGTCCCTAGCTTGCTACTCTAGAGACTTTGGGGAACTTGCCCTTGGGTGAGATCTGGGACCCTCTTTCAATTGAGCCTCTGAGTTACTTTATTCCCATTAGGGAGTTAGCTCTCCTATTAGGGAGAGCTCCTTTGCTCTCTGACATATTGGCTGCTATGTATTTTCCTATGTGTACTTTCTCTGATTTCTGTTTTACTATTTTATTGGATAAATGGATTTCTTTGATAATTCTTAAATGTGAAACTGGTATTTGTCAAGAAGGGAGAAAAAGGTTGGGTATAAAACTTGGGAGTGATCTTCCTTGCTTCCCATATTAATGGAATAATGATCAGAAGTTAGCTTGAACCTAAAATCCTTATCCTCTAGACTAATAATATTTAAGGGAGCAGACAGATATGATTCTAGCCTAGTACCCCATCAACTTGACTAAAGAAGACTACCAAAGTAGTAATAATAAGGGTCTTTAATCGAGGCCTGGGGATTGTAATCTCGAGCATCACAAAGCACCAAAGTATAGGACTGCTCCTGAGGGGCAAAGGTTAAATACACAGTGAAAATGGAAATGGTGGGGGGGTGGGGTAGAGTGGGGTAGGTAACACTTGACTTCAACCTGGAGGAGTGCTAGGGAGGGTTAAGCATCTGGGAGGGTTAAGTTGTTTTGCAAAATAGCCAAAGGCTAGGGAGTGGTGCCATCTGGTTAGAACAGTGACTCCAGGGGCTGCAACTAGGAGTTTCTAGAGTTATCAATAGGCCTGTTCTAACTGTGGAGTCAGTGAGATAAGGTAGTCCATTCTGATGACTGCCTTTGACAACCCCTTCTCTCTGAAAAGAGCAAAGTAGTGGTCTCTGGTCCCAACTTCCTACTCTCCACCCCCCACAGTAATCAAAGTTACCCTAGGAGAAATGTGGAGGGATAAAATATTAGAGCTGTCTATTTTGCCTCCCTTTGAACCATACAACAGGGCTATGAAATATACTACAAGCCTAAGCTACATGTAGGAGATGCTCCTCACAAGAGGTGGGGGCTCTGTCCATAGGAGTATAATTTGCTGATAGCTTATTTTTGCAGGGCGTTGTGGTTGTTTTGGGCCAGTTTTTCTAAAAGTTGGGTCATATTTCTTTCTCTGTTTTGTGCTTTTTTTTTAAAATAAATTTTCTCAGCAACAGCCCATTATATTATAAATCAGGGCTTCTTAAACTTTTTTTTTTTAGGCAATTGGGGTTAAGTGACTTGCCCAGGGTCACACAGCTAGTAAGTGTCAAGTGTTTGGTCAGAGGCTGGATTTAAACTTCTTTCATTCAAATTTTAAACCCAGGTGGCTTGATAACTCGGTAAATTCTTCTTAAACTTTTAATGGCAGATGGCTGATGTTTTTTATTTCAATCGGATTTTTATTTCAATATTTTTATTTTAATTCAAAATTCAAAATTTTAATTTTAATTGAGTATGTTTTATGAACCCAACTTAATTCTATACTCTTTGTTGACAGTAACACATTTCTCAATACATTGTTGACATTGCATAGTGTGATGTATGTTCAGTGCAAAATGCGTGTGTCGTGTGTTCAGAACCAAGACCACAGTGAAATTGCATGATGCAACATGGGCAAGTGCTGACAGAAACACTTCGGATTCATTACACATTTGATTTTGAATTAATTTTTGGTTGTTATGCATTCAGAACCTTTTACTGTTGCCAAATTTCTAATCCTGCCTGAGAATTTGACCTACTTTTGACCTGAGGAATTGACCTACTTGTTATTCACCTAACTGGAAGTTATTCCTGGGAATTTCAAACTTATCCGTCCTCTGAGAATGAGGAACTACTTACAGAGGCAAGATCTTTTCTAATCAAAGGAGGCATTCCTACAGAGACTGAATGTCACAATTAAATTTAAAAATTTCACTTCATCTTGGAGTAAGGGAAATAAGCCCTGTGGTATATAGGGGTTCATAAATGACATTTTCTCTGAAAACAAACCATTTGTCCTCAAGAGTACAATCTTGGGAGATGTGTGTCAGACAGGCAAGAGTGTGCCTGGTACACTTGAAAGCTCTTGAGCCAGACAGAATGATATGACAGTGAAATAGCTTAAGGGCATATATGCAAGAGCAGTGATTATCTTCATAGAGGCAAAGTCAGATGTTACTTGGCATGAATGTATACAAACTTTAGCTGAATAAATGGAGAGGGCAGATCAGAAAATGACCTCACTCATGTGCATGTGATTTCAGAGACCCAGAATCAAGAAGGCAAAAAATTCAAAATTATGTTAAAACCCATACAACCTTTTGGAGATAAAGGAACAAACAAATGTGAAAAATCCTTCAAAAATTTAATCAACTGCCTTTCCCAGGTACCAGTTTTGGCTTTATGGAGACCTAAATAAACTTCTTCTTCTTTTATTTTTTTTTACTAAACTTTTTGTGAGCTACACAGTTTTGGGAGTTTTGGGAACTGTCTTATACCACGAGAGTAATGGTCACCGGAGTCCAATTGCATTTGCCAGTAAAGGTCTGACTGACAGTGAGTCCTGCTATCCTATTCAAAAACTTGAGTTCTTGGCTTTAAAGTGAGCTATTACTGAAAAATTCAGAGACTATGCATATGGAGCAAACTGAGAACAATTCATTGACCTATCTTGAGCAGTGCTAAACTGGATATTGCTTATCAGAGATAGATAGCAGCATTGGTCAATTATGGTAACAACATATATTGTGGGCCTGGTAAGACTGATGTATATGCAGATGCTTTGTTCAGAATGCCATGAAATTTTGGAATTGTGGTGATAGGAAAAGAAAGTGTGAAAACAATCTGTGACACTCAAGGTTCTGGACTACAACTGGATGGAAGTATAGCTGAGAACTTGGACTTCTACCAGATGGCATGCCAAGTACATACATAAATCTTGTGACACTGAACAATCTTCCTTACTGTAGTTATCTGGAGGTGACTAGAAGAGAGAACAGATGGCTGATGAAGGATGAAAAGATATTATACAAAAAGCAGAGTGATGATCCTACTCATCTGAAATTCCAGATAGCAGACTTGCTGAGGCAATGGCAATAGTTATACAATAGAATGCTGAATTGAACTGTGCTGATCCCAGACATGGAACACAGAAGCAACTGGTGCTATCCAAAGCATACTGCTCAATAGTCATGGATGCCTTAAATAATGACTTTGAGTATATTGGTCAAGAAAGGGCCTTGAGCTGGTAAGAAACCAATTTTCCTGGTGTAAGATGGCTACAGATATCACTAAGAAGTGTAAAATTTGTGCCAGATATGTACAAAGGAAAACATTATCAATTTGTGCTATAGAGACTCCTGGGGTACAGATTCAACCCACAGAGCATGAACATATTGATAACCAGCCTGGCATGACTTCCAGGCTAGTTTTAGACACATAAGTCTATAATAATCCTGATGATCATTCCTTACCAAGTACTAGCTCTGGCGGAAGAGTAGAGAAATCAGTCAGTGACAAGAGAATTAGGACTTTTAGACAAATCACTTGGCTAAATTATCTTACAGGTAAACTTGAAGATATAGTTACACATGTCTCTAGGTAACAATATTAGAGATTGTCCATGTGAAACATGACTTGCATGTAATTGTATATGTTTACTGTTGTACATGTGAATTGCTGCATGTTTGAGAATGCTTGTTTCTTAGTTTGCTATTATATTTCTTTGATAACATTTTGTATTGCATTGTATTGTATTCATGCTAAAGTATTAATTGTTTTGTGTATATGTTGCATATACATAAGTTGCATTTTATATATAGTGTTACAGCTAGCTAGTTTTGCTTTGTTAGTTAGCCTTATTTCTTTTGATTGATTGATGTGTGTACTAGGTATATGCATATACTTTCAAAATTGCATGTGTTATCTCTTATATAGAATTAGGAATGTTGTCACAATAGTATCCTCTCAGGTAAATCTCTCTATGTCTATCGCATGCACTATTAATGTACGTTTGTTTTATTTCAATTTCAAAAGTACCAAAGGTTGGTTACCTGGGACGGCAAGAAAATCATCCTTCTTGTTTTAAAGTACTAACACTTGTGTTTATACTGTATACTCACAAGTTTGGGACTTACCTCAGTTGATCTTTGCAAGGGACTACAAAGAGTTTGGGCCCAGAGAAGGAATGTAACCCCAGTCCTAAAGCCTATTCATACAGGACTCTTCTCCTTATTGGTACAGATCAGTTCCCTGTACCTTCATGGGGATGGGGGATGGAGAAAAGAGTTGGTTAGAACAAAAGAACCTGCAGTTGCTATAGGCACTTCTGGCTTTCAATATTGAGAGAGAAGATGGACAACACCAATCTCACTGCAGGATGCTGAAAAAAGACTGGGAAAAAGCTGACATTGGAGGAGGAGTAGACAGTCTCCATTATGTCCCTGTCCCCAGCTTGCTTCACCAGCAATTTTAGGAAACTTCCCCCTTGGGTGAGACCTGGGACTCTCTCAGTTGAGTTATCTGGTATATATCCTCCTATGCATACTTCCTCTAATTTGTATTTTTACTATCAAATTGTATAAAAGGATTTCTTGGATATTTCCTATGTGTGTTCATTGTAGAACTGGTATTTGGTGGGAAGGGAGTCAAGCCTTGGATATAAAGTTTAGAATTTTCCTGTTTCCTCTATTAATGAGATGTTCATCAGAAGTTAGCATGAACTTCAAAATGATAGCCCCTAAAGTAGTAATATTTAAGGGAGCAGATATAATTCTAACCCAGTACCCCTTCTCTCTGAGGAGAGCAGAGTGGTGGCTTCTGGCCCCAACTCCCTGCTTATGTCCCCTGTTGGAATTAATCTCTTCCTTGGAGGAGGGTGGGAATAAAAGAGGCCAGAGATTTCTACTCTGCCTCCCTTTGAGCCACAATGACACCCCCATGCTACATGTGGAAAAATAGCCCCCACAATGAAAGTTTAGGATTGGAGGACAGCCAGTAGAAATGGAAGATGAAGTAATGTCTTGGGGGAGCTGTAAGTAGGATAATAAAACTGCATCGAAGTATATAGGGGAATAAGGTATAAGAAGGATGGAATTGTAGGGACAGACTCCATTATAAAGAGATTTAAGTGTCAACTGAAAGACATTATATTTGATCCTGGAGACAGTAGGGAGCAACTGGAACCTATTAAATAGAGAGTAAGAGGTTGAATTTGGTAGGATGAGTTTTCTAATTTTTGCAAACAATTTCTGTAATATTGTATTGTATTATTCTTTGCGTGTTTGACAGAGTACATTTGAAAACCCATTTAGGCCTAAGACTGTTTTCTTTGGGAATTCCTTTATGTTATGTTCAGTTTCTTTTTCTGAGATTGAATTATTTGAATTATCTATTTCTTGTTCTGTCAGTCTGGGTATTTGGATTTTTGTACATTTATATTTATGACATTTGTTATCAATTTTGTTGGCATCTAATTGGGCAAAATAATTTCTAGTATTTTCCTTTATTTGCTTTTAATTTGTTATGTATTCTTTTTGTACATTCTAAATAATGGCAATTTAATTTTCCTCTTATTTTTATCATATTAGCTAGCAGTTTATTTTATTAATAAAATAATTGTTTTTATTTATTAGTATTTTATTTATTAATTCATTGTTTTGTTTTCCATTTCTTTATCTCTTCTTTGATATTTATAATTTCTGGGGTTTTTTTTTGTGCTAAATTGGAGTTATTAGATCTGTTGCCTTTCTAAGTTTATTTTAGTCGGATGCCCAGTTCATTGATCTGCTTTTTTCTTTTGTGGATGGAAATTTTTAAAGATACAAATTTTCCTTTTAGGGCTGCTTGGGTTGTATCACCAAAGTTTTGGTACATTCTTTCTCTGTTGTCATTTTCTTTGATGATATTATATATTATTTCATAATTTGTTCTTTGTCCTACACCTTTCTGGAATTAGATGACTAATTCTCTACTTCAGTTTGAGTTACTTATTTTTATCTTTATTGATTAAAATTTTTTTCTTCTAACCTCCCACTTTCATTTTATGTTTTTAAATTTGAATTTTCTGTGTCTTTTTCTAAAATAACATCTTTCCCTCATTCTCTTCATTATCTTAAATTTTTGTCTATTCTAGACATTTATTTTTAGATTCATGATCTTTAACACTTTTTTTTTTTGTATTTCTTTAGTTTCTATATTATTCCTCATGGAATTAAAGCTTCTAGGATACCTATTTCAGGTTCCTTCTGAACATTTTCTATGTTATGCCTTATAAATCTTGCTCCCAGACCTTCCTCCCCTTTTTTGTTTTTAGAAATATCAATTCCTGCAGGTTATAGACAGGATATTGCCCCACAGAAGGATTCTTTCTGTGTCCTTGATTGTGCAATTCATTATTGACCCTTGCTGTCCCCATGGTCATTTCCTCCTCATTTCCTTCAAAATCTCTTGCCTAGGTCCGTATCTCCCACTCTTCTGGTTTCTATTGTCCCCAAGAGCTATGATTCCCATTCTCCTGAGCCAGGAGTAGTCTTTCAAAGCACCAAATTCTTGCAGATAATACATATTGTGAGGCTCCTATCTCTTTCTGTGATACCTCTTCCCACCTTTTGTTCCCAGCATCAAAATAAGATTTCCCCTTTTCTTTCCTCATTTTCAATCCCTTCCTTTGTCCATTCTCTTATTTCTTCTCACCCTTCCTGAGAGACTATGGGAGTGATTTTCTCTTCATTCTTAGCCTTTGACTTGATTAGGCTGTATCTCATATCCCCTCTAATGTATTCCTTCTTTCCATATTTTTTATGTGTCCTCCCGTTTTGTAACTTAATCCTACAAAAATTATTGATTCACCTGTAGGGAGAGTGTTGTGAAGGTTAGTCCATGATGTTTCAGGGCTGTTTCTCAGCCATCACTTCTATTGGACTTCTGCTTTCACCCTGGTGCATACTTAGAAAGAAGTCTTTTAATGGTCTTTCTTTCTTTGTTACTTTTGTTGTCCTTGGTTGCTCTTATTGTTTACCCTTCTTGTACTTCTATTTTCTAATGTGTTTGAGAAGTAAATAATTTAAAATAAAAAAATTTCTTCAGGTATGGCAGTCTTTCCAGGAATATTTCAAATGCCTCTTTTTATTGAATATACATCTTTTCCCCTTTGTGATTAGGTTCAGATTTGCAGGATAGTTCACCTCAGGCTGCATCTTGAGTTTCTTCATTCTTTAGAATACATTATTTCATTCCCTCTGATGAATTTTTAGTGAGTGTAGAATAGACTTGTGCTATTTGAATTTCCTTTCCTTTATATTAGAGGGTTTGTCTCCTCATTCCTTGAAGAATTTGTAGTTCTTTAGTGAAATTGTTAAATTTAATTACTATGTATCTTAGATTTTGTTGTTTTTCAGTCATTCAGTTGTGTCTGACTCTTTATGACTCCATAGACCATACTGTCCATGGAGTTTTCTTGGGAAGGATACTGGAATGGTTTGCATCTCCTTCTCCAGTGATCTAAGGCAAACAGAGGTTAAGTGACTTGTCCAGGGTCACGTAACTAGTAAGTATCTGAGACTGGATTTGAACGCAGATCTTCTTGACTTATAGTATTCTTGACTTATAGTATTCTTGACTTATAGTATTCTTCTAGGTACCCTATAATCCTTATGTTTTCTCTAGACATCCTGTAGATCAGTATGTTTTACTAGTATGGATATAATTCTTGCTTTTTATTATGGCAGTTTGCTTCTCTTATTTCCTGTTGATCTTCATTTCTATGTATTTGAATTCCTAATCAGTTATCCTCTCATTTCTTTAATAAGACTTGTCACCATTGATTCAAAATTTTCTATTATGCCAATTATTTCTGCTGGATATGCAGATATCACTTCTGCTTTCATGCTTCTTTATTTCTCTTTTAAACCATTTGGAAGCATCCTGATGTGGTTTGATGCTCTCTTGGTAATCCATAAGATCTTCTGACTCATCAGATATTGTTTCATTTTCCTTTGTCTTACAATATTTATTCATACATGCCTAAGCTTTTTTTTTTTTAACCTGATCTGGAAGAAAAATTTACTTCAGTTAGTAAAATCTTCCTTCTTGGTTTATCTGTTTATACTCAAGGGGAGATTCTTTCTGATATCTTTGGTAATTTAAGACTTTCCCCCTTAATTGTCCCCTTATTTTCCACTATTGCTCACTTTCTGACTCCATCCCCTTTGGTGGCAGTTTTCCTGGGGCTGCATCTCAAAGAATCTCAGCCTCCTACTATGCTGGGCAATTTATGGTTTTCTAGCATTGATCTCTGCCCCAAGTAACTTCTGAGGGACAAAATTACCCCTAGGTGGATGCTGGTCTCTTGCTTAGTGGAGTGCCCACAACTACACACATATTTTCTCTACTTCCTTTATTCTTTGACTGCTTTCATACAGAATGCTGCCATGCTGCTATCATAGCCTGAGGAAATTTCTGCTATTTTGATTTGAGTTTTTCAAGTGGTGAGGGAGGAGATGATAAATGAACATGTTAAAGCCTGTGTATTATTATCTGTTGCTAGTACATCAGGTTTTTCTTCTTTTGGGTTCTTGGTGTCCTAGATAATGGAGAGGGGTGGGATTGCTTTGTGTCTTGAAGAAAATTTCTGTTTTGGAGAGGTTTGAGAGGTTATGAGGATTGGAGAAAAGTCCTCAGTCTTATTGATCACATGATCTAGAGGTCAAATGATCTCTCCTCAATCTGTTTTCTGGATGACTTGCTTTTTTTATAATAATAATAGCTAGCATTTATATAGTGCTTACTATACTAGGCATTATGGTAAGCATTTTGCATATATCTCACTTGATCCTCCTAACACAGATAGTGTTGCACTATTATTCCATCTGGATACTGGGCCTGGAGTCAGGAAGACCTGAGTTCATATCTGGTTTCTAATACTAGCTGTGCCACCCAGTGTAAAGTCACTTAACCACTTCCTGATTCAGTTTCCTCAATGTAAAATGGGGATAGTAACAGCACATACCTTGTAGGGTTGTTATGAAGATCAGATGAGATGATATTTGTAAAGCACTTAGCACAGCAGCTAACGTTTTCTTTCTATCCATCTTTTCTAGGACATAGAACTGGCTTCCTTTTCCTATGGTTTGCTTCTGTTCAAAATGCTTATGGGCTTTAGACAGTCTTCTTGTACAGTCTTCTCGTTGACTTTATCATTATTTCTTCTGGTATGTATTTTGAATTTACTTGAGTATTTTTTTTTTCATTATCAAGGCTTATTATTTATTATTCCTCTAGGACCTTTCATGTTGCTATCAGCCAGACACCTTTTAATCTAAGAAATAAAAACCTTAGTATCTCCATCTCCAATATCCACTCCATTATGACCCCAGGATATTTGACAGGGACCTATCAAAGTAATTGAGATAAAAATGTAAATGTGTTTTTAGCTCTTAAAAGGAAAAGGATCATTTTCACAATGAATTTATGTATACCAGGCAAAGGAATAAAAGTGCATTAATTTGAAATATTTCCTAAGACCCTAAAGTTATCTAATTGACTACCAATTTGACAATTTTGTTGGACATATGAAATGATTTTTTCCCATGCTGAAAACCCACAATTTCTAAAAGGTTCTATCCAAGTTAGAAAGGCTTTCAGAACCATATTGTTGGACTGTTCACACTGTGTATGAAACACATCAACTCTTGTGGCTGGAATGCTGCTAACACCTGTAAGGAGACAGAACTTGGGAATTCAATGGTGTGGCTTGTGTTGTTATTAGAGTTAATGATCTGTCAGTGTTTCCATTATAAATCCTTATTTTTTCAGGGACTTCTAACTCAGCCATAAACATTTTCTCCAGGATAAGCCTTGGGACTTTTGTTTTCAGCCTGGAACACATGTTTATGTTGGGAGTGTGTGTGTGTTTTTATAAGGATTCTAGGAGGCTGGGGAAGTTGGCCATTTTAAAGCAGTAGAGTGGTGAGAAATGGGGGAAAGGTGATAATTGGTTTCAGATGTTCTTTTGATGCTGCTAGGACTCAAAAATTGCTGTATTACTTTGCATCAAATTGAGGATGTATAAGGTTGAAATGACATCCTGTTTAATTTAGTGCCAATAACAGTAATTCACAAAATAAAGACCAAAGGATGAAAGGGTTAGTTCCTCCATGTGCAGGAATTAACCCAATTTTCACAGGCTTTATAGTCTTGGGAGACCCACTGGAAGCCACTAAATCACCTCAAAATTATGAAATGGAACATTCTTTGCACCTGAGTCTAGACATTAGTAGTTTTTCCCCTAGGCCCAGAGGTGGCAGTTGGGTATAGTAAAACTAACTTATATATAGTTTTGTTTTTTTTTTTGCTTGTGTAGTATTGGAGCATCTCCTCTCCCATGTGGAGTCCCCAAATTAGCAACCCAGTTCAAAGTATTCTATGGATCTAAATCCACTGAAAACAATAATCTGTGAACCCCTACTAAATATTACTTTTTTTTTCTCTATTCATCCAGAGGAAGTGGTCTAAATCAAAGACATTTAATGAAATAGCATAGAAGTTTACAATAGAAAAAATGCCTAAAACCTGAGGCAGTATCTCCCATGCATAGGGATCACAGATTTGGGCATGAATGGAAATAATATGTGTAACTAAGACACATGTTTAAAGAAGCAACTTATGCTTCTGATGCTACTGGACCACAATATCTTCTGGTTATGTCATCAGACTGGACCTGTTCCTTGCTTTGTACAGTATTTTCACTGGGTCTATTGCTCTATTGGTTTTGCTTTTCTCTTAATAGCTGTTGGTAACTGTTAGGCATAGAGCCTGAGCTAGATATTGTTCTGCTGGTATTCAGTGGTCTTGTGACAGCTTTTGGATATGTTATTCTTTGCTGAGTATTGGTACATTGGGCTCAGATGGTCTCTGGTGGCTTCCCAGTGCATAGTCTCTTTGTCTTCTGAAGCATGGTTCCTTGTTCCTAGCTGTTGTTGTTTAGTCATTTTAGTCATGTCCTACTCTTTGTGACCCCATTTGGGATTTTCTTGTTAAAGTTATTGGAGTTGTTTGCCATTTTCTTCTCCAGCTCATTTTATAGATGGAGAAACTGAGGCAAACAGGGTTAAGTGACTTGTACAGGGTCACACAGCTAAGTGTCTGAGGCTAGATTTGAACTCAGGTCTTCCTGACTCAAGGCCTGGTGCTCTATCCACTGTACTACTAGCTACCATCACCTTTTTAGGATCATCTGCCAGCCATATAATGGCTAGATCCTCCATTTAATAAAGCTAGGCTGACAACTGATATCACTGCCCCCTCTACCTGGCTAACAAATGCCAGTCAGAGTTCCATATGGATAAGATTAAATTTTATCTTGACTTCTATGTTTGTTCAGAAATGATGTTCTAGAGAACCATCTCAGGGTTAAACATTCTTAGTCATTTTCTATGTCAAAAAAAAGAGAAATAAAGTTTACTTAGACACTTAGCAGCATAGAAAATTATTCATTCATTCACTTAAGGATTTCTACAGATATTGTAGGAAAATATATACTACATATGTGAAAATGTATGTATTTTACTTTAATGATTTTGAATTACCATTCTTTCCTATTGTTATTTCAGCCTTTAATCATAACTGGAATAAACACCAAATCCTGGTTTTTAATATATTATCTCATCCAAAATCTAAATATATTCTGAGTTCTCCTAACTTAACCTTTAAAAAAAAATTACTTCATTTTCCTGCCACCACCTAAAGCAAAGCTCATCTTACTTCACTCTTTCTATTTAACTGACAAACTAGGAAAAGCAGATTAAATTCACAGATCTTAATTTTTCATCACCCTCTATCTCCTCCACCTGTCAAAATCCAACTTCTGTTCCCAACACTAGATAGGGTTAGCAAATTTTTGCTGGATCAGTATGCTAATGAATTTTTGTTTGAACAGAAGTTCAGGTAAGGAGGCCAGGATATATTGTACCCACCCAGCCTGTCTTGTCTTTATTTATGAGTATCTGTCAGGAACAAAACCCTATTGTTTTGGTGTTGTATTTTGGCCAAAACTTCACTTTCTCTCTACACTCACTTCCTTTTTGTGTGTATAAGTTCCCCCATTAGCACCTGCTTTGTCCAGGCAGATCACTCTACTTTAGACTTTCCTCATCTACCAAATGAAACTTACCTTTTACTATTCAATCAGAGCCCTAGTGACTTAATCTAAAGAATGACACTCTTCATGGGAATTTCTAGTGTCAGGGCTGATGGGTGGGAAAATATTTTTCAGCCAGTCAAATATCTTTTGATGATATCTTATAATATTGACAGCCCAACATAAAATTTCAAACTAAAAAGAAGAGTCTGACGATTGATGCAGAACAATCTTCCAAAATCAGCCATATCTTCTGATTTGTGATATATAGGTACATTTTTAAACAATTCTTGACCCGTGTATGTTCCCCATCATGTGCTATAGGGTACCTCCTGCTTACCTAGAAGGTGTGATGAAAGGTAAAACTTTAGATGAATTTAGCTGCTGCTGATTTGCATACTGGGTGATTTTTAAAATCTTTGATATGATAATTTGATTACAAATTATTCTCTGATTTAACTTATTTTAAGTTAGATACATTTTACAAATTAAAATAAATATGATGCTCCTCAAAACTGGAAGTCAGACGATGTCAAATATCTCCATTTATCACTGATTCTCCTTTTGTTTGAATGCCTCTTAGACCTTCAGGAACACTTCATGACCTCCATGGCCGATGACCAAATTGGTCTCATCCAAGATGGCATATTAGATACTCTACTTTAAAGGAGAGTGACTCAAGTATTACCACTTCATTTTTATTTGGGAAAATGAAACTTTCTGTCAATTTCTGCCATTCTTTGGGAAGAGTAAATAAAGAATACTTCATGATTTAGGGGAGGAAAATTCATTTTAACTCTAATTTAATTAGCATTTACCAAATAACTAAAAAACCA
This sequence comes from Vombatus ursinus, assembly GCF_900497805.2. Taxonomy (NCBI): domain Eukaryota; kingdom Metazoa; phylum Chordata; class Mammalia; order Diprotodontia; family Vombatidae; genus Vombatus; species Vombatus ursinus. Next base: position 410,182 of record NW_020954227.1, read on the forward strand.
GATTCTTTTATGAGAAAATTGGCATGTAAGGAGGCAATGGAATCCTTGGAGGTGACTACATGTCATCTGGATATAAATCTAGTTTATTTTCCTTCTCTTCCTCTGATTTTCTTTGTTTCATTGACCATTAAAGCCATTATGATAATTCCTTTGAAATGAAGTCAGAATTCTCTTTTCTTGAAGTAATCACAGAGAAGGCTGATTGATTATCAGGAAAGAAGATTGAATAACACATAAAGAAGAAAGGTAATTAAAAAAAATTCCTCCCTTCAAGCATCCCTGTCCATTGATGAAATAAAAAGATAAGATATATTTCCAATTAAGTGTAGAGAGTTGCTGAAGATTTTTTTTTAAGTTTTTGGTTTGATTTTTTGCAACTTGAGTAACAGTTGGGAAGTATATCACAGGATTTCAAGTTGTTTTTGTTGTTGTTGAGCCCGGGGAGGACCTGAGAAAAGGTTTCTTCCATTCGTCTTCTTCCTCCCCAAACACTAAAGAAAGGAACAATTTCAGAATTACATAATGTTAGATCTGGGCGGGGGGGGGGGCTTGTCTATCAGTTAACCAACTAACCAATAAAGCAATAAACTAAAACAAAAAAAAAAGATTTAAAATGCATTACAAAATTCAAGGGCCCATTGATTTACTAATGATTTAGAATAATTTGCTTATAACATTCACTTTTTCATAAAAATGCATTATGCCTTAAAATGCTTAACTGTACAGATCTGAAATAACTGTCTAAATTTGGATTACTGTCACAGTCTGTGTGACCACACATTACAAGTTTCTGCAGCCTATAGACCACTGATGGTTAAAGAGTGAATTCTTACCACCCATCCTCCTGATTATTGAAACACTGTTCTCAGATATTCCAGGAAAATGGTTTATACCATGATAGCTGACTCCCTGATTCCCACAAATATCCACAGCTTCATTTTCAGAAAATATTTGCGACACCATTCAATAGCTAATACCTGGAGATTAGGATACATGGAACAGCCTGTTATCACTTGTCAATAATACACATTCCAAGAAAAACAGAAAATATTGCCCTTTTTGCAACAATGTGCCAAAGAGAAAAGCACAGTGAATAAAAACTTGATTGTAGATTAAAACTGTTTTGATGTGTTTAAAAAAGCCCTTCATAGAAGGCCTTGATAATGGTATTTTTTTCATTAAATAATTTTAAAGATAATTTTTGTTGCATCTTTGGGCAAAGTTTAAATTATTATTCTTAATATTATTCTAAAATATTATTATTATTTTAAAATACTATTTCTCATGTTACGCAAATAAACCTGAGAGAGAATAGAGTGTTGCTACTGTTTTTTACATTTCATAGTGCCCTGTTTTTTAAAACATTGAATACAATAACTTTTTCTCAAACTTAAAATAATAATCACTTTTTATTATTATTATATTACTATATCATAAAATTATAACAGGAAAATGGAATCAAATTTGAAGAAAATGAAATCAAGTGGAATTTGTTCCAATTGTTTTCATATTAAAAATTGCACTATACTTTTTCTGCACTACTGTTTAGAGCAGTTTAAACACACAAACATGAAAAGCACAAAATTAAGATATACATGACTATATTGCCTCTAACATGTTACATAACAAAATATATTGTCCTATACAGCATAACGAGTATGTGCACTTTGATGACAGCAACTAACCTGCCTCTTCTTTAGATGAGGGATTTTTAAAATTTAAGCACCTACAATGAGCCAGACTGTGCTAACGTAGAAAAAAAAAGGCAAAAGATAGTCCCTGCCCTCAAGGAGCTCACAATCTTAAAGTGGAGACAACATGAAAACAAATAGGTACAAATAAACTACATAAGGGATAAATAAGAAATAATCCACAAAAGGAAGGCGCTGGAATTAAGACGGGCTAGGGAAAGCTTCTTATAGAAGATAGTATTTAACTAGGATTTGAAGAAATCCAGGGAAGCTAGGAGGCAAAGACTGGAGGAAGAGCATTTCAGGCATGGAGAACAGTCAGAGAAAATGCCTAAGCTGAGATGGACTGTCTTTTTGGGAAACTGCAAGGAGGCCAGTGTCACTCAATCAAAGAGTAAATGGGGTGGTGTAAGAAGACTAGAAAGGTGAGGAGGGCCTAGGTTAATGAAGGGCTTTGTGGAGATTAAAATTATCCAACCTACAATAACAGAGACTGAGACAGAGCTCTGAGCCAATGGCACTTTATTAAAGGGTCCATGGATGCCTCTAATGAAGTGGACATCAGATCTTCCTCATAATCGGGTATGTCCCCTTCTTCCAAGACCTTGTATTTATACAGTTTGATACCTAGACATTCTAGAGCAGTTATACAAAGTACAGAATAATTCCATTGGTTGACATAAGATGCATAAATTAAAATAAGTAAAATAATAATAATAAGCAAAAATGATATGTCAGTAGGCTCATGAGTTGAGTGAAACCAGGAATATCTCCACTGACTAGGTGGTCAAAAGGTGGATGGGCTCCTCCTTAGGTTAGGCAGGAGGAGATGGTATGAGCTATACATAGGCTCCAAGACATCAGGAAGGACTTTTTGTACCATGCTACCACCCATGCTTGGTTTGGTCATGGAATCTGAGCAAAACAGAATAGAGATAACTTTGTCAGCATTCTTGTGGTTGTGCGAGAGAGCCTCGTAACTCAGCAAACAAGTGGTGAACATTATATTAAGTTTGAGGCCCTCCTATTAGAATCTATATTCCTATGTAACATACAAAATATGGATTACTACACTCCTTATTTTGTACCTATTATTAGATAACTGACTAAATATGTATTACTAGATGAATACATTGAAATAATTACTAACAATCATTACCCCTTACAGAATCATATAGAACTGATTAATACTGAGTAGAGTTTGAGTAGGGGTACTCAATGAATCAACTTTTCCAGCTTTGACCACTAAACAGAAGATTTTTTGTGTTTGATCCTAGAAGTGATATAAAGCTACTAAAGCTATTGATGATATGGTCAGACTGCCCTTAATGAAATCATGTTGGCGGCATAGTGGAAGATGTAATATAGTGGGGAGAGACTTGTGGAAGGCAACCAAAAGTTCCACTGTTTCTGATTTCCCTTTGCCTAGTATGTTCCTTTGATCTACCTCTATATTTTTAACCATTGTATTGGTATCTTATATGATGATTTTGATGACTGCTGCTTTATAATATATTATTATTTTTCATTATTTCCCTAACCATATATGTTTATTTTTTCCAAATGATTGTTACTTTATGAAATTCCATAAAGAACTCTTTGAAAATTTGATTTGAATAGAATTAAAATTGTAAATTGGTGGTATTGTCATTTTTATTATATTGGCCCAGCCCAGCCTTGAGCACTAGCTATTCCTCTACTTATTTAAGTTGTTCTTTGTTTCTTTAATACACTTCAGTACACTTCGTAATTGAATCTATGTTATATATTGTTTGTTTTGGTAGATTGATAACCCAGATATGGTATTTATTTGTAATTATTTGGAATGGCATTTCCTTTTCTGTTATTCTTAGATTTTGTTATTATTTAATAGAAATTTTGTTGATTATTATGATTATATTTTTGGCTTGCAACTTTGCTAAAGCTATTTATCTTTTTAAGTAATATTTTTACTCATTTCCCAGGATTTTAAAAAAATAAACCATTATATCATCAGCTAATAGATACTTTTATATCCTTTTTAATTTTCTTTATGCACTTGATTGCTTTTTCTTGTCTTATTGCTATGACTATGCATGTAACTATATCAGAAAATAGTGGGGACTGGACATCTTTGCTTTACTCCCATATTTCCTGAAAAAGGTTGTATCGATCTACATTGCATATGATGTTTTTGGTGCTAGATAGGGTTTGTTTGTTGTTTTTTTTTTTTTTTTTTTATTAAAAAATTTTTCTTTTTTTTTTTTTTTTTTTGTTTTTTTTTTTTTTTTGGTGAGGCGATCAGGGTTAAGTGACTTGCCCAGAGCCACACAACTAGTAAGTGTTAGGTGTCTGAGTCTGGATTTGAACTCAAGTCCTCCTGATTCCAAGGTCAGAGCTCTATGCACTGCCCCCCAGTGTATTTTTTTAAAAGCATAAATAAGTATTGTACTTTGTCAAAGGCTTTTCCTATATCTATTATATCCCATGTTTTCCTATATTATATCCTGTATTTTCCTATAACTATCTATATTGAATTATGTTTTTGTTTTTAATATGATTATGTTGATAGTATTTCAAATGTTGACTCATGCTTGCATCATGACTATAACTCTAATTTGGTCAAAGTGAATTATTTCTTGGATGAACCACTATAGCCTGCTTGATGGGATTTTGTTGAAAATTTTAAAATTAATATTCATTAATGATATTGGTCTATGAGTCTCTTCTACTTTATCTTTCTCTGATCAAGGGATTAGTCAGTCAGTCAATAAACATTTATTAATAATAAACAATAAACATTTATTAACACCTGCCAAGCACTACACTATGCATACAAAAACAGGCAAAAGATAGTGTAGTCTAATGGGAGAGAAAACAAACAAACAGATATACACAGACTTATTACAGTATAAATAGGAAATAATTAAAAGAGGGAAGGCATTAGAATTAAGAAGGCCCAGGACAGAACCCTGTAGGATATTTGCATTTAGAGGACCTAATCTGGATGATGATCTAGCACAGGAGACTGAGAAGGAGCAGTTTAATAGGTAGAAGGAAAACCAGGAGAGAATAGTGTTCAAAAAACTAAAGAGAAGAGAGTATCAAAGAGAAGAGAGTGAACAACAGTTTCAAAAACTGCAGAGGTTGAGTAGAATGAGGATTGAGAAAAGGCCATTGATTTTGGCACTTTAAGAGATAATTGATAACTTTGGAGAGAACAATTTTTGTGTAATGATGAGTTCAGAAGCTAGATTGTAGGAGGGTAAAAGGAAAGAAAGTGGAGGCACCTACTACAGATTGCTTTTTCGAGGAATTTAGTTACAAAAGACAGAAGATATAGGATGATAGTAGGCATAGAAGGATGAAGTGAGAGGTTTTTTTTTTTGTGGAGGATTTGAGAGTCATGAGCATGTTTGTAGGCACTAGGGAAACATCCAGTAGAAAGGTGGAGGTTGAAGAAAAATAAGAATGTAGGGATGACAGAGGGAACAATCTGTCGGAGGAAACTGAATAGAATGAGATTCCTTGTGCAAGTAGAAGTGTCAGCTTTGGTAAGGAAAGAGGAAATATGCATAGTACAGTCTTACATACATGTATATGTTTATGTATATCTATGTATATGTATGTGTATCTCTATGTATATGTGTGTGTGTGTGTGTGTGTATATATATATATATATATATATATTCTCTTCTCCTTCTATACTACTTCACTTGGTGAACTCATCAATTCCTATGGATTTAATTATGACTTCTGTGCTCATGATTCTCAAATCTACCTTTCCTGCCCCAGTGTCTCTACTGACCTCAAATCTCACATCTTCAACTACCTATCAGACATCTTATACTGGATATCTAGTAGACATCTTTAGCACAGTATATATAAAACTGAATTCCCCCAAACCCTCCCCACCCTCCTATATTCCGTATTACTGTAGAGGGCAATATCTTCCTCCTAATCCTTCAGGCTCACAACTTTGTAGTCAATGTGGATTGCTTACTATCTCTCAGCTCCCATATCCATGCTGTTACCAAGACCTGCAAATTTCACCTTTGCAACATCTCTCCAATACAAATCCTTTTCTTCTCTGATACTATCTCATATATATATATATATATGTGTGTGTGCGTGTGTATGTATGTATATCCATGTTTAATTGTAGCCTTTTTTAGGGCAAAATGGGGGGAGGAGAGAGGGGAAAAATAAAGTAAAAAGTGTACAGCAGAGAACAAAAGAAAACCTAAAAGGAAGCAAAGAAAAGCAGGGTAACTTTGAAAACAATGTATAGTAATTATTATATAAGTTTTCTTAAAATGGAAATTTATTGCTCTGTATTGAATGCTCTCTTATGTTCTGCTCTGTACATGGCAATATTCTTTTTTTTCCTTCTCTCATTTTGTATTTAAGTTTAAAATGCATAAAAATTTTACAAAAAACTCTGCATTTGGATCTTCATTTTTTATTTGTACTCTTTTAACTGACTATTATTTTTATTGCATTATTATGGTATGTAAAAGATGTGATTATTATTTCTGCCTTTTTATATTTATATCTGTTTATATATTTATGATTTTTATATTTATCTATGTATCAATTTTTACAAAATTTCATGTGATGCTGAGAATATACAATATTCTTTAGCAGTTCTATTTAGAAGATAACAAAATTCTTTTTTCTCTAATTTCCCAGGTAATTAAAAAACCATATTTTCCCTCTTTATCTTGCTGTGGGGACATTATAATCTATCATTATTGTATTTCTGAATATGTTTTCTTGTAATTAAATTAAATTTTTCTTCATGAATTTAGGTGCTAAGGCATTTGAAGCATATAAATTTAATATCCCTATTGGTTTGTTGTCTGTGGTCCCTTTCAGTACAATGTGGTTTCCTTGTTTATCCTTTTTTATGTTTTGAGTGTTTGTTTTTGCTTTGTTTGATAGTTTACTTGTAACTACTGTTTTTTTTTAAATTCATCTGATGCTTAACAAATTTTGTTCTAGCTCCTCATTTTTATTCTGTGTATGTTTTTGTTTTTTGGATGTGTTTCTTGTTAGTAACAGACTGTGTTTTTTTCTTATCTAATATGTCACTCTTTTGCATTTAGATTGTTTAATTCTTTTGTATTTAAAGTTATAAGAACTAGATTAATTTACATTTGTCTCCAACATTTTTTTTCTGAAAAATTTTCTTCTTTGATAGGAAAATACTTTGTCTCTTCAGTTATTTTTAGCTTAATCTACTTTATGGCAATCCTATTCCCTCTGAGTGGCTTATTTCCTCTTACCCTTAAGCCCCCCCACTCCCTTTTGTCATCCCTTTCCCTGGTTTTAGAGTTTTGCTAACTTTATGAATTCCTTTTTATTTCTTTATTTTATCTGATTATCTAAATATTTTCTCTTTTTTTCTTTCAGTTAAGCAATCAAGCAAAATTCCCTTTCCTCTCCTTCAACTAGTTTTGGTAGTTTTGTATTTCATTTTCTGTATCTTTTTCTAAAAAAAAACAAAAACAAAACTCTCATTCTCTTTATTATTTTTCTTTCCTTCTGTGTTCTAGACTTTTATTCTTTCATTCATGGCTGTTATACTTATTTAGTACTTCTTTAGTCTCTGTATTCCTCATAGAATTATAACTTCCAAAATACCTATTTTGAATTCCCTCTTCTAGGGAGTTTCTATATTATTGCCGTACTGATTTTGCTTCAAGGCCCTTTTATTTTCCACTGAGCCTCACTCTTAGAAATACCAGTATCCAATAAGAAGGATAGAAACATTGCTGCATAGTAGGAATTTTCTTATGTCCTGTTTGTGCAGTTCATTACTACTCTTTCCCCACCTCCTCCCCATGATCATTTACCCCTATTTACCATGAATTCTCCTCTCTAGGTCCAGGCCCTCCCACTCTTTTGGGTGACAGTTTCCCTCAGGAACTCTGAAGTCGCTTATACTTTGTTGTTGCTATTGTTAATCTCATACTTTTCTTTGCATTTTTAGGTTTTTTTCTTTTTATTTGTGAGGTGATTTAATTACCTATGCTCTTTTTGGTTCCTGCATTTGTTTACCTTTCTTGTACCTTTCTTGTTGTCTGGCCTGTTTGAAAAGCAAGTATGTCCAGGTTTGGTTTTCTTTGAAACAATGCTTCCAAAGTTTCTTTGTTTGATTAAAAGTCCATCTTTTTCATTAATGGTTAAGCTCTATTTTGCAGGCTATGTCACCTTAAGTTGCAACTTGAGCTCCTTTGCTCTTTGTTCCATTTCCTCCTTTATTTTCTGGTGGGTACACAATAATCTTCTGCATTTCAAATGTTCTTTCCTTTATATTTGAAGGTCTTTCTCCTGGTTCCTTGCAATATTTGTAGTTTTTCATTGTAATTACTCAATTTAACTATGTTGTGTCTTGCAATTTGCTGTATAATTTTTTTTCTTTCTTTCTGGAGACTTGGATTCTTTCAATTAGCACTTTATTTTCTGTGTTCAGAAGGTCTGGGAAGTTTTGTTGTATTATTTCTTGCATAATGGTCTTCAAGTTTTTTGATTTGTGTTCAAGTCTTTAAGTTTTTTCTACATAACCAGTTTTTTATTTGGATATGTTTTGCTCGGATAGAGATCATGTTTTCTTTTAATGTTTTGCTTTTTGTTTCTCTTCTTCGAGATTGTCCTTTCCTTCTGTTTATTTGCATTCTTAATTTCTTGTGCTCTCTTTTGTGTGTGTGTGGTTTTTTTTGTGAATTTTACCACAACGGATTAAAATTTTTCTCTTTTGCAATTATTACTGCTAAGCAGAGCATTAATTCTGTTTTCACAATTCTTATTTTTCTACTTAACCATTTGGGCACATCCATTTTGGGCCTTCTTGGATCCTCAGCCCCATTGGGAATGGATTCATTTTCATTTATCTTGGGATATTTATTCAGTGATGTCTAGACTAATTTAGTCCATCTGTTACTAATATGTATCTGTTATTAATATGTCCATCTGTTATTAATATCTTACCTTTTGGTTTATCTGCTTGTGCTCAAGGTTTTTAACTGAGTTTTCTTCCTCCTGGGATCTTTGGTAATTTCAGTCTTTCCCCCATATATTTTCCTATTACACACTTTCTGATTCCTTCCCTTTTGATGGAGCTTTCCCCAGTGACTGGAACTCTAATCTGTCTCAGCCTTTTCCCATTTTTATTTTGACAGTCTCAGTTCCTGCCCAAAGCAACCTTTACAAGGACAGGTAAAGTTGTTGTCCTTCATTCTCAAAGAAGACCAAAATGACATCACTATGCTGGGGACATGGTATAGTGTATCCAACTGTGGCTGATTAGACCAATACAAGCTCAGAAGGCCCTACCACAGGTTGGGGACAAATAGTCTATATGAACATTTGGAATGATAATGACTCTAAATTTGCATATCTCATGTTTCTTTTGAGCTACTGCAATTCTGCTTTGCTCGTAGAGCAAATAATGTAGACATGTCATGTGAGGCTGTCCCATGCCAGTGTCTCCCACATATTACAACTGATTCCAAAGTTCTTCAGAGACCTTGAGAGTGTTTTTGTATTGCTTCTTTTGACCTCCATATGAACACTTGCCTGGTGTGAGTTCTCCATAAAATATTCTTGGGCAAATGCACATGGGGCAAACTGTGCCCAGCCCATCAGAGTTGCAATCTCTGCAGTAGAATTTTAATGCTTGGCAGTTCAGCTCAAGAAAGGACCTCAGTGTTTGCTACTTTATCTTGCCAGGTGATCTTCATAATTTTCCTAAGACAATTCAAATGGAAGCAATTCAGTGTTAGGTCACATATCTATTTGGATAAAGTGTGAAATGTTGGTTTAAACTTAATTTCTCTCTACTGCTATCTAATTTTCCCCAAATTGGATCTCTATTGCTTTCCAACTTTATCAAATACTAAGTCCTTATGAAAGCAGCTGAGGTCTTTGTATTTAATGAACCTAGTAGTTACCAGGTTTATTTAAAGCTTCTCTAAGTTGTGGACCTAATTTGTTCCACTAATCAGTCTAGTTTTTTTAAACCAATATCAAATTGTTCTTGGAATTACTTCTTTATAGTATGGTTTAAGATTTGGTGTTATTGGTTCCTTTTCTTTCCACTTTTTTAGTTATTTTCCTTGAGATTCTTGATTTTTTGTGCCTCCACATGAATTCCTTTTGTAGTGTGATTGGTGTGGCAAATAAATAAGCAAATTAATTAAAGTAATAGTCATTTTCATTATATCCACTCAGTGTGTTCAATCAATGTTACTCCAGTTATTTAGGTCTGTCTTCATTTCCGTAAACAGTGTTTTGTAGTTGAATTTATATAGTTCTTATGTATATCTTAATAGGTAGACTCTAGACTATTTTATACATTCTGTAGTTATTTTAAATGAAATTTCTTTTCCCCCATCTCTTCCTGTTGAGATTTATTAGTATTAAATAGAAATACTGATAACTTGTGTGGATTTATTTGTACCTTATAATTTTGTTGAAGTTACTGATTCAATTAATTTCAAGTTGATTCATTAGGACTTTTTAAGAATATCATGATAGCATATGCAAAATGTGAATATTTCATTTCATCTTAACCTATGTTTATCCCCTCAATTCTATTTTCTTGTCATTGGTAAAACTAGCAAATGCTATATATGTTAAATAGAAGTGTGACAACACTTCATCTTATTAAAAAAGGTTCTACTTTATTTCCATTACATATGATATTGACACTTGGCTTTAAATAGATACCACTTATGTTAACTCATTTATTCATATGTCTTCTAGGTTGTTTTTTTTTAAGCAGAAAAGAATATGGTATTTTGTTGAAAGTTTTTTCCACAACTGCTGATATAATCATGTGATTTTTATTTATATTGTTAAGTTTATAATTTTCCTAATATTAATCAAGTTTTACATTCCTGGTAGAAATCTAGACTAGTAGGACTGGGAAACCAAAATGGCAGAGTAGTAGGAAGTGATATAACTGAGCTCCCACCCACAAAACTTCTCCAAACAGACATAGAAATTGCACCAGAACGAATTCTGATGGGGAAATCCAGAAAAAGTCATAGTCAGTTCCTTATCTAGTCTAGGTTGGCATATGGAGATAGGCAGGGAGTTCTCTAAACTCTGAAGACTACCACTGGGCCAGGATCATGTCGTACATAGAGTACCTCAGTGCCCAGGGAGAGGCTGTGCAAGAGGACTCAACCCAGAGCTCTGGGATGAAATGCTAACTGGCAGCTTTATCAGCCACTACCCAGTTCTCTATCATAGAACCAGGGCAGACTGAGAAGAGCAACTGCCCCTAGGGTTAATGTTTCTAGATAGGGAGGCCCTGGGCAGTGTACCAAGAAAGGAAGAAATTCAGAAGTACCAGTGATGTGGTTCACACCCATGGAGTGGAGCATAATCTTGGTTCCAGCATCTGGCCTAGCTTGCAGAGAAATAGCCAAGGCAGGAATCCCAGACCAAAGGGGAGCCTGTGGTTTTGTCACTTTGAACCCCAGAACTTCTTAACTGGCTGATAGTGGTTGAGTCCAGCAGCAGTCTACTGTTCTGACTGAACAAGAAATAGCACTCAGAATGGAGATGAGGACAGCAATCAGATTTTGCTCTGGATCATAACACTTTGATAGCACTGAAGGCTTGCAGATCCTCAACCTGACATATCTCTGAGATCTTGTAGTAACATAGCACTCAATATGGCAAGAAAGAAACAATAAGACCAGTGCAGACCTTTCCTCCAGAAGTGTGGTAGAGCTTGGTCCTAACATCAAATCTGAACTCAGGAAGTAGGCTAGAAGAATGGGTATACAAAAAAAGAAACCCACTATAGTGAGCTATTATAGTGGCAAGGACACTCAAGATACAAACCTAGAAGAGAATGACTCCAAAACATCTGTCAGTAATGCCTCAGAGGAAAGCACAGCTTGGGCACAAATTCACTTATCATTCCCAGAAGAGATGAAGCAAGAATTAATTCTTTCTTTCTTTCTTTCTTTCTTTCTTTCTTTCTTTCTTTCTTTCTTTCTATCTATCTTTCTTTCTTTCTCTCTCTCTTTCTTTCTTTCTTTCTTTCTTCCATCTATCTATCTATCTTTCCTTCTTTTTCTTTCATTCATTTGTTTATTTTTAGTTTTCAACATTTACTTCCATAAGATTTTGAGTTCCAAATTTTCTCCCCATCTCTCCACTCCCTCACCCCAAGATGGCATGTAATTTGATATCAGCTTTACATATATATTAATATTGAACCTATTTTCACATTAGTTATGTTGTAAAGAAGAATTAGAACCAATTGGAAGAACCATGATAAAAAAGAAACAAACAAAAAAAGAAAAGAAAAAAGAGAGAGAGCAAATAATATGCTTTGATCTGCATTCAGATTCCATAGTTCTTTTTCTGGATGTGGATAGCATTTTTCATTATGAGTGCCTTGGAGTTATCTTGGATTCTTGAATTGCTAAGAAGAGATGAGTCTATCAAAGTTAGTCATTGTACATTGAGGCTGTTACTGTGTACAACGTTCTACTGGTTCTGCTCACTTCACTCAGCATCAGTTCATATAAACCTCTCCAGGTTTTTCTGAAGTCCATCTGCTCATCATTTCTTATAGCACAATAGTATTCCATTACATTCATATACCACATCTTGTTCAGCCGTTCCCCAACTGATGGACATCCTTTCAATTTCCAATTCTTTGCCACCACAAAAAGAGCTGTTATAAATATTTTTGTAGGGGACAGCTAGGTGGCACAATGGATAAAGCACAGGACCTGAATTCAAATTCGGCCTCAGACCAAGCACTTGACACTTACTAGCTGTGTGACCCTGGTCAAGTCATTTAACCCCAATTACCTAAAAAAAAAATAAATATTTTGGTACATGTGGATCCTTTCCCCATTTTTATAATCTCTTTGGAATACAGACCTAGAAGTAGTATTGCTGGGTCAAAGAGTATGCACATTTTTATAGACTTTTGTGCATAGTATGCTCTCCAGAATGGTTGGATCAACTCACAACTCCTCCAACAATTCATTAGTGTTCCATTTTTCCCACATTTTCTCTAGAACTTATCATTTTGTTGTTTTGTCATGTTAGAAGAATTTATTTTTAAAGCTAAAAAATGTTTTTATAAATGAAATGAGAGTGCTTGAGGAAAAAAATGGAGAAAGGAATGAAAACTATGGAGAAAAATCAACAGCTTGGCACAAGAAGTATAAAGTTTTGCTCAAGAGACACATATTCCATAAAAATGATAATGATCCAAACAGAAGCCAATGACTCCATGAGACCACAAGAAATATTATAATAAAGTCAAAAGCCTGAAAAAAAATAGAAGAAAATGAAAAGTATCTCATAGTAAAAACAACTGACCCAGAAAACTTATTGAGGAAAAAAATTTAAGAATGATTGCACTATCTGAATGCCATGACCCTCCCCAAAAAAGAGGTTAGATATTTTATTTCAAGAAATGTTTAAAGAAAACTGTGAAGATTTCTTAGAAACAGAGACAAAATGGAAATAGAAAGAATCCACCCTTTCTTTTCTGACAGAAACTCCAAAAGAAAAATTCCCAGAAACATCATAATCAAAATCAAGAGCTTCCAGGTAAAAGAAAAAACAATATAAGCAGGCAGAAAGAATTCAAATTTTGAGGAGTCACAGTCATTATCACCTGTGCTTTGACAGCCATCATTATAAAAGAGTGGAAAATTTGGAATGTGATATTCCAGAAGGCAAAAGATGTGGACTTACTGCCAATAATAACTTACTAAGCAAAATTGAGTATAATTCTAGAGGAGAAAAAAGAACCTTTTAATAAAGTTCAGGATTTCCAAGCATTCCTGATAAAAAGACCAGAGCTATATAAACTATGTAGTTGAAACACAGACATTAAAAGAAACATAAAAAGATAAACATGAGTAAACAATGATAATTAACTAAACAAGGATAACCTGCTTATATTCTAGTATAGGGAGATAACCTGTAACCCCTCTGAGCCTTATCATTATCAGATGTCACAGATGGAATATCATTAACTACAGCTTGGTTCTGTTGTCTCTTTATGATCTTAAGAAAAGAATGGAAAGAGAAAGAAAGAGGAATACACTGGGGAGATGGGGAGGGAAGGGAAGATTTGGGAAAATTATCTCATATAATAAGGGTTCAGGCAAATAAGGAAAGAAAGTTGAGGGAATAGTTGAACCTTCACTCTTACTCTCATCTGAACTGATTCAAGGAAGGAAGAATACATACACATGCACGCAGAGAGTTGAGTACAGAAACACACTTAATTCAACAGGGAAATAGGAAAGAAAGGGGGAATGGGGAAATAGAGGAAGGGTAGGTTAAGGGTGAGATTAGTCCTAAGCAAAACCAATTCTAAAGATGTACAAAAATATTCATAGCTCTTTTGAGGTGGCAAAGAAAGAGAATCTAAGAGGGTACCCATAAAACTGAACAAGCTGTGCTATATAAATGTGATGAAATACTATTGTAAGTATAACCCAAGCACCCGTTGCTATTAGACTCTTTCCTTACTGGTGGATATCAGTGTCTTGTACCTGTGTAAGAAGTGGGGCAGAGTTGGCAAGAAGTGAGAGAAGAGAGATCTAGTCTCTTCAGTCTAGTTAGTCTCCTTGTGCTCTTCTGGCTTTCCACTTTGAGAGAAAAGATGGGATGATGCCAACTCCATTTCAGATTAATGCATGGAAAAAAAGACCCTGGGAAGAAGTTGATATAAGAGGAGTTAGCAATTTTCATCATGTTCCTATAACCAGCTTGTTACACTAGAGATTTGGGGCAATTTCTTCTATGGGTGAGATCTGGTTCTCTCTATCTTGGTGGAGCTGTTACTTCACTCTGAATGGGAGAGGTTTGTACTGTATGGTTTATATAATCTCACATGCATACTTTCTCTGATTTCTGTTTTGCCATTGACTTGGATTAATGGATTTCTTTCCTTTTTGCTGTGTGTATTCATTGTGGAGGGCATCTAGGTAGCACAGTGGATAGAGTGCTGGATCTGGAGTTAAGAAGACTCATTTTCCTGAATTTAAATCAAACCTCAGACACTTATTAGCTGTGTAACCCTGGGCAAGTCACTTAAAACTTGTTTGCCTCGGTTTCCTCAACTATAAAATGAGCTAGAGAAAGAAATGCAAACTAGGCCAGTATCTTTGCCAAGAAACCCAAATGGAGTCATGAAGAGTTAGGCATGATTGAAAAATGACTAAACAAAAATTCATTGTAAAAGTGATATTTGACAGGTTGTCAAACCTTGGATATGAAGCTTGGTGTCCTTTCCCCATTAAGGATCAAGATCAAGAGTTTAAGTAGGGGGTGGGGCGCAAGATGGCATAATAAAAACAGTGACTTGCTTGACCTCTCCCCCAAGCCCCTTGAAATACCTGTAAAAAATGGCTCTAAAGAAATTCTAGAGCAGCAGAACCCACAAAAAGACAGAGTGAAATAAATTTCCAGCCCAAGACAACCTGGATGGTTGATTGGAAAGGTCTATTGCGCCATGCTGGGAGAGAAGCACAGCAGTTCAGCATGGGCATGTAGGCAAAGGTCAGGCCTCAATGAACCTGGAGCAGGTCTCAGGGGACTGAATCACAGGCAGCTGCAGTGGTTTCCAGACTTCTCAACCCACAAATGTCAAAGACAACTTAGAAAGTCAGTAGGAAAGGTCTGTCTGACCATGGTTGAGAGAGGAGCTCTGGGCACAGCCCCAGGCCGGCAGCTGGTTCCGGAGTTCTTGGCCCACAGACTGAGGGAGAAATTGAGTGACTGACCAGAGGGAGATTGCAGGGATCTCTTTGGTGGTGCTGAGGAAAGATTCTCTTGCTTTGCCTATGCTTAGATATGGGTCACAGTTTTGGGTGGCAGTCCTGGGGCGAGGAGGAGTTCTAACGTGGTGGAGTTTGTAGTGGCTGTGGAGAGGGAATCCTCCTCACAGTTCCAAGGGAGAAAAGAGTCCTTGTGGTCACTCATAGACCAGAGCACAGGCCAGGAAAGGAGTAAAAACCTTGCCTTTGATCATATCACCTTGGAAGAATGGAAAATCTACAGGTCCCTAGAAGTATCTCTGAAAACAGCTGCACAAAACCCCTGAAGCTTGGGACACTACATTCTCCACACTGGAAGCAGACTCCTACTTTAACAAAGAGTTTAAAACTCAAGTAATTGGCTGGGAACGTGAGCAAACAGTTCAAAAAAAGTCAGACCATAGAATCTTTCTTTGGTGACAAAGAAGATCAAAACATACAACCAGAAAAACGCAACACAGTCAAAGCTCCTACGTCCAAAGCCTCCAAGAAAAATATGAATCAGTCCCAGGCCATTGGAAGAACTCAAAAAGGATTTTGAGAAGAAAGTAAGAGAAATAGAGGAAAAACTGGGAAGAAAAATGGGAGTGATGCAAGAAAATCATGAAAAACAAGAAAAAAACAGCTTGCTAAAACAACTTGCTAAAGGAGACCCAAAAAAATACTGAAGAAAATAACACCTTAAAAAATACCCTAACCCAAATGGCAAAAGAGGTCCAAAAAGCCAATGAGGAGAAGAATACCTTAAAAAGCAAAATTGGCCAAATGGAAAAGGAAGTCCAAAAGCTCACTGAAGAAAATACTTCCTTAAAAATTAGAATGGAGCAAATGGAAGCTAGTGACTCTATGAGATATCAAGACATTGTAAAACAAAACCAAAAGAATGAAAAAATAGAAGACAATATGAGACATCTTATTGGAAAGAACAACTGACCTGGAAAATAGATCCAGGAGAGATAACTTAAAAATTATTGGACTGTCTGAAAGGCATGATAAAAAAAGAGCCTAGACATCATCTTTCAAGAAATTATCAAGGAAAACTGCCCTGATATTCTAGAACCAGAGGGCAAAATAGAAATCAAAAGAATCCACCAATCGCCTCCTGAAAGAGATCCCCAAAAGAAAATTCTTAGGAATATTGTAGCCAAATATCAGAGTTCTCAGGTCAAGGGGAAAATATTGCAAGCAACCAGAAAGAAACAATTCAAGTATTGTGGAAACACAATCAGGATAACCCAAGATTTAGCAGCTTCTACATTAAGTGACCGCAGGGCTTGGAATATAATATTCTGGAGGTCAAAAGAGATAGGATTGCAGCCAAGAATCACCTACCCAGCAAAACTGAATATAATCCTTCAGGGGAAAAAATGGACATTCAGTGAAGTAGAGAACTTTCAAGTATTCTTGATGAAAAGACCAGAGCTGAATAGAAAATTCAACTTTCAAATACAAGACTCAAGAGAAGTATGAAGAGGTAAACAGGAAAGAGAAATCATAAGGGACTTATTAAAGTTGAACTGTTTACATTCCTACATGGAAAGATGTTATTTTGTAGCTCATGAGACCTTTGTCAGTATTAGGGTAGTTGGAAGGAAAAAATTATATATATATGTAGATAGATAGATAGATAGATAGATAGATAGATAGATAGATAGAGGGCACAAGGTGAGTTGAAGATGAAGGGGTGATATCTAAAAAATTAAGGGGTGAGAGGATTATACTGGGAGAAGGAGAAAGGCAGAGGTAGAATGGGGTAAATCATCTCACATAAAGCAGACAAGAATAAGCTTTTACAGTGGAGAGGAAGTGGGGGAAGGTGAGAGGAAATGAGTGAATTTTACTCTCATCAGATTTGGCTTAAGGAGGGAATAACATACACACTCAATTGGATATGGAAATCTATCTTACCCTACAGGAAAATAGGGGGAAAGGGATATGTGAGTGAGAGGATGATGGAAGGTAGGGCAAATTGGGGGAGGGAGTAATCAGAAGTAAACACTTCTCAGGAAGGACAGTCAAAAGAGAGAATAGAATAAATGGGGGGTGGGATAGGATGAAGGGAAATATAGTTAGTTTTTCACAACATGACTACTATGGAAGTGTTTTACATGACTACACATACATAACCCATATTGAATTGCTTGCCATCTCAATGAGGGTGGGCAGGGAGGGAGGAGGGGAGAGAATTTGGAACCCAAAGCTTTAAAAACAAATGTTAAAAATTGTTTTTATGTGCAACTGGGAAATAAGATATACAGGCAATGGGGTATAGAAATCTATCCTGCCTTACAGGTAAATAGAAGGGGAAGGAGATAAGAGAAGGAGGGGTGATGGAAGGGAGGGCAGATTAGGTGAAGGAGTATTCAGAATGCATGCTGTCTTGGGGTGGGGGGAGGGGTGAGAGAGATGGAGAGAAAATTTGGAACTCAAAATCTTATGGAAGTGAATGTTGAAAACTAAGAATAAATAAATTAATTTAAAAAATAGTAGAATAAGGGAGCTAGGGATTTATAAGAAGACAGTGTAGAGTTGAATTAACTCACAAAGGTGTCTAATGGGGAAAGGAGGGTAATGTAGCTAGTTATAAGGGTGAAGGTCTAGGAAAGAACTGAGGAGTGAAAGGATTGGGGGTCACGGTGATGATGGAGAACTGGGTTTGGTGCTGCAAGACGGAGGAAAGACGGAATGACAACAGAGTTTGTGAAAATGGAAATAGAACTCTTGTTCATGATGGCAAATCAAGGGTATGACCATCTCTGTGTGTAGCTAAGATGTATTGGAGGGATAGGTCATGGTAAATGAGCAAGTTGAGAAACTAGGAAGTTTGAGGGAGCATCAAATATGTACTCTAGTGAGGGAAGTCCTCTAGTGAAGGAAGAAGTTGGGAAGAAGAGAAACTCTGTGAACTGGGTCCTGAACTTTTGAGGAGAGGAGAATGTCCTGGAGCTCTATAGATAATAGCAAACAGAAATTTGATTGGATGGCAAATATGGATTGAGTGAACCTCAATGGAGGAGAGTTTATGGAGTAATCCTAATAGTTACTGAATAGTAAGAGGGAGAACCTGGAAGTGTTGATGAGGAGCAGAGAGTATTTGAACTCCCCCTTAACCAATAGGGCATGGGAGTATGAATGAAATAACAACCTGTGCTGGAAAATGTGACTCTAAGAAATTACAAAATGGACAATTTCAGAGAAAAATGGGAAGACCTTTATTGATGTGTACTAATAATATTATCTAGAAAAACAACTTTGAAGAATTTTAGAACTCTCATCAATCCAATGATAAGCCATAAATCCAAAATAATACGATAAAACATGCCACTCATCTCCTGACGGAGAAGTGATGGACTTAAAGATATGGTGAGACATACATTTTCAGACATGACTAACGTAAGAATTTGTTTTGCTAGACTATGTAGATTTTTATTGTGGGATTTGTTTTCTATTTTTCATTTTATGAAATTTGTTCAGTATGGGTAGAGGGAGGGACACATTAATGAATACACCTGCTATTAAAAAATAAAACAATAAACCAGAAATCTATTTCTTCCTTTGTTAATCTGACTATTTTATAATTTTAGAATATTCACTAATGATCTTTAATTAATCATTTTTGTTAACATACACTGAGCAAAATAGTTTCTGATAATTTTCTTTACTTCTTCAATTTTTGTGAAATTTTTTTCATTTTGTATATGAAACTTTTCTGGATAGATATTCCTATTTAATTAAAAAAATCCAATTATTTATTTTAGTATCATGCATATGATCAATATATGTTAGGTTTAGCATTTCTGTTTTTCTTCATTTTTAGTGATATCTTTATGTCCTAATATATGATCAATTTTTGGAAAGGTGCCATGAATGGTGGAGAAATACATAAATTCTTTTCTGTCCCCAAACAGTAGTTTCCAGAGATTTAACATCTCTAATTTTTCTAAAGTTTTGTTGTCTCAACTTCTTTTTTGATTATGTTTTGACTTGTATAGAACTGAAAAAGTCCCCACTATTATAGTTTTATTATGTCCCTGCAATTCAGTTATTTTTTCCTTAAATATTTAGGTAATATTTGATTTTATTTCTGTTGTTGTTGTTCAGTTGTTTCAGTTGTGTCTGATTCTTTGTGACCCCTTTTGGAGTTTTCTTGGCAAGGACACTGGAGTAGTTTGCTATTTCCTTCTCCAGCTCATTTTACAGATGAGGAAACTGAGGCAAACACAGTTAAGTGACTGGCCCAGGGTTTCACAACTAGTAAGTATTTGAGGCCAGATTTGAACTCAGATCTTCCTGACTCCAGACCTGGTGCTCTATTGTGCCACCTTTCTGCCCTTGATTTGATACATGTTAATTATTGATGATGATTCAATATCTGTAGAGCCTTTCAGCATTTTGTTGACATGTCATTTCCTTGCTTATCTTTTTTTATTATTTCTATATTTACTCTAGTCAGGCTTGAAATTATTATTGCTACCCTTGAATTTTTTGATTCAGCTCAAGTTTTGTTGCAGCCCATCTCTACCCTGCTGCTTCCACTTGACTTCTGCTTTCACCCCATCTCCTTGTGCACGTTTAGAAAGAATTGTCTTACTGGTTTTTCTGCTGTCACTCTTGCTATCACTTTTCTTAGTTACTGCAGTTATTTACTTCTCCTATATTTCAGTTGTCTAGGGTGTTTGAGGGGCAAATAACCTCTTCAGGTCTGACTTTCTTTATAAATATGTTTCAAATGCCTCTTTATTATTGGACAAACATCTTTATTCATTTATAATTAAACTCAGAATTGCAGTTTAGGTCAGCCTGAGCTGCATCCTAAACTCTGTTGCTTTTCAGAATAGATTATTCCATTTCCTCCTTAATTTTCTTATATGTGCTGAAGTCTTGTATTATTCAAATTTCTTCTCTACTTGATGGTCTTCCTCCTGATTGCTTGCAAAATTTGTTGTTTCTGAATTTAATGGATAAATTTAATCACTATTTGTCTTGGAAGTTGCAGCTTTGACTTTTTTTTTTCTGGAGGCTATCTATGAATTTTTTCAGTTGGCACTTTCTTTGCTACGTTCAGAAGTTCTTTGCAATTTTCTTATGTCCTACATGATTCAGATTTTTTGAGTTGTCTTGTTCTTTTCCAAGCCCTATAAACTTTATTATCTCCACATATTCTACCTTTGAGATCAATATGTTTTGCTTGAATAGAGAAAATGTTTTCTTTTAATATTGATTTTTTTTGCTTCTTTTCTAGATTGTCCTTCACTTCTTTGTATTTAAATTTCCCCCCAGTAGTCCTTTCTTTTCTTTGTTGAGACTTGCCATCATAGATTCAAATTTTTCTATTCTGCCAATTATTTAAGCTGTGCCAGCCATAAAGTCTTTTCTCATAATTTTAATTTCTCTTTTGAACTGCTGAGGAAAACCACGTTGTGTTTCCATGTTCTCACATACTACAGGGTTCTCTTCGCATCAAGTGTTGAATCATTTTCCTTTATTCTGTAATAGTTATTCAAAGATGTCCGAACTAATTTTCTAGATCAGGAGGCCATATTTCCTCCCATTTTTAATGTTTTCCCTGTTGATTTATTTGCTTATGCTGAAGGTCTTTGAGTTTTCTCCTTCCTGGGATCTTTGGTAATTTTGGTCTCTTTTTTCTCTTATTTCCCTACATTGCTCACTCTCTGACTTCCTGACTCCCTTCTCTTTAATGGTGGTTTCCCTGGTTGACAGCGGAACAATTCGCAGATCACTTGCTTAGATATCCTCTCCAAATGACTTTTGCATGGACAGGAATAGTCCCAGTTAGAAAGCTTTTTTCCTCAGGGTTGTTGGTCTCTTCCTCCCACCACACAAACAGTGTCCTATCCTGGTGTCCTGTCCAATTCCCTTGTCTCTCAGTTTTTTGTCTTGGCACCAGCAGTACAGAGCATTACCACAATGGTATTGCTGATTTCCACTGTTTGGGACCCTGAGGTTCTGAGAGGAAGGGGTGGAAGGATATAATGTTGAGCTCTATTTCAAGCCTAGACAGATGTTATTCCCCTTTCCCTCTGTTCTGTGCTCTTCTGGAGAGACATTTTGCAGCACAGACTGTTATCTGCTGCTGTGCTGCCTCTCTTGTGCCCCCAGCAAGCTTTTGCCCTGGAGTACTGTTATGGTTGGATGTGGCCTGAGCAAACATCTGCAGCCTGGAGCCCAATCTTCATGGCACTGGAAAGAGGGAAGGGGTATTGGGGCATGGGCTTGGGTTTTCTTACAAGCTCATGTACCTAGTTTTTTGATTTTGTTGCAAGTCCATGTTTTGGGTACTTGGATTGGATAGTGCAATCTTGCCGCTGGTAATGTGGTGGTGGGGTCAGTGGGAGAGGGGGTGCTGAGTGGACTGAGGTAGGTGTCAGTTCATAGATTTCCACCCACCACTTTTTTGGATTCTGTGTGTTCTAGACTACGTAAAGCAACATTTGAAGTTGTCTTATCTTTGATGCATAATTTCTCTTTTGGAGAGGTTTTCTTTTGTTTTTGTTTTTGTTTTTGTTGTTAGGTTGTAGGTGACCCAAAAGAGGAGAGGCATTCTTAACCAAATAAGATAGGGGAATTACAAAAGATATAATAGATAACTTTCATTACACAAAACTGAAAAGCTTCTGCACAAACAAAATTAATGCATCTAGGATAAGAAAGGAAATAGTCAAATGTTAAAATATCTTTGCGTCACATTTCTCTGATAATTATTTGGAATCTAAGATAAATAAACATTATCTATCTATTTATCTAAATCTCTCTATCTATGACTTTTGGGTCATGTGAGCAACAAGATAGAGGAATAGACATTTTCTTTGATCCCTACAACTTCTTATATATCTCTAAAACAGATATTATGCACCAAAGATAAAGCAACTTCATCTATCTCCATGGTCTAAGATACCCAGAGTCCAAATGAAGGACTGTGAAAAATGTCCCAAATCCATGAACTGATGCTCACTGACCCTGAGCTCATTCAGTATCTCTCCCCTACCTCCCACACTACTGGCAGTGAAGCTGCATGAGAAGACTCAAGGATATAACACAAGCTTATGAGTAAATTCACCCCCTTCAGTTTCCCCTTCCTTCTTTCCAGTGTCATGAAAACCCCAGCTCTAGGCTATGAAAATTTACCTTGGCTACAAAAGATAGCAAGGTGGCCGTACACCCTCAGGAGCAAAACTGTGTTGGGGAGCTACAGCCCTGTAGCACCAACATTGCAACACTCTGAATTGCTGGTATAAAGCCAAGCCTCCCTCACTCCCTAAAAATAGATGGGGCAGGACAAGATACCAGGACAGGACTGTGTGTGTGTTGTGAGGCCGTGCAGCACTCCACCAAGCCTGATGGAAAGAGAAAAGAATCCAAATGGGGCCAGGTTGGACCACTCAAAACCATGTGAGACAGAGACCTAGGTCCAGTATGGAAGAAAGCTGAGACGCTCTGAGACCCAGCCCTCAAGGAAACCAAAACGAGAGGGGAGATAGTCAGAAATTTAACAATAGGGAAAATAAGGGAGGAAAAAAAAAGACTGAAATTACTGAAAATTTCAGGAAGAAAACTCAAAGAACTTGAACATAAACAAATAAATCAACAGGAAAAACAGTAACAACCGGAGAAAACACAACCTCCAGATCTGGTAAACAAGTTCAGCATCAATGAACAAATCCTTCAAAACAAAGGAAAATGACCCAACACTTGACAAGTCACAGGACCCTGTAGAATTTGTAGAGAGTATGGAACCACCGGATTCTGTTCCTGAATGGTTCAAAGAGAAATGAGAATTACGAGATCATAATTTTTATCCTGCATAGCAAAAATAATGAGAATAGAAAAAAAAACCTGGAATCTGGAACGGCAAGCCTCATCAAAGAAACAAAAGAGAAAACAATAGATTGGGAATACAAATACACAGAAGTGAAGGACGATCTAGATGAAGAGAAGCAAAAAAACCCCAAATAACATTCACTAATAAAGTATGCTCACTGTGCAACCAAAACATACTGATTTTGGAGACAAGATGCATAGAGACAATCTATGTCTGGAAGACTACATTTCCCAGAATACAACAGGACAAAAAAACCTTAACACAATAGTGAAGGAAATAATGAGGGAAAAAACTTCCCAAGACTTCTGAATATAGAAAATGAAACACCAATGAAAAGAATTCACAGATCACTTCTGGGGAAAAGAACAAGAACCAAACCCAAGGCTGCAAACTACCCCTTCTGCAAATTTAGTTGGTTTGACAGAAGGAGGTTCCCAGATAATTCCCCCAGGCTATGCTCTCTAAAGCAGAGAGCCTTCATTGGTTCCATCAAATCCAGTTGGGCAACTCAGCTCCTTCCTTCTTTTTTTCCTCCTTCCTCCCTCCCTTCCTTCCTTTCCTCCCTCTTTCCTTCCTTCCTTCATTCCCTCCTTCTTTCTTTCTTTTCCTTCCCTCTATCCACATAGGCTATCCCACCCTTATCTTATCTGTGGGTGTTCTGCCCAAAGGAATGTAAATTTTGATCACTAAAACCTTGAAAGATGTCTTGGGGTTTATGGGCTAGATTCTTTTTTTTCCTTAAGGACTATGCCATAAACCCTTAAATCACTCTGACCCTCCAACAATAGGTCCCAGGCCAAACCCCATTTGGTCATTACTTGGGACATTATTGTCTCAGAGAGAATGTAAAAAGCAATTGTTTCTGTTTTGTCCAGAAACCCTGAGGGTCATCCCCTGCGACATTGATTTTTCTTTTAACTATGTAAAAGAGGGCATTCTCTGCCTCATTTCTGACTTAGCCTTAATCATGGAATGTGTGTTGCCTCAGTCAAACTGAGACCTGTTAAAGACCTTAACTTACAAAGGCCAAGGTTTCCTACTGCATCCAGGGTCCCATCCAGTCATCCTGATCTATTTCTTGCTACTGGACCCAGATGACTCTGGAGGAGAAAGTGAGGCTGGTGACTTTGCATAGCCCTCCCTCACTTAAATCCAATTCACTTGCCTGTCATGGCATCACCTCCCTGATGTCATTCTTGAAGAATAAAGACCAACAATAACAACAACAATAACAACAACCATCAAATCACATCCTCAGTAGCTCCAATGACTTCTCAGATTTCTGTTTGAGCTTCTCTTGCAACCACCACCATCTCTGTTTGGTGGAAAGGGTCACCCAGGGGCAGCTAGGTGAATAGAGCTCTGGCCTTGGAGTCAGGAGGACCTGAGTTCAAATCCAGCCTCAGACACTTAACACTTACTAGCTGTGTGTCTCTGGGCAAGTCACTTAACCCCGATCACCTCACCAAAAAAAAAAAAAAAGCAAAAAAATGGAAAGGGTCACCCATAGCTTGATTCATCAGGTCATGGAATGACAGTACTCCAGGGAACATGAATAGGATTTGCCTGGGGTTTTCTAACCTCTGGTGGGAATTCCCCAGTGTCTGCGTCAAGTCTGCTCCCCTTTGGCAATCTCACAACTCCTACCTCAGTAGGAACCAGAATTCCCCAGTGTCTGCCTCAAGTCTGCTCCCCTTCTCCAGTCTCACAGCTCCTACCTCAGTAAGAACCAGATGTTCTGGGTCAGACATCATAGGGTGGGTTCCTGGTGGGGGACCCCCACTTCTCAAACCCATAAGGAAAAATCTCTTCACTTACACTACCCTAAGCTCCTGTAACTTCCATTGCCTAGTCCCTGGAAGTCTAGAACTCTGACTCTAGCTGCTGTATGCTGTATGCCACAGTTCACTTTCAGCCTGACTGAGCTGACAGTCCAACTTAGACAACACAATCAACAACATTTAACGAAGGCTCACCTTGGAGTTTTCTTTACCTTCCCTGGCAGCCTCCTCCAGCACCACTGAACTCATTCATCTGCCTGAACTGCAGCCTGATGCAAATCAAACAAAGAGCGCTCCCCATACACACCTGAGGCCATCTAGTCCCAACCCTGCCAAGTAAGTAAAATGTTGTAGCAGTGGCTCCAAAGCCAGCACCTCTTTAGTTCAAGTTTGATGTTGGGATGAAATGAGTCACTGGACATTTAACAAAGGAGTTGGAATTTGCAGCAAGGATATACAGCAAGGATACAGTGGCCTTTAGCTTCCCTGGCCCCTCACTTTTTTATCTGGAAAAATGCCTGGTTAGTCAGTTATCAAGGTATATCAACTTCTGTAGTCTAAGTTTGAGAATCCTGGAGCTCACATGGCTTGGTCTTTTTATTGGCCCTAAGTCAGCAAGCTACATCAAAGATGATGGAGCCATGAAGGGAAGAAGCTTCACCAGGGAAGTCTCTAAGGGAGGCTGGAGTCAAAATGAAGTCCTTCTCTCTTGAATCCCTAGTCCTCTTATTTTTATTACGAATTATGCCCAGCCAAGCCTCAGTCTTGGATCACTCCCACCATTCATCACCTTTGTGCCTATACCTGTGTTGATGAATGAAGGTAGAGAAATTACCCAACCATTCTGATTTGATCTACCACAAATTTATGATACATAACCTAAACTGGGTCTTCACTGCTGCTAGGCAATCTTACTATACCTCCCATATCAACTCACTCCACTCTCCATCATGGCTCTTCCAAACCTTTTCATCACTTTTCATACCTCCTATGGTTCCTCCTGCCCACTGACTCAGCTGAGAACATTGCCTCATATTTTACAGAAAAAAAATTAAGGCCATTCATCTTCCTTTGTCCTGTTCCTATCACTTAGGAGCCTTCTACCACTTTCTCCTCCTTCCCCCCTGTTTCACTAGATGAAGTGGCCTTATTTACTTACCGGGTCTAACTCCTCTATTTGTTCAAGTGATCCCATTCCATCCTATCTCCTCCAACAGATCTGTCATCCCCACTCTTTCACTTTGTTTTCAATCTTTCTCTACTGCCTCATTTTCTACTGCCTACAAATATATCCACAGCTGTCTTTTCCTGAAAAAAAAAAACATCCTCACTTGATCCTTGATCCCTATTATCCTATTTCTCTTTTGCCTTTGTAGCTAACTCCTTGAAAAGGCCATCTACAATAGGTGCCTCCACTTTCTCTCCTCTTGCTCTCTTCTTAACCCCTTACAATTTGACTTATGACTTTATCATTCCACCAAAACTACTCTCTCCAAAGTTACTAATGATTTTAGTTGCCAAATCCAATGACTATTTTTCAATTATCATTTTCCTTGACCTCTCTACAGACTTTGATGCATTTGATCACTCTTTCCTCCTTGATACTCTCTTCTCTAGTTTTTTGGAACACTACTCTCTCCTGGTTCACCTTTTATCTAATTGGCCACTCTTCCTCTGTCTCCTTTGCTGGATCCTCCTCCGGGTCACGCCCTCTAATTGTAGGTGTCCCTCTGGATTCTGTCTTGGGCCCTCTTCACTTCTCCCTTCATATTACTTCATTTAGTGATCTCATCAGCCCTTACGACTTTAATGTCTGTACTGACGATTCTCAAATCTACCTTTCCTTACCCAATTTCTCTGCTCCCCTCCAATTTTGCGTTTCCAACGTCCTTTAACATACCTCAAACTGGATGTCCTGTAGGTATCTTAAACTTAATATATCTAAAATAGAACTAATTATCTTTCTTCTTAAACCCTCCACCCTCCTATATTCCCTGTTACTTACTATGGGCATTTTACCAGTTTGTCAGGCCTGCAACCTAGAAGTCATCCTGGATTCCTCACTGTTTTTCACCTGGCATATTTCTCCCCATGTCCCATCCAAGCTGTTGCCAAGGTTTATTGATTTCACCTTTGCAACATCACTTGAATATGCCATCTTCACTCTGACACTGCTACTACTCTAATGCAGGCCCTCATCACCTCATGCCTGGACTATTGCAACAGCCTGGTGGTGGGTCTGCTTGACTGTATTCTCTCCCCACTCCAGTTCATCTTCCATTCAGCCACCAAAGTGATTTTTCTAAAACACAAGTCTGATCATGTCACCCCCTACTCAATAAACTCCAGTAACTTCCTATTGCTTCCAGGAGCAAATACAAAATGCTTTTATTTGGTATTCAAAGCTCAAGCCCCCTTCAGACTTTCTAGTCTTCTCACACCTTATTCCCCAACATTTACTCTTTTTTCACTTAACAGTATTTTATTTTTTCCAACATTCACTTTTATAAGATTTTGAGTTCTGAGGAGTCCCTTCCTCCCCTGCCCCTCCCCAAGATGGCAAGCAATCTGATATAGGATATACATATACAATCATATTAAACATATTTTCATGTTAGTCATGTTGTGGAAGAAGAATCAGAACAAAAGGGAAAAACCATGAGAAAGAAAAAATGAAAATAAACAAAAAAAAGAAAATAGCCTACTTCGATCTGCATTCAGACACCACAGTTCTTTCTCTGGATGTGGCTAGCATTTTCCATCATGAGTCTCAAAATTGTCTTAGATCATTATAATGCTGAGAAGAGCTAAGTCTATCGTAGTTGATAATCACCCAATGTTGCTGTTACTTTGTACAATGTTCTCCTGGTTGTGCTCACTTTACTCCACATCAGTCCATATAGGTCTTTCCAGGTTAGTGTTCCATTACATTAATATACCACAACTTGTTCAGTCATTCCCCAATTGATGGGCATCTTCCTCAGTTGCCACCACAAAAAAGAGTTACTATAAATATTTTTGTGCAAGTAGGTCCTTTCCCCCTTTTTTATGATCTGTTTGTGATATAGACCTAATAGTGGTATTGATGGATCAAAGGGTATGAACGGTTTGTTTGCAATTTGAGAGTAGTTCCAAACTGTTCTCCAGAATCATGAATGAGTTCACAACTCAACCAACAATGCATTAGTGTCCTGATTGTCCTATATCCTCTCCAACATTTATCATTTCCTTTTTCTGTTATGTTAGCCTATCTGATAGGTGTGAGGTGGTACTTCAGAGCTGCTTTCATTTGCATTTCTCTAATCAATAGTGATTTAGAACATTTTTATATGACTATAGATAGCTTTAATTTCTTCATCTGAAAACTGCCCAATATGCTCTGATTCAGTGACATTGGTCTCCTGGCTGTTCCATGAACAAGATGCCCCATCTCTTGGTTCTGGGCATTTTTTTCCTGGCTGTTCCCTATGCCTGGAATGTTCTCCTTCCTCTACTATTGATCTCTCTGACATCTTTTAAGTACCAACTAAAATACCACCTTCTACAGGAAGCCTTCTTAACCCTCTTTAATTCCAGTGCTTTTCCTCTTTTAATTATTTCCTACTTATCCAGCTTGTTTTGTATATATTTGTTTGCATATCATCTCCCCTGTTAGACTATAAGTTCCTTGAGGGCAGGGACTGAATTTTACCTCTTTTTTTTCATCCCTAGCATTTAACACTGTACCTGGCACATAATGGGGATGCTTAATACTGTTACTTCTACCAGATTTCTACATTCATTCTTGTCTTCTTGTGTACATTTAGAAACAAGTCTCTTGCTGGTCTCTCTGTTGCTATTACTGTCTTTGCCCATTGAATTTTTTTCCCACTGCTTCTGCATTTCTATTGTTTGGGGGTGTTTGAGAAAGAAATAATTTTTTTTTGATTCTGTTTTTTTTTTTTTAAATGTTTCCAACTCTTCTTTATTATTGAGTGTTCATGTTTTGTCCTGCATTGCTAAACTCAGATTTGTAAGGATAGCTTTCCCTGGACAGTATTTTGAGGTCCATTACTCTTCAGAACACATTATTCCATTTTCTCCTTCTTCTTGTAGTGAATGTGGAACAGTTTTGCATTATTTGGATGCTTTTTCTTTTGCATTTGAAGGTATGTCTTTTGCTGGCTTGTGGAACTTCTTGTTCTGGAATTGAATTGTTATATTTTGTTTCTCCAGATGAATTTTATTATTTTTTCTAGTTCTATGATATAAATCATTGGTGGTTTTATTGATATTATACTGAATAAGTAAATTAACTTTTGTAATACTGTTATTTTTGTAATATTGGCCTGCCACACCCATAAACAATATTTTTCTAATTATTTAAGTCTATCTTTATTTCTGTAAAGAGTATTTTGAAGATATATTTGTATAGTTTCTGGGTGTACCTTGGTTAATAGACTCATAAATATTTGATTCATGCCATAGTCATTTTGCATAGAATCTCTCTAGTTCTTCCTGCTGGGGTTTGTTGGAAATATAAAAAAATGCTGATGAGTTGTATGGGTTCGTTTTGTATTTTGATACTTTGTTGATAATATTATTTTAATTAACTTGATTTGACTCCCTAGGGTTCCCAAAGTAACTATCAGGTGATCTACAAAAAAAAAAATAGTAATTTTATTCCTTCTTTGCCTGTGCTTATTCTCTCAATTTCTTTTTCTTCTCTTATTGCCATAGCTAGGGTTTCTATCACTATTTATGTTAACAGTGGTGATAATGGAATCATTGTTTTGTCCCTGCTCTCAGGAAAGCCTCTAATTTGTCTTCATTACATAAAATATTGGCTCTTGGTTTTAAATAACACTACTTAAGATATACAGATAATGTTATTGTCTTTTTCTTTTCTTTCTTTCTTTTTTTTTTTTTTGGTGACACAATTGGGGTTAAGTGACTTGCCCAGAGTCACACAGCTAGTGAGTGTTATGTGTCCGAGGCTGCATTTGGACTCAGGTCCTCCTGACTCCAGGGCTGGTGCTCCATCCACTGTGCCACCTACCTGTCCGCCCCTTATTTGGTTTCTTACAAACATACACATGAGTTTTATTTTTCTCTTTTATTGGAGGCTATTTTTAGTTTAACAATAATACCTCATAAGTACCTGAAGTCTGTAAGAGCTAAGAGCTGACATCAAGGGCATGTAATGAGGGGGAGGGGTGGTCCATACTGTCAGGAAACTGAGTGGGGCGTGTGTGTGTGTGTGTGTGTGTGTGTGTGTGTGTGTGTGTGTGTGTGTATACCACTCCCCAATAGATAAATATTCAAAGATATGAACAGGTATTTCTCAATCACAGAAATCTAAGCTATCAAAACTAAATGCACTGAAACATTGTGTCTACTAACAGTTGATGAACCAAAAATGTAGAATGAGGCATAATTTTTGACTATTGCCAATACGTGAACTTATTGTGACTGACTGAATATCTGATACAAGAATTTTATTTTTCTTTCGATTTGAGGTGGGGAGACAGTGACTCATGCTAAGGTTACCAAAGTGAAATAAAGGAAATCACATACAATTTTAAAGTATATATTTAAAAGGAAAAACAAGCTAAAAAATGGGAATTTGGAAATTCATGGTCAATTTTTTTATGTTCAATTTCTGTATATCAAGAATGCACATTTTATTTGGTGTTTAAATTCAGAAAAAAAGCCTGCATATATGAGTCTGGGTGATCCTGAGTCTGAGATGTGGGTACCTTGTTACATCTTCTGCTTTATTTATTGCCCAAGTATAGGTGATCAATAGTGATCTCAACTAGATGTATAAAGCTTTAGAGACAATCTTGTCAACTTGAGAAATCTTGAGTTCTCTATTTGGAGCTTCTTGCTGCAAAGGAAATTTCTGAATCAAGATGATCACCGTTGGGAAGGAGTTCAGCATATGAAATGTCTCATCAGAATCAATGGACCTGGAGGAAAATGGAGAGCTGAGGTGAAACATAAAATGCTAGATCAACAGTTTTGCAAATAGCATCATGCTTTAAATATCAGCCTCTTAGGAGAATATAATAATAGCTATAAGTTACTGTATTTTATTTTAAGTCTCTGTAAATGAACATTTGGGAATCTTCTCTTTATCATTTTTTTTTTCTTACAAGGCATCATCCTTGGAAGTAACCTTTATGGAGATGCAGCTTGGCATATGCTCCTACATGTACTACAGCCACAGCTGTAGGAGCTGCAGGAGACACAGAAAACAAAATTCTTACTACCCAAGTTTTTGGTGATGTCAAATGACTTAATGTCAGAAATTGATAGGATTTTAATAATGGAAACTACATTAAAGAAGAGGTTTACTCTCTACTTTTATTATTTAACTTGAAAAGTCTACAAAGCCAAGACTAAAGTAGACAAAGTAGAGGGAGAGTTGGTGTGTGACTTTTTGTTCACAGATGATTGTGCCCTCAATGCAGCCTCTGAGGATGAGATGCAACAAAGTATGGATCAATTTTCTACCAGTTGTGCTAATTTTGGCCAGACAATATCAAGAAAACAGAAATTCTCCACTAACCAGCATTGCACCATCCATACAAAGATCTATTGGTTATAGCAAATGGAAAAATTTTGAATGCTGTGGGTAAGTTCACTTGGCAGTATACTTTCTAGGGATATTCACATAGATGATGAGGTTGCACATGCATTGCTAGGGCTAACTCAGGGTTTAGAGGCTCCAAAAGAAAGTGTGGGAAAGAAGAGGTATTAGGCTGCATGACAAACTTGAAGGTCTATAGAGTCATTATGCTGACTTCATTGTTGTGACTGTGATTGATTGACTGTCTTGTGACATTGATTGACTGCGAAACCTGAATGGTCTACCAGCACCATGCCAGAAAATCAAACCATTTCCATCTGAGTTGTCTTAGGAAGATTCTTATGATCACCTGGCAAGATAAAGTACCAGACACTGAGGTCCTTTCTTGAGCTGAATTGTCAAACATTCAAACTCTACTGCAGAGAGTATAACTCCAATGGCCACATTGTTCAAATACCAAATGTATATTTGCCTAAAAGATTATTTTATGGAGAGCTCACACAAGGCAAGCACTGACATGGAGGTCAGAAGAAGCTATACAAGGAAACTCTCAAGGTTTCTCCGAAGAACTTTGGAATTGATTGTGAGACATGTGAGACACTGGTATAGCACCACCCAGCATGACCTCCTCCCATCATAGAAGGTGCTGTGCTCTATGAGAGAAGCAGAATTGCAGTAGCTCAAAGGATACATGAGATGTAAAAATCTATAGATGTCTCCATCCCAAATGTTCAACTGGACTATTTGTGACTGACCTATGGTAGAGCCTTCTGAGCTCATATTGGAGGGATCAACCACATGCTGTACCTTGACCCCAACATTGTGATATCATTGATGATCTTCAAGTATGAAGGATAGACAACAACAATTCTACTGCTCCTTAAGGACCATGGGGCTTTTCCACCTGACTTGCAGATGAAACTTTTCATATATGTTGTCTTCCCTATTAGAACAGGAGCTCCTCAAGAGTAGGGAGTCTTAATTTTCCATTTGTATCTCCAGAGCTTTTGTGTCCAATAAATTCTTAAGAACACTTTTTCATTAAGTGGAAGAAAAAAATAGCTGTCCCATACCTGATCCATGATGCCCATTGAATACCTCTCTATTCCTCTCTTTTTGGGAGACCCAAAACATGAAACAAACTTAAGCTTTAAATAATTTTCTCTGAGAATTTGGGGCATGGGTGCAAAAATCAAAGTGTATGTGAGACACCAGAGCCAAGCCCCTCTTTTTGGAGATGAGGTTCCTTCTGGATTGAATTCAGTTTGGGCACATGGGTCCAGAGTTGAGAGGAATTGCTTATTGGAGAAGGGGAAGGAATAGCATTCTAGCCAGTAGAGGCGTATTATTGTTACATCTGTGCCAAGTATTTGGGTATTTTCAGTGGCAAGCTGTGCTCTAATCAATGCCATGTTCTTAGTTCCTATTAGTAACTGTTGAATATTACTTTTTTATTAAAGCAAAAATTCTTATTTTCATTTACTCATGGAAGTATCTTTAGTGGTTTAATTCAGTTGGTTGGTTGTTGTCCTTCATGCTCCAAGAGGACCAAAATGACATCAATATGTCAGGGTACAGTCTGACTGTGGCTGATCAGCTTGCAAAAATTCTCCATTTGCTGTAACTGTATGATGCCATACATGGATGGAGAATTTTTGTTTTCTTGATGTTAGTTGTCAGGCCAAAATTAGCACAAGTGGCAGAGAATCAATCCGTACTCTGTTGCATCTCAACTGCATTGAATGCATAATCATTTGTCAACAAAAAGTCATGCACCAGTTCTCCCTCCACTTCAGTCTTGGCTTGTGGCGCTTTCAAATTAAATAATTTGTTGTAGATGAGATAGCTGATCGTGATGCCATTTTTGTACTCATTCAAGGCATCTGACAACATTGCTGAAAACATCATATTAAAAAGCATGAGAGCAAGCAGATAGCTCTGCTTCACTACAATAGTGGGAAGGTGTGAGAGCTTTGTTCATCATCTAGAAGCTATGTAAACATGCTATTGTGGAATTGGCATATGATACTGATGAAGTCCAGGTATCCAAATTTTGTCATGACTGACAGTATCAAAGGCCTTGGTCACATTGATAAACCTTGTATACAGACCTCTTTCTGTTCTGCTCCTGGCATTTCTCCTGGAGTTTTTGGGCAACAAAAATATATCAGCCATTCCTTGGCCCTTTCTGAAACTACACTGGCTCTTGGGTACATAAAAATTTTCCAGGTGGAGCAGCTAGGTGGCACAGTGGGTAGAGCTCCAGCTTTAGAGTCAGGAGGACATGAGTTCAAATCCAGTCTCAGACATATGACACTTACTAGCTGTGTGACCCTGGGCAAGCCACTAAACACTGATTGCCTCACCAAAAAGCAAAAAAAAAAAAATTTCCAGGTGAAGGATCAGTCTATAAAGAAGGATTCTGTCAAGAGACATGCCAGCAATGACTAAGAGAGAGATCCCACTGTGATTGTCACAAGACAACCTATTTCTTTGACCTTTATAGAGATGGACAATGGAGGCATCCTTGAATTTCTGGAGAATAACCTCCTCTTACCATGCAACCTGGAAGATTTCAGCCAATTTTTGTATGAGCAGGGAACCCCCTGCCTTGAAAATCTCAGCTGGAACAGAATCAACACCAGGAGCTTTGCCACATGAGAGGAGCCTAATGGCATTCAAAACTTCTTCAGCTGGAAGTTTGGCTAGAGAGGGATTGACTTCAAACTGAGGCAAATGGTTAATGGCTTCACCATTGGTTGATGATGGTCTGTTAAGAACAGTATGGAAGTGTTCAGCTCATCTCTCCAGGATCATGTCTTTATCGCTAATCTATGTGGCTCCACCAGTGCTGAGTAGTTGAGATGTACCCAAGGTCTTTGACCCATAAGTAGCTTTCAGGGGATCATAAAAGCCCTTTTGATTGTTACTATCAGCATAAAATTGAACTTCATCTGCCTTCTTACTGAGCCAATAATCCTGCATCTCTCCAAGCTTCACTTGTACTTTACTTTTGATGCAATTAAACACTGCCTTTTTAGAGACAGATGAACTATTCTGCTGGCAAATCCTGTGGAGTTCTAATTTTTCTGTTTAGTAGCTTCTGAATTTCTCAATTATTTTTTGTCAACTCAATCTTGATGTTTGTGAGTGTTCTGGTTCAGATGAGTAAATGCGGTGCTGTACACCAAATCTCTGAAAGCTGCCTACTTCTTTTCTGCTCCACTGTTGCCAACTGTGTTTTGTCTCAGCTTTCTCTCCAAGTTAACAATCAACTATTCACCCATGGAGATGCACTTTAATCTGTTGACATTAAATCTTCTGGTCATCTTGCCTTGGGGACACTGATAGTCCAGTGCCACATATCAATTTAGTCACTTTCACATCCTGTCTCTTTTCCCTACAATGACATAGTCTATTAAATGCCAATGTTTACTGTGAGGGTATATCCATGAAATTTTATTGCCATTTAGGTAAGCAGGAAGCAGTGTTGCTGATGGTAAGGTCATTAGATACACATGTCTTCAGTACTAAGTGATCTTTGCTGTTGTTTCCAACTCCATTCCTCCCAAGGATTCCCTGCCATGTCTAAAAGTTTGTGCCTACTCAGCCATTAAAGTCTCCCAGAATTACAAACTTGTCCTCTTTTGGCACATTGATGATGAGGGTCTCCAGGTCTTCATAAAACTTTTCTGTGACCTCATCAGGGTTCATCATGGTGGGACATATGCTTTGATAATGGGGTGACATGGCACTTTCTTGCACGTGGCAATCACATTGTCATAGGCCTATCATTCACTCCTTTAGAGAGGCATGAAAGCTTGTTGCCTAGACTAATTGTGATTGCTAAACCTATGCCACCTTCATGGTCCTCCCCATTACTGCAGCCACACCAGAAAAATGTGTATCCAGCTCTGACTTGCATATGCTGGCCTTCATTTGTCATTGTTGTTTCACTCATGGCTGCTATTTGGGTGTCATACCTGATGAGTTCTCTTGTAACAAGAGCTGTTCATTTTACAGGTCTATTGGATTTCTTACCCATAAACATGCACACATTCCACATACCAATGGTGAGTGGAATCATCTTTGCAAAAGTTTTTGCACATTTTTTTTATTTGTTTCAACCACAAGGTAGGATCCTTGTCTGCTGTGGTAAGTAGGTTAGGTGAAGCAGACAGTTTTTAAGGTACTTTTTCTAGCCCCTTCCTCATGCCTGGAGGTGAGCAGTATGGTCCTTAAAAAGGCTGCTCAGATACCCAAGGTGTGGCCACATTCCTCTGCTACTTCAGTCCACTGAAAAGATGACCTATGGCCTGCGCTGCCCATCTGCAGGGTTGTGACTATAGCTCCCAGTATATCCCCACCTGCTGCTTTGTTGCTTGCCTGTTGCCACAGGACTTTGAGGTAGGTAAAAATGGTAAAATAGTGTGGGTGATGTCTGTTGACTCATGTACAAATTGGATTTAAGTGAGGCAGAGTTGTGAGAAGTTGTCAGCCTCATTCTCTCTTCCAGAGTCATCAAAGTAAGACAAAAGAGTCATCAAAGGTAAGACAAAAGTAAAGATAACTGGTGATGATTCAGGATGCAGTAGATGAAGACCTTGGTGTCTTTGATGTCTAACCAAGCTCTGAGTGTTCTACAGTGCCTACCTCGGTCACCTTCATGGCCATTGGAACAGCTTGTTCTACCAGGGAAATCTTCACATGCTTGTGGTAAACACCTCCCTAATTCACTGAAGGGTTTGAGATCCTTCAGTTACCCTCAACCTGGTTTAGCCTGTATACCAATATGGTTTACTGGGATATGACTGCTGCACACGCTACAGATTCTTGGAGCCATAGGTGAGAGTTGGGTGAATCAGGTGGACACCAAAGGTAGAAAGCAGCCCCCATAAAGGCTCAGAAGTCCTCACACCAGAGACATCTTCTCTGAACACCCATACACCTCAGTTTCATTCAGTAGTAATGAGGCAAAGCTGAACAAATGTATTTTGAAGTGGACTAGCTATATCATTTATGATCTTCACTTTGTTGATTTTCAATCTGTATGACCTTTAATCTGCTAGGGAAAAAAATTTATTTTCTGTGTTCCTCAAAGCTTTTAGATTTGGTTTCCTATTGAAAATAATGAGACTACTGGTCTTCGTTTCCTAAACTAGTTTAATCCTTGTTCATCACATAGTAGATGTTCAATAAATAATTGTTAAATTAACTTCTACTGCTCCAAAATTTCACACTTAAGTTCATAATGTGTTTCTTCCAAGTTTAGTTTTGAGCACATTAAATAGTAAAGTAGGTAATACTAATAGTTTTGTATTCATTTATTTTTCATTAAACACTTCTTAGGAGCCTCAAATCAGCTTTGCACTACGTGTGTGTGTGTGTGTGTGTGTGTGTGTGTGTGTGTGTGTATATATATATATACATATATATATATATATATATGTTCAAAATGGTATCCCATTTTTTAATCTTGCCATCTTAACTTTTTGTACTTCTAGAGATTAAATGAGCCAGCAATAGAGGAGGGGAAAAATGAAAAAGAATAATAAGACTGTTGGGTTTTCTCATGTTTAATCATCTTACATTTGAAAGAAATTCTGGTTTGGTATTGTCACAAATATATTACATAATGAGGAAGTTAGAAGCAAATTAATTAAACAACACGTTGGCTCCATCCTAATTCATTATATGAAACTGGATAAATAACCTTTGGGCCTCAGTTTCTTCACCTATAAAATGGGGACAATAGAAGCATGTAATTCATGGTGCTGTTCTGAGGTTTAAATGAGGTACATACATAAAGTGGTTTGCAAACCTTAAAGCACTAAATTTCTGCTATTGTTTCTCTTTCTTGCAGGAGTATTTCTCTTTGCATAGGAATTGGGTTCACTATTATGATTGTCTGACACTTAAAGAAAGGGGCTAGGCTCTTTTTCTGGTACTCTTTGGACCTTTAGATCTCTATCCTGGAACCCTAGAGAAGGGGGAAAAATACTTAAATCTTAGTTTGACTCATGTGTAGGGTTTCCCCAAAAGGGGTAGTAGAAAGGTACTTAATTTCCAATGCAGGACAGATATAGGATAGCTTTTAATTTCCTCTACATAAAAGAACAGTAAACTACAACAGATTTACAAGTATGTATTAAGACTTAAAACAGGATGTTGTAGCTTATAACTATTGTTAAATTCTCCCAAGAAATTGAGACTTAAAGCCATCAAAAAAGAAGCAGTTAGCAGGACGACTTAGTGGCATTTTAATTTCACCTTGCTTCTTCAATGGCTCCCTCAAGATCTATGTCATCTGGAAAGCCAAGCTAGGGGTCAGCCCATCCTCATGCTGGTGGTGATCTATTCCCAAAGAGCACTGAAATAGTTACTAGAGTCGCCTCCTAAGGTGCAGACTTCAGCGACTAAGGAAGCCAGGAACTCCTGAAGCACAAAGGTAGCTACTCCTCAAAATTTCATCTCAGGATTACTATTTAACATAGAACCTTTTACAAAGGAATATTTACTTATAAAGGTATAATAGGAAATATACAAAAATATTCCTTTCAATATGGGGGGAGGGGACACAGCTGGAAGAGAAATAATCCCTTTTCTACCTTGCATCTCTCTCTGGGCAGGGGAAGAAGATTAAGATTACAATTTAGCTCAGTTCCCATAGAGCCTAGGTCCAGTTTCAAGTCTAAAAGATCCTCTTGGGCTCGAGTTCTAGGCATCCTGACTTCTCAGGGTTTACATGGCTGGGGAGCTTGACAGTTTTTCCTACTCAGTGGCCAATAAGGGGATTGCGTCCTCATTTAAAATCTCTAAGCCTTCAGAATTTAACTCCCTGTGCCTTAACTATGGTGGAGCTCTACATACACTCAATAGGATGCAAACCTTACTACATTCTTAAAGACAAAGGTTTTGTTTAGAGTTTAGGCAAGGAATCAACAAAGGACGATGAGTGCTCACATCTTAACAGAGGAACTAATTTCACACTACTGAACATTTCATGAAAATCTGAGTTTTGATATATTTGCCTTATATAAAGCAAGCAATGCTGGAGTACAGGGTGTCTGCTCCTCTCTCTTCTATACCTAGACAGGTAGTTTGTATATTAGTCATTAATTCTTTTTACTTAACAGCCAGTTAGGAGACTGCATTGCAAGATGAGTCAAACAAACACAGCAAGAAGAGTTCAGAGCACTGCCCACACTTACTCCCCCTCATCTCTAAAAGTTTTTCTCTAATTAGATGGATTCTTACATTCATTGGATCATTAACCTCTGTCACCCCAATATACTAGGGATAATGTAACTTTCTGATTCAAGTCTGGAGGCAGGGAGTAAGAATCAAAAGATACTAAAACAACAATATGAGTAAGATGTGGGACAGGTAATTTATTCCTACACAGAAAGAATTTTAAACATGGAAGATTTAGAATATGAATTATCAGGATTAGCAGGATTCAGTAACTTAATTTGTAACTATGGTTATAATTGGTTGGGAGGCTAATATTTTAGGCCTCATCAAAACATGGTGAGGCTGCATTAAATAGCAGATAGAAAGCTAGCCTTGAAGTCAGAAAGACCTGGGTTCAAGTCCTGCACCTGAAACATACTGTCTATATGATCCCTGGCAAATCACTTAACCTCTAACTGCTCTGGGGGAGAGATGACAAACTCAGAGAGTAATTGGGAAATGTTTCACAAAAATAAATAAAACACAAAACAATATAGGTGATTTTATTTTGTGATTTTTCTAAATTAATATGTAGCCTCAGGGACCTTTGTCACCATTGTTCTAAGTAATTCTCTAAAAATTTTTAATTGTAGAGAATATGTTGCCTGTGTTGGTAGAGGGAATTTCCTTATCTGGGAGTTTACTATAAATGAAATCACAGGTCTAGTACCTATCTCTATCCCATTTAAACAAAAAGTAGCTTTGAAATATAGATAATTTCACATTTCACCTCAGCACTGGTCACTGCCCAAATCATTCCTGGTAGTTGTCTGCTAGTGAAATGGCCACGATTGGTCAGTTTTCCTTTTGTGAGTAACTTGCTATCAGCCAGTTTCACCTTGTGCACTGCCACTGGCATTTGCAGATGTCTCATGACCTTCAGGCTTTCAGATATCATGGGGTCAATGCCCAAATATAGGCTCAGACTAGCCATTTTAGGATACAGGCATCAGCTACATGGAAGCCAGGTAGAAAAATGATGCCAGCTCCTCAAGGTGTTCTGGTAAAAGTTTTATGACTGGCTTTCAGCAGGATATACTTTTAAATTTAATCTACATTAAAATTTCTTCCATCACTTTCTTAAGCCTAGGCAATCAACAAAATCATAAATGAAGACCTGATTTGTGTTTGTCAATTTCTGATGGGTTAGAAGCTTGCAATGAATATTTAGCAATTAGGTCTTCTAGGCTGAGCTGCCTCAGCCCATGTGCTCTGGGAAGGCAACTGTTCTGACTGGGTCCACTACGAGTTTAAGCTACATAACCTCAATTGCCCAACTGAGGTTCTCTTCACTGCTCCTCGGCAATCCTACTACAGCCCCCTTATCAACTCACTGTCCCACTCTCTGTGGTGGCTCTTCCAAACCTTTTCATCCCTCCTTAAACTTCCCATGACTCTCCCTTCCCCCTCCCTATAAGCTGAAAATCTTGCTTAATACTTCACAGAAAAAAAAAACCTGAGACCTTTTTGCTGTAAAATCCCTTTTCTCTCCTCTTCCTCATCTCCTAGTACTCAGGTGGCTTCTTGGAAAGTAATCCCATTCCATTCCGTCTTCTTCAACAGATTGCTCCTTCTGTAATCCCCACTCTTCACTTATTTTCAATTTCTGCCTCTTAACTACAGCATTTCCCACTGTCTACAAATATGTCCATGTCTCCCCTATCTTGAAAAAAATCTTCATTTGATCCTTCCATCTTCACTAACTATTGTTCTATATTTCTCCTGCCCTTTGAAGCTAAACTCCTTGACAAGGTCATCTACAAGTGCCTGTACTTTCCTCTCACTCTCTTCTTAACTCCTTCTAATGATCTCTTATTTGCCAAATTCAATGTCCTTTTTTCAATCTTCATTCTCCTTGACTTTATTGCTGAACATAGTAGGTGTCTAATAAATGTTGTTGATTGATTGATTGAAGGCAGCTGAAACATAGTCTCAGATTAACCTTGTCAGGACATGAGCAACACTCAGTAGAGGCAAGGCAGAAAAATGGGGCTAGTGCTTGTCCTCATCTGATTCTGGGAGGCAGCTCAAAGCCATAAGAAAGATGGTGAAGGGAGGGAGAGAAGTCTTCCATTTTTCTATACCCATTGAGTTTTAGTACAACAGCCAATTAAGGAATTCTTTTGCATCTTCTATTGCAAGCACTTTAGTCACTAATTCTTCTTACTCAACAGCCAGTTAGGAAACTTTTAGTTATCTTGCTTTGCAAGATGGGTCAAACAAACACAACTAGAAGCATTCAGAGCACTGCCCACCCCCACTCCCTCAGCTCAAAAGTTCCCAAGTGGTCTCTTGGAACCAAGCTCTTCTCCCTTCTCCTGGTTAAATTTTTGCTGTCCTTGGTAAATAGGCTAGAGTAGATTTTGCCAAATTTTTGTCCATATCCCCAATTCAGGAAAGGACTGTGGGGTCCTAGGGGGGATCAAGCATTGTTCTTTCATTCTCTTCCCCCAGTACCATTTAAAGAGTATTAAAACAGTCCATGTGTCAAAGATCTTATACATTTGCAAACTTACAGGTAGAGATCACAATTACCTCCCAAATACACGGTTATACAAATTCAACAGACATTTTAAATAAAGGCAATTAGAGGTTCTCATTTACTTAGTACCTAAAAAGGACCTGTTGAAATAAAATAGCTAGCAAAAGTGGAAAGAATAGAGAAAAGAAAAGCATTAACTTCCCTTCATAGAGAAAGGAACTCTTTTTCTAAGAGAAAGGTCCAAACTGAACTCTAAGAATATGGGGGGTTGTCCCTAAAATGATTAGAGACTTGGAGGTTAATGGAAGTTACTCCTTCACCCTTAGGTTAGAAACCAAACTGTGCTAGATAAAGATTCTTTCATAATTCCCTTTAGGTCTTAGGACAATCTAACTATAAGTCCAGATAAAATTTCCAGGTGTCCTATCACACACAGAACGCACCAAAATTTCTCTAGAAATCCCTATATTCAAAGATGTCAAGGGGCTTTTGTAAATAGCAAGACCTATGAGAATTTGGAAAATGATGTTTGTTCAATTGTATCACCATATATTTAGGAGGACATGTAATGCCCCACCTACCAGACCTTTATCCTCATGGATGGATATTGATTTCTAAATTGTTTGTGAATTTGGGATTATGGACTTTACCAAAAGCACTCAGGTTGATTTTCTAAGGACAGCAAATTTTTAACAGGAAGCAGAGGATAAGGGAGGGAATTCTACCACCATTTCATAGTAACAGAAACCTAAAATGTAATCACAAGATGTTTAGTGTAAAAGGTGGACACAC
Organism: Vombatus ursinus; assembly: GCF_900497805.2. Taxonomy (NCBI): domain Eukaryota; kingdom Metazoa; phylum Chordata; class Mammalia; order Diprotodontia; family Vombatidae; genus Vombatus; species Vombatus ursinus. The sequence continues at coordinate 452,374 of NW_020954227.1, forward strand.
ATGATGAGATTTTAATGGTTAAATAAGATTGGTGAAAATGCTCTGTGATCTTATTTTGAGGTGTAAATTCTGACTGGGAGAAGAATGTAGGTCACCAAAAATGTTAACCATACCTCTGGGTGCTTTAAATAGCCAAAGGAATTCCATCAGTTTGTCAGTTCATGAGTTGTGGCCAATAGTTGAAGGAAAATTAGGTCTCTGAAAAGGAATTACTGTGGTTGGAAGGAGATTTTTTTCTCGTGTTCCCTCCCCACCCCAAGTCATTCATATCATCAAGAAAGATATGTAGAAGATAATAAATCTAGGTGGGAGCAGAGAGACAAATTGAAGACAAATGAATATGTAGAGACCTGAAGGAAGAAGAAACCTCAAGCAGTGTTGCCCCTTGTGGCAGAGAGAAGTATAGGCTATCAAACAAAAGAGCTGATTTTGTGAACCCACATAAGTGGCCAACACAGTGCCACCATGGGCAGCTATGTGAAGACTTTACAAAAGTTGGTTACTCTTGCCATATATGTATCCTACATGTATGCCCCACTATCATTGTATTCTCTGAGCCCACTCATCATTGGCCTGTGTGTACTTGTGGGAGCATGTGCCCCAAACTTTGGGAGGAATGTTTGTACCAACTGTGCAATCTTAGTAAATGTCTTTGCTAAAAGCTAATTAAGTCTACTGGCTGATTTTTAGTGGAAAGTATACTGATAAATTCTCATGAGCTATAGTGTAAAGTCCCAGAGGATTATTCCTAGAACCAGAGGTAGTAGTCTCCTTAAGGACTTATTCCTTGAGTGGGAGCACTTATATGCAAGGTGAAGGAGTAAAATGGAAAGGTATGTGTGGTACATTTGTTTCTGTTGCATGGAGAATTTTTTTTCTCCTTTCTGTTTAGTACCTTCTCTAGGATATAGGAAAAATTATGGTAGGTTAGAGGTGGTATGGTAGGTGGAATGAACACTGGACTAGAAGTCAAGAGACTATGAGAACTTGAACAAATCACTTAATTTCTTTGAGTTTTAGGCAAAGGAGAGTATTGCAATAATCAGGGAAAATGAGAGCAAGTAAAGTTAAATATTTTACTCAAGGTTACAAAACTAGTGAAAAAAAACAAAAACAAAAACCTAGGATTCTGAGTGCCAATCTAGTTCTCATCAGAATCTCAGTCAGTAGAAGTCTTAATATCATCTAGTCCACAGCCTGACTGAAGCATGAATTCATTCTACAACTTCTCTGTTAAGTGGTCTTCTACTTTTTTTTTTGAACATCTTTCATGATGGAACATCACCAAAATCCATGGCTTTAGTGGAAATTTCATAGGTAGTTCTGAAATGCAAATAATTTTACTTCTTTTGGGGAATGTCAAAATCATTTTTTTCAAGGGGCAAATTAAATTTGGTTTCTAGTTGATATTACTTGTAGTTAGAGATTTGCTGGTAAATTAACAACTGGCTGTCTGAAAAAAATGTATACATGACACACTTTTAAGTTTAATATGCATTATTAACATTTTCTCCATCACTTTCTTAAGTCTAGACAATCGTCAAAACAATAAATCAAGTCCTAATTTGTAGTTTTTGCCAGTTTCTGACACATACTCACACTGAAAATTTAACAATTAGCTCTTTTGAACTAGTGTGAGTTGGCTCCCGTACAACCCTGCTTGTGGTTCATTATTTTATGACCACTTAGTTTATTTGGTTTTAGAACCATGCTAAAGTTTGGTTTGGTGGTCTTACTACCTTTACTTTGTTTATTAGTGGAATTGGTGAGAAACTGGATGTATTCCTACAAATCCCTCATCACTGCTGACGACAGCAACTGAAGGTATACTTCTAGCCTTGGCCAGCAAAGGTAGCCTCCTAATATACAAAGGAGAGTGTCAGCTAAACAAAATAACATATGCTGAGAACAATCTTATTTGAAAAAGAAATGATTAGGATAATGAGTCATTCTACATGAAAGGCAGAATTCATTCTATCATGGACTTTTGCAAATTGAAGTGCTGAAGTGAATTTATACTTTTAAATATTCAAATTAATTCACTAAAAACACATTTTTAGTGTTGATGTGACAAAAGTGTCAGAGAAAATGTGCTATTTAAATCTATATTTTTGATATTATTTCACTTAATTGCATATCTATATAATAGTTATGTCTCTTACTCATCTTGTGCCATTCTTGAGTTGGAATAAAATTAAGGGAAATGAAGAAACTATTTAAACTATTAAAACTGAACCAGTTAGAGATGGAATATGTTACATTATCCAGTATTAATTGAATAGGAAGAAAAAAAGAGAATTTTATTATTTAATTCTCATTTTAATGCAATTTGTGAGGACTTTTTGGCAAAACAGCAGGTTTATCTTAAATAAATTGAATTATATTGTAGTACCAAATTTTTTCAGAATAGTTACTCCATTATTTTAGTAGAGATTACCTGCTTAAAGTGAAATCTATACTGAATCCTTTCTGACCTGTTTGGTATTATGATATTGATAACCAGCCACACTTTCTAGTCATTTATCTTGCTTTCCTCTGAGTAATCTTCTCCCCCCCCACCCCATTCCTGGATCTTAATTCTGCTAATAGCACCCTTGAATGGCTGCCAGACAACAAACACAGGCAGGTGAAAAATGAATGGCTCCAGCCTGACCGCTGATAACTACCAAAAGGCTTTTTATTCTTAGAATTTCCTACAAAAACACAAGATGACTGGATGACTCTCAACTACATTCCTCTTGAGTGCTTTTTTAAACCCTTTCAATTGCGGTTATTCTTGGAAGGAAACAGGATTATTGATAATTTTTCTTCTTGCTTAAAAAAAAATGAACCCCTACAGTTCCTGAGTGTTTGAGTTTCTTTGTTATTCAAAAACATGAGTAAGTGATATAGTTTAATTAAAAGAGATGGGGATGGGGCTAAGGAGAAGGAGATGGTTTCTCAAATGACTGCTTAATGTGTAGAACTCATAATTCTTTGAGAGCTTTATGGTTTAAGACTTTATGTAGTAAAAATGGGTAAAACGCATGCATGTGCTGGAAGTATGCAAATCAGTTTTAGAAGAAGCAATACTTTTAAAATTTTTTGTATGTTGATAGGAATTATAAATTTGGAGAGAAAAACCTATGATGGTTTTTATTCATTGAAATCAATATGGCACATGGTAATGGTGGTGGTAGTAGTGGGGAGCTTTAACTCTGAAAAACTACTAAAAACAACACACAGCATCCTTCTAGTAATGGATTAGGTTCCCTAATACTAAAGGCATAAGAAACAGTCAATGTTTTGTTTGGTTCCTAAATAATCTAGGTAATTTTTTATAGATCTAAGGGTGGTGTGAGTTTCTAACTTGACACTGTATTCAAAATTTCAGTGAAGTCAAGCTAAAAAATAAAGATTTCATTTTATTGCCATGATTTAGGTTGAGCATTTGAGTATATGATTAAAGGTGAGTGGTACTCAAGCTGGGGTATGATTGGCTTTGCTGGGTTATATAAAAGTATCAACTGTTCCTTCAGGGAAATCATTTTAATAGATAACAGCATGTTATACTATATTTCATCAGTGATATTTAAATCTAAATTAAGAGCAGTTGTGAGATGGGTTGCCAATTTTTCTTGTGATAAAAGGAAAATAGTTCAACAAATATAGTCCAGATGTTATCTTAATCCAGTCCTCATGTAAAAGAAAAAGCACACTATGGGATAGTAACAATAACACCTTCTACCTGTTTCTAATTTTCCTCCTCTCAGACACCCCCTGTGAGAGATAGATTAAACCAACACATCATTTATGAATCAGCACTGGGTTGGGGCTTATTATATATGTACAGACTAAAATTTGCAGTCACTAGTTTTTGATAAATGTAAAAAAAAATGCTTGGTTGTAGGTAGCATTTGAGGGGAAGTCCTTTAGATAGTTGTTGGTTTAAAAGAAAAGCAATGAGTTTGGAGAAGGTCCAGAGTTCAGTGAATGTTCTGATATTAATTACTACTTTGCTTTAGGCTGCACAATCTGTAATATGATGTAATAAAGTCAAGATCATGGAAATGGGTTATGATGAACTTCTCTAGACTCCTCAAAGTACCTCCTACTTTTCTTGGATGTTCTACTTATAATTCTGAACCTAGTGTGATTCCCCTATGTGGGAGTCTTTCATTTGAAGTCTGAGATCCCCTTTGGTTTGGGGCTAGGATCTATAATGTAAAAGAGGACTCTTATTAATCTCCTCATGTCCTTCTTTCCTCTATCATCTTTCCCTCATCTCACCTTATCTTCTTTACAGGATTTGTATGGACATTGGCCCATTAGACACTTCCAAGATTATCTAGGTGTTTAGGGCAGAGAATCTCATTCTAGTTGGTTCTGTGGGAATTGTTCACAGTTTCCTTACAGCAAAAAACCCCCCAAAACCAAAAAATAAACAAAAAACGAGAAACTGATTTGTTTGTAAATCATACAACCTAGCTCATGTTGTTTTGGTGCATTTAAATTGTCACTGAAGCAGATAGATGTTCAATAACTCCTCAGTGGTCTGAAAGTGTCTATTATTCTTTCTCTGAATAATTTATGTATGGGAAGAACCTAGTTAATTAAAATGATAAGACATTCTAAGAATGATATGATATAATATGATATGATATTTCCATATTTATTTAATGACAATGAAACAAGGCTATGTTGTAAGAAAAATGAGTCTTCAGGGACTGCCCACACAGCTGGACTTTTGCAGAGAGAGGTGTTAAAGAAGCACTTCCAATGAGAAAGGACAACTAGGATTTACATTTTTAATGACAACTTTGGAGATGCTGCCTGGTGGCACCTAAATTGTAAGACTATGACAAGAATGGCAACCAAAACTAAAGAAAGTTTTTTTGTCAGATCCCTGTCGGAAATAACAACTTTCTTATTCTAAAGAAATCTTTGCAGATTTTCTTCACAGTTTCCTTGTCAAGATGTTCCAAGAATGATCAAACCACATAATATATGAATATGTGGCTCAGTGAAAGTAAGTGGTTTATGTGCATTCCTATTGATCTATATGTGATCTACATATGATGAAAAAGCTAAACCTTAAAAATAATTAAAATAATATGAAAAAAAGCATTGCCAGGAGTTATAGTAGGATATATCAGTTCAGATGGAAACCATGTTATTAGTAAGATTTTGTGCCTCCTATACAAAACTCTATTTTACTGTACAGAATGAGAATGTGAACTCTATCATGTTGGGTTATTTAGCAATCTATTAGTGCATTTGTCTTTTCATCATTTGACAGGTGGAAGTAGTAGTAGTACAGTTTTTAGTTTTAATTATAACGGATTCCAGATGTAGAATGCTACAAAAATTAAAACCAGAGCTACTCGTATGTCCTTTCAAAGTAAGCCAACTTCAAGTTATCTGCTTTTCATTTAAAAACATTATTAAGGCTATTACTAAGAAATTCATGGTCTTAGCCTGTTCCAATAATTGACACCTTTAAAGTGATAAAACAGATTTAGAATGTGTAGAAAAGTAAATTTGTCTTAAAAATGACTCTAATCATCCATTTACATGTAACAGACAAATCAGTGTCTATAATTTCATGGTTTGTGTTAGCCTTGGGAAGATGTGTTAAATTGGAGGGTGATCCTTACCTTTCTACCCTTTCTTGGTTTTATTTTGTCTTCATGATTAAGTTTCACTTTCATTGTTTAGTCACTTAGAAATGAAAAGTTTAATCATTATAATTTACCTGCTAATTGGTGGTTAGTTCTTAAGAGTGAATGTTTTCTCAAAGCAAAATAACTGAAGTTAGAAAATTTTTGTTCTGTCACTAATAAAGAAATAAATCTGTCAATTTGACTAGCATTTTTGTAAATTCAACCTGCTATAATTTTCCAGCACCCATTTCTATAGCTGAACAAGAAATGCATTCAAACAAACAAATGTGGCTGTTTATCTGACTCCAAATGTCTGAGATGGTTGGTAATTAGGTTAGATGGCAAGACTGATAAATTAGAAAAGTAACTTGTTTGGTGTAAACCGAACCTGTTTCTGAGAAAGAAATGTTAGGCTTTTATCCTCTGGAGTGTGATTGAAAGGGTGAGAAGTTAATTTGGCAGCTTCACTTCTACAGTTTCATAATGTTTCTCCCCATCTGCCCCGCCCCCCTCCTTAGCTGCAATGAAGGAGGTGATTTCAATGCTTTATGCCTGCCCTCATACAAGGCAAGAGCATGACCCAAAACGAAACCCCTCTCCCCAGGGCACATCCTGAGCAGCAACAGCTTGGCTCAAGTGTTTCTTATGAACAGCCGTCCAGAGCACTTGATCTAAATCATACCATTTCCTTCACAGTATGGCATAGTTAACAAGTCAGTGCATCAACACAATCTGCAGATGGCAGTTCAAAAGGTGCTCGTCCCCTCAGTGAGAGGGAGGGCAATGAGTGCTCATTACACGAATTCAGCCAGGGGCTCCATCAGGGTGTGAGGGAAGAAAGGGGGGCAGGCCTACCCTGAAAATGTTATGTCTGTGCAAGTAAATGCAGGTTTTGGAAAAGTGTGTTATTGGAGTAAAGTGTAAACAACTTTCAGAAAAAAGCTGCACACAGAATGGACTGTGGTCTCAGAAAGGAGAAGGCAATGAAATTAGTGACAGTGTGCCTGCAGCACCTACCTTGCTCCATTTATCTGAAGACCTTGGCAAATGTAATGTAATTTTGAACAAAGCCCCGAGGATCAAAAGGAAAGTTATCAACAAATGCAAGCATTGCCAGGCTGTGCATGCCACAGATCTCTTGAGTACTACAGACAGTATTTCTAGATCAAGGTTTACACTCCTACACAAATTACATTAACTCTAAATATCCAATGAAGAATCTATGAGACATATTGGTCCTTTAGACTTCAAAACAAACTTAAATTAGAACCATATTGTTGGAATGCTTCTTAGCTAACATTTATATTACTTCAGTTACCAAATCCAGACTAAGTCCCAGACTCAGTAGGGGAGGATATAATATATTAAGAAGTAAGAGGAGGGTGTGCACTTCTGGCCTCCTCTTATAAAAATTTACAAAAAAGTTTCTTCAAACTAACAAGGAAATGACTACAAGGCCCTAAAATGTTGATTTCCAGAGGCAGATGAGGGGAGGCCAGCTTCCCCACCCTGTCATCTGTGTGTGCACCATGAATGCCTTTGGGGATAGTTTGGATTACTTGGAGCAAGACTGTTGTAAGGTCTCAGATATCAAGGCAGGTAATTATACACATGTAGGGAGATTCAGTCAAGGTCGCTCTCAGTGAATTGTCAGAGCATGAGATATATCTCAGGAGACCAAATAACACTCCCCTATGCTGATCTTTGTAAGAAAATCTCTTTGGGAACTCTCAAGATGGGATTTTACCATAAGTTTCATTGCTTAGAAAAAAGGAACTTTTAGTCCTATGTTATATTAAAAATCTGCCAGTAAAAAATATTTTCTTCCCACATTTATTTTAACATGAACATACTTAAAAGTGAACATGTCATTTTTTACATTTCTAGAACAGTTTTTTAGTGTACTTCATAAGTGATGTTACTTTTTGAAGAATGAAGAAAAATTTGAAATTCTCACAATGTGAGAATTTTGTTTCTCTCAGATTAATGTTTCATTCTATTAATATCACCTTACAAACAAAAATATAATATAAAAACAGGTAAAAATATAAATTAAAACCGTGGTCATAATAGGCAGAAATTTAACATTCAAGTGGACTCTATTCTGGAGTTTTTTTGTTATAATCTAATAGTTCAGAAGTCTAAATGCTTGTCCTCTTAAAGAATGGCAGTACCCCTACCCGGGGGCCTTCTACATTAAGTAATTTTAATTCCTTAATATAGAGAAATAGAGAAATGAAAGTAGAAAAATAAAAGCACTAGGGAGGAGTATTAGTGAATTCTTTTCCAGTTTTCTCTCTCATGTGAGCTGGATATGTTTAGAAATTCTTGCCTTAAGGGACATGTCCTTTTATATTTATATTATTTTATATAGTGTAATTTAGGAAGAAAACAGAATACAATAAAAATGAATTTGTGTCTTAACTAAGTTCTATCTCTCATAAAGGTCCTAAGCTGTGCCTGGAACCACAAATCTATTGTGCCTAGGCAATTGCTTAATGGAAGTTATCTGCATGTTGAAAAAGAGGCTTTCATAATCAGGTATCTTTTGAAAATGACAAGAAATTGAAAACTCACTTAAACTGAAGGATTAGAAAGAGTATTATTGAATGAGGAGTCAGAGGACTTGAGTTCAGTTCCCAGCTCTGCAGCTTTCTATCTGCATTACCTTGAGCAAGTTACTCAACCTCTCTGAGTCTCAGTTTTCTCATCTGTAAAACAGGGAGGTTGCAGTAGATGACCTTCAAGGTCTCTTTACAGATTTATAGCTATGACACTATTTTATCACTATTTGGGAATGGGTGAAGGACAGGTCCTTTCCCTCACTTCAGAGCAGGTGCACATTCTGACTGTGTGATGACACTTTTAATTGACTACTGACTCAAAATTCTGTGGATCTCCTAAAGGAGCACTGCCCACCTCTCAGATCTCTTTCACCTAACAGCCTGTAATTTAAAGGATGATTCTTTGGGCTCCAGACAGTAGATGGATGGTAAAAGGCCTTTTATCCCACTGGCCTTGGCCTTGGGAGAACATGGCCTGTGTCTAAGATGGAACAGCCTCTTCTCTCTCCCCTTCCCTGCTCCTTTGATACAGGGCCTTATGAGAGCTCCAAAGTCAGCTACCATCTTTCCCCCTTTCTGGGAATCTGAGCAGCAAGGAGTTAGTTACCACAGCAGTTGCATTTGCAACAGGGTAAGTGCTAGATTGGATAATCAGAAAGTCACCTACATACAGAGAAACAATAAGAAAGAAAAGAGTCTAGGTGGCATTGACCAGGCTGTATTCAGTGACGATGAAATGTAAAATAGCCAAACAAAAACTCTGCTACAAATGTCCCAACAAGGCTAGAGAACTTGTTGAGAAGTCAACTGACAATAATCATTTTAATATTGAACTGAAACCTTGATATAAGTACAATTTAATCATGAAGAATGATTTCTTAGATGTATTTTGTTGAATTTAATTTAAAATTTTTAATCAATATCATGAGATTGGTATTTAGTTTTCCTTCTATGTTTTATCCTTCCCCGGCTTAGATATTAGGATTATATTTGTTTCATTAAAGACATCTGTAAGAATACTTCCTCCCCGCCATTTTTTTTGGGGGGGCTAGGCAATGGGGTTAAGTGACTTGCCCATGGTCACACAGCTAGTAAGTATTATGTGTCTGGGGCCGGATTTGAACTCAGATCCTCCTGAATCCAGGGCCGGTGTTTTACCCACTGGGCCACCTAGCTGCCCCTCTCCCCGCCATTTTTAAGAACAATTTGTGTATAATGCATTGTTGGTGGAGTTGTGAAATGTTCCAACCACTTTGGAGAGCAATTTGGAACTATGCCCAAAGGGCTATAAAAATGTGCATACTTTTGACCCAGCAATAGCATTTCTAGGGCTATATCCCAGAGAGAGCATACAAATGGGAAAAGGACCCACATGTACAAGAATATTTATAGCAGCTCTTTTTGTGGTGGCAAAGAATTGGAAATTGAGAGGATGCCCATCAATTGAGGAATGACTGAACAAGTTGTGGCCAAGAATTGGATGTTGAGGTGATGCCCAGCAATTGAGGAAAGACTGTGGTATGTGATTGTGAAGGAATACTATTATTCCATTAAAAAATAATGAGCAGACTGATTTTAGAAAATTCTGGAAAGACATATATGAACTGATGCAAAGTGATATGAGCAGAACCAGGAGAATAGTAACAGCAATACTGTATGATGATTAACTGTGGTGACTTAGCTATTCTCAGCAAAACAATGATCTAAGACAATCCTAAAAGACTCATGATGAAAAATACTATCCACCTCCACAGCAAAAACTGATGGAGTCTGAATGCAGATTGAAGCATACTAGTTTTTGTTTTCTGTATTTTTTTCCACCCTTTTCCCGCTTTGTTTCTGTGTCTTCTTTCACAACATGACAAATATGGTGATATGTTTTGCATGATTGAACATGTATAACCTATATCAAATTGCTCACTATCTCAGGATGGGGGGAGGTGAGGAAGAAAAAGGAAAAAATTTGGAAATCAAAATTTTCTTAAAATGAATGTTAAAATTTGTCTTTACATGTAACTGGGAAAAATGCAATATTATTTGAAAAAACCAACTAACTAAATAAAAAGAATAAACAGATTACCATAAAAATACTGAATTGGAGAATAAAGGATTCGAAGTTGGCAACCAAGAAAAAAAATTGATAGAATTCTCTTGTCACCCCATTGGAACAAATAATTTTTCCCCCTTTGGTAGTTTCTTTACAGCTAGTTCTGTTTCTTTTCCTGAAATTGTATAATTTACCATCTGTATTTGTTCTTTTGATAGCTTGGGTATTACATATTTCAAAGTACTTTTCTGTTTCTTTGTGTTCTAAATAGTATAAAACTGTGCAATCTTGATTCTGGCAATTCTTTTTATTACTCCTGGTTTTATTGTGAATTCATCTTGTTTGATATTTTGCTGATTGAATTTTCTACCTCTTTTAAAAATCAAATTAGCTGAAGTTCACCAATTTTAATACTTTTATCAACAAATAAGCTTTTAAAAAGTAATTTCTACAGTTTTTTGTTTCCAGTTTATCAATTTTTTTTCTGTAATTTTTAGTTGCACTTATTTTGGTTGTATTTGTTGGCTTTCCAATTTTTAAAAACAGTAATCCTCTTCTCTTCTATTTTGTTAATGTACATTTTTATAGATATAACTTTTCCTCTGTAAACTGCTTTAGCTACGTCTCTGAAATTTTAGTTTGCTGTTTAATCATCATCATCTTTTTCACAAAATTATTAATTGTTTCTATATTTATTCTATAACTTAATAACTGTTTAGCAGTTTATTAATAAGTCTCTATTTGGGGGATTCTTTTGTTTGTGCTGATTACTATTTTTATTGAGTTATGTTACATAAAAGATATATTTATTATTTCTGTCTTTTTAACATTTATTTGTACTATTTCTGTGCCTTAAAACATGGTAAATTTTTGCAAAAGTTCTATGTGGTTCTAGAAATATGTATGTAGAAATATGTATGTTTTCTAGTATTCCCATTTAGAAGACACCATAAATCTTTTAGCTCTAGCTTTTTGCAATTTGTTTTATTTCATTTTTATATATTTTATTTTATTTTATTTGTTTTATTTCATTAAATTTGTTAGATTTGTTTCCCTTCTGTTAGGTTTGTCCAAAACTGAGAGGTACATCAAAATCTCTTACCACTACTATATTCTCTATATCTTCTTGTAATTCAGCTAATTTTTTTTGTTAATTTAGTTGCTAAGGCATTTGGTGCATGTAAATTTAATATTGATATTGATTTGTTGTTTATGGCTCCTTTCAGCATAAAGTAGTTTCCTTATTTATCTCTTTTTATGTTGTGAGTTTTTCTTTGCTTTGTCTTATAACATGATTTCAATTCCTACTATTTTGGATTTACCTGAATCAGAGTAAATTTTGTTCCAGCCCTCCATTTTTATTCATTTTGTCCATTATTTATATGTGGCGTGTCCTCAAAATCTTAGTTTTAAGCTTTAATAGACTTTTGGTACACCTACTACCTTTGTTTTTCAGGTATGTTTCTTGTAAGCAAAAGATTGAAAGGTTTTGTTTTCTTATCCAATCTCTCACTCTCTTTTGTTTTATTGAAATATTTCATCCATTCACATTTAAAGTTTTGAGAATTAAATTTATATTTTCTTCCACTTATCTCTATTTTTTTAAAATTAAGAGTAATTTCCCCTCTTTCTCTGTAATGACAGTGTTTATTTCTTCAATGTTAGCTTTATCTACTTTAAGGCAATCCTATTTCTACCAGCTTTCTTCTGATCACTTTCAACCACCCATCTCACCCATCTCTTTCTCTAGGTTTAGAGCTTTTTTTTCATCATAAATGTTGTTTATTAAACATTGAAGTTTACAAATTAATGTATACCAATTAGCGGTATTGATGTAGTTGGAGAGTATTGCACCTTCTCCAAGCAGCACGGTGAGACCCTCCAACAGTATGGTGGAATTTGTGACCCTTTCCAAGACCCCTACTCTTCCAGCCAGCAGAGGTAAGCCTGCACATCTCTCTGTGTTTGTGCCCTGGCTTGGTGATCCATTGAGTGTTGGGATTTTGTCTGATAGCTTTATGGAATGGGTCAATAAGAAAAACCTCAAAGAATTTGTAGGTTGAATCTTCACCTGCCCAGTAAGAGTTCAAGACTCTTAGGGCCCCACAGTGGTGACCAGCATGTTCTTCTGCTACAGACTGAAGGCTCCTGGCAAACTTCAGCTGATTCACACCATGATGCATGGGTTTGCCATAGGTTGCACCCTTGGGAACTGGATGCTTTTGTCCACCACGTCAAACACGAATACGGTAGATGACATAACCTTGCTTGGCCTTGTACCACAGCCTGCAAGCTTTGTTGGGTCTGGTGGGCCATGGGGCTTGGTGCAGGGTGGGCAGCTGGTGGTACTGCCAGCAGCACATGCGCAGAAGGAATCGCATGAAGTCCTACTGCTTCTTCTTCCATAGCTCCTGGATGTATTTGTAGGCCCCCATCCTGGCTCACGCCTAGTCTGCCTGATGGCTGCCACCAACCAGAAAGCTAGGTTTAGAGTTTTGCCTAACTAATTAATTCCTTTTTCTTTCTCCTCTTATTTAGTTACTTAATTCTTCCTTTCTTTTTTCCTCTCAGTTAAGAATTGAAATGAAAGCTTGTACATTAAGGGAACAGAGGGCTTGGAATATAATATTCCAGAGGGTAAAGGAGATAGGATTACAACCAAGAATCACCTACCCAGCAAAACTAAGTGTAATCCTTCAAGGGAAAAAATAGACATTCAGTGAAATAGAGGACTTTCAAGCATTCTTGATGAAAAGACCAGAGCTGAATAGAAAATTTGACTTTCAAATACAAGACTCAAGAGAAACATGAAGAGGTAAACAGGAAAGAGAAATCATAAGGGACTTACTAAGGTTGAACTGTTTACATTCCTGCAGGGAAAGATAATATTTGTAACTCATGAGACCTTTCTCAGTATTAGGGTAGTTGGAGGGAAAAAAATTATATGTATGTATAGATAGATAGAGGGCACACGGTGAGTTGAAGATGAAGGGGTGATATCCGGAAAATAAAATTAGGGAGTGAGAGAGGATTATATTGGGAGAAGGAGAAAGGGAGAGGTAGAATGGGGTAAATTATCTCACATAAAACAGACAAGAAAAGGCTTTTACTATGGAGAGGAAACGGGAGAAGGTAAGAGGGATCGAATGAATCTTGTTCTCATCAGATTTGACTTAAGGAGGGAATAACATACACACTCAATTGAGTATGGAAATCTTATCTTACCCTACAGGAAAATAGACAGGGAAGGGAACAAGAGAGTAAGGGGATGATAGATGGGAGGGGGTAACCAGAAGCAAAAACTTCTAAGGAAGGACAGGGTCAAAAGAAAGAATAGAATAAATAGGGGGCAGGATAGGATTAAGGGAAATATACTTAGTTTTTCACAACATGACTACTATGGAAGTGTTTTGCATGACTACACATGTACCTTTATCGAGTTGCTTGCCTTCTCAATGAGGGTGGGTGGTGAGGGAGGAAGGGAAAACATTTGGAACCCAAAGTTTTAAAAATAAATGTTAAAAAAAATTTTGGGGGGGCAGAAACAAGATGGCGAGGGAAAGCGGTGACTTGTTAGAGCTCTCCCCCAAAGCCCTCCAAATACCTACAAAAAATGGCTCTAAACAAATTCTAAAGCAGCAGAACCCACAAAAAAACAGAGTAAAACAAATTTCCAGTCCAAGACAACCTGGATGGCTGATTGGAAAGGTATATCGAGCCGGGCTGGGAGAGGAGTGCAGTTTGGCGTGGGTGCGCAGGCCTCAGAGAGCCTGGAGCAGGCCTCAGAAGACTGAATCGCGGGCAGCTGTGGCAGTTTCCAGACTTCTCAACCCATGAATGCCAAAGACAACTTAGAAGGTCAGTGGGAAAAGTCTGCTACTGTGGAGAGAGAAGAAGCTAGATCTCAGCCACCCCAAGGGATGTGGCTGCCTTCTGAACTTCTGGCCCACAGACTGAGGGGGAATCGAGTGGCTGAGCAGAGGGAGTTGCAGGGATCTCTCTGCCAGTGCTGAGGCAGAAATCTCTTGCTTTGCCCATGCTTGGATCTGGGTCACAGTTCTGAGGGGCGGTCCTGGGGTGAGGAGGAACGCTGGCATGGTGGAGATTGTTGTGGCGGTGGAGAGGAAACACCTCGCCCCTTATCATAGCACCTTGGAAGAACTGACACTTTTCAGGTCCCTAAAAGTATCTCTGAAAACAGCTGTACAAACCCCCGAAGCTTGGTACAGTGCATTCTCCACATTGGAAACAGACTCTTACCTTAACAAAGAGTTTAAAACTCAAGTAATTGGTTGGGATCATTAGCAAGTAGCGCAAAAAGAGTCAGACTATATTATCTTACTTTGGTGACAAAGAAGATCAAAACATTCAATCAGAAAAAGAAAACAAAGTCAAAGCTCCTACATCCAAAACTTCCAAGAAAAATATGAATCAGTCCCAGGCCTTGGAAGAGCTCAAAAGGGATTTTGAGAAGCAAGTAAGAGAAATAGAGGAAAAACTGGGAAGAGAAATGAGAGTGATGCAAGAAAATCATGAAAAGCAAGTCAACAGCTTGCTAAAGGAGACCCAAAAAAATACTGAAGAAAATAACACCTTAAAAAATAGCCTAACCCAAATGGCAAAAGAGGTCCAAAAAGTCAATGAAGAAAAGAATACCCTAAAGAGCAAAATTGGACAAATGGAAAAGGAAGTCCAAAAGATTACTGAAGAAAATACTTCCTTAAAAATTAGAATAGAGCAATTGGAAGCTAGTGACTTTATGAGAAATCAAGACACTGTAAAACAAATCCAAAGGAATGAACAATTAGAAAACAATGTGAAATATCTCATTGGAAAAACAACTGACCTGGAAAATAGATCCAGGAGAGAGAATTTAAAAATTACTGGACTATCTGAAAGCCATGATCAAAAAAAGAGCCTAGACATCATCTTTCAAGAAATTATCAAGGAAAACTGCCCTGATATTTTAGAACCAGAGGGCAAAATAGAAATTGAAAGAATCCACCGATCACCGCCTGAAAGAGATCCCCCAAGGAAAACTCTTAGGAATATTGTAGCCAAATTCCAGATTTCCCAGGTCAAGGAGAAAATATTACAAGCAGCCAGAAAGAAATAATTCAAGTATTGTGGAAACACAATCAGGATAACACAAGATTTAGCTGCTTCTACATTAAGGGACCACAGGGCGTGGAATATAATATTCCAGAGGGCAAAGGAGATAGGATTACAACCAAGATTCACCTACCCAGCAAAACTGAGTATAATTCTTCAGGGAAAGAAATGGTCATTCAGTGAAATAGAGGACTTTTAAGCATTCTTGATGAAAAGACCAGAGCTGAATAGAAAATTTGACTTTCTAATACAAGACTCAAGTGGAACATGAAGAGGTAAACAGGAAAGAGAAATCACAAGAGACTTATTAAGGTTGAACTGTTTACGTTCCTGCATGGAAAGATGATATTTGTAACTCATGGTACTTTTGTCAGCATTAGGGTAGTTGGAGGGAAAAAATTATATGTATGTGTATATCTATATATCTATATCTATATCTATATCTATATGTAGATAGCTAGCTGGATGGATAGATAGATAGAGGGCACAGGGTGAGTTGAAGATGAAGGGGTCACATCTGGAGAATAAAATTAAGGGGTGAGAGAGGATTATACTAGGAGAAGGAGAAAGGAAAAGGTAGAATGGGGTAAATTATCTCACAAAAAAACAGAAAAGAAAAGGCTCTTACAGTGGAGGGGAACCGGGAGAAAGTGAGAGGAAATGAGTGAATCTTATTCTCATGGGATTTGACTTAAGGAGGGTATAACATACACACTCAATTGGGTATGGAAATCTGTCTTACCCTATAGGAAAATAGGAGGGGAAGGGGACAAGAGAGTAGGGGAATGATAGAGAGAAGGGCAGATTTGGAAAGGGGATAATCAGAAGCACATACTTCTGAGGAGGCACAGGGTCAAAAGAAAGAATAAAATGAATGGAGGGGTGGGATAGGATTAAGGGAAATAGAGTTAGTTTTTCACAGTATGTCTACTATGGAAGTGTTTTGCATAACTGCACATGTATAGCCTATATTGAGTTGCTTGCCTTTTCAAAGAGGATGGGTGGGGAGGGAGGAAGGGAGAAAATTTGGAACCCAAAGTTTTAAAAACACATGTTTAAAAACAATGTTTTCACATGCAACTGGGAAATAAGAAATACAGGAAATGGGGTACAGAAATCTATCCTGCCCTACAGGAAATTGAAGGGGAAGGGGGATAGAGATAGCAGGGAAAGCAGATCAGGGGAAAGGGTATTCAGAATGCATGCCATTTTGGGGTGAGGGGAGCAGTGAGATGGGGTGAAAATTTGGAACTCAAAATCTTGTGGAAGTAAATGTTGAAAACTAAAAATAAAAAAGAAAAGAATTTTTAAAAAAAATAAAATATGAAAAAAATTTTTTTTCACATGCAACTGAGAACTAAGATATACAGATAATGGGGTATAGAAATCTATCCTGCACTATAGGAAAATTGAAGGGGAAAGGGATAAGAGAAGGGGGGGAATAGAAGGGAGGGCAGATTAGGGGAAGGGGCTTAAAAAATAAAAATAAAAAAAACCCAAAAAACCCAAAAAACAAAAAAACATAAAAAAAGAAGTCAAATGAAATTTCCCTTCTCCTCCTTTTCAACATATTTGTTAGTTTTCATTTCATTTTCTTTACCTTTTTCTATCCT
The DNA here is from genome assembly GCF_900497805.2 of Vombatus ursinus. Taxonomy (NCBI): domain Eukaryota; kingdom Metazoa; phylum Chordata; class Mammalia; order Diprotodontia; family Vombatidae; genus Vombatus; species Vombatus ursinus. Next base: position 469,352 of record NW_020954227.1, read on the forward strand.
TCATGCTCTTCATTTTTTTTTCTTTCTGTCTCTTCTGGACTTTAATTTTTTGATTCATAGTTCTTATACTTATTTATTCCTTTTTTTATTCTCTGTATTCTTCATTGAATTAAAGCTTCTGAGGTACCTGTTTTGAGTTCCGTCTTCTAAACCATTTCTGTCATTAGTCTGTAGATCATGTCCCCTACCCCCATTTTTCTGTTGTGTCTCACTCTGGAAAATGCCAATTCCTGCAGGAGAAAGAAAGAATAGATGTTTTGCCCCATGGTATGGATTTTCCTATCTCCTTGATGTGTAATTACTTACTACCCTTTATGCATTGGTCATGAAATCTTTTGGATCCATGCTTGTTCACTCTTCTGGGCATCAGTTGCCCCTAGGAGCTTTTATTCCTCTTCTCCTTTAACATGATGCTGTGTCCATGGACACATGGCACTCTCTCAAAAAAGTAGTGGTTTCTCTAAGCACCATATCCCTGTAGATTATCTCGCATTGTAAGGTCCTCATCTCGCATTATAGAGTCTCTCTCTCTCCCAGGAACATTTTTGATTGGGATCCCCTCCCACCTCTGAAATGAGATTCTCCCTTTCTTTCCTGCTCCTTTAATCTCCACCTTTGCTATCTTGCCCATTTTCTTGTTGGTCCTCTTCTTCCTGAGACAATGCAGGAGTTATTTTCTCTTCATTGTTAATCTTTGACTGTATTAGGGTACAGTCCATATTCCCTCTATCTTCCTCCCATTATGCATCCTCACATTTTATAGTTTTGTCCCATGAAAAGCAATGATTCACCTTTTGTCAGTTTGTGATGTTTAGTCTTCTGCCATCACTTCTATTTGATTTCTGCTTTAATCCTTGTCTTACGTGCTTTTAGAAAAAAATCTTTTAATGATTTCTCAATTGTTCTTTTGTTATTATTATTGTTGTTAACCCCATAGGGGTCTTTTTCTTTCTAGTTTTTTTTCTTTATTTCCTGGCTAATTTATTTCTTTACTGATGCCTTCCTTAGTTGATGTATTTGTTTATCTTATTCTTATTTCTGTGGTCCAGAGTGCAAAGCAAATAATTTCTCTTATTCAGACCCTCATAACTTCTACTTTGGACTAGTACAATAGCCTTTTAATTAGAGTCCCTGTTTTAAGTCTCTCCTAACTCCAATCCAGTCTCCATTCAGCTTCCAAAGTAATTTTCCTAAGGTATAGTTCCAACCATGTCACTTCCTACTCAACATCCTCCAGGTATTCCCTATTACCTCTAGGATCAAATATAAAATCCTCCATTTGACCCCTTTACTACCTGGCCCTATCCTACCTTTCTTGTCTGACACTTTACTCCTCTTCACAATTACTATAATCCAGCAACATTTGTCTACTTACTGTTCCTCTTGCAAAAATGCCCATCTTGCATCTATGTGCTTTTGTATTAGATAAGTTAGGTGGCCCAATAGATAGAGCATGGGACTGGAGTCAGGAAGACTCATCTTTCTGGGTTCAAATCTGGCCTCAGACACTAGTTGGGTGTCCCTGGGCAAGTCACTTACCCTGTTTGCCTCAATTCCCTCATCTGTAGAATGAAGTGTAAAAGGAAGTGGTAAAAACACTTCATTATCTTTGCCAAGAAAATCCCAAATGGGGTCACAAAGAGTTGGATACAACTGAAACAACTGAACAACCACTGAGAGTGTATGGGTTGGTGTGAGAGCTTGCTGAGCACTTTTCAAGGCTGCTCATCCTATCCCTGAACTCTCACCTGTGGCTACCAAAAGCTGTAACATGTACAGCAACCACATCCTGGTAAAACCATATTGGCAGACAAGCTAAACTAGGTTAAGGATAACTGACAGGCCTCAAACCCATTGGTGAGGTAGGGGGATGTCTAGCCCAAGCAAGTAAATTCTTCCCCCAATGGAATGAGAAGATGAGGATGATTTGTTCCAACAGAGACCATTGTCAGACATTTAGGACACCAAGGTCATCTACTGCATTCTGGGCCATTGCCAATTGTCCTGATTTTTGTCTTGCCACTGGACTTCAATGACTCTGGAGGAAAGAGAGGCTGACGACTTTGTGCAACTCTGCCCACTTAAATCCAAGTTACATGCTAGTCAAGACATTACCCTGTGATGTCATTAGTCTTCTTCTTCTTCTTCTTCTTTTTTTTTTTGTCAGGCAATTGGGGTTAAGTGACTTGCCCAGAGTCACACAGCTAGTGAGCGTTATATGTCTGAGGCCGGATTTGAACTCAGGTCCTCCTGACTTCAGGGCCGGTGCTCTATTCACTGTGCCATCTAGCTGTCCCCTAGTCTTCTTCTAAAATGAAGGACCAACAGCACCTTTGTACTTGCTGTCCTCCTTGCCTAGAACCCCTAGTCCAATCCCTGACTCTTAGATTCCCTGGCTTCCTTTTAGACTCAGTTCAAATATCATCTCCTCTAAGAGGCCTTTCTCAGTCTCCATAGCTGCTAGTGGTTTCTACTCTCAAGATATCTTATATGTACTCTTTATTAAAAAAAATACATATATATTACATGTATTATTATATGTAATATTATATGTATATAATATATATGTGTAGATATATGTGTGTATGTATACATACACACACACACACACACACACACACACAGAGTGTCTCTCTCCCCACCCCCACCCACCCCCATGTAAGCTTCTCTAGGGCAGGAACTGTTTTTGTTTTGTCTTTGTAATATCAGTGCTTAGCACATAGTAGGAACTTATTAAAGGCTTGTGATGTGATTTAGTGACCTTTCCGAAAGGGCCTCAAGAAGAGCTCTATGATCTCAGAGTCCTCAATGGGAAAGAAAAAGACCTATCATATCTCTCTCTCTCTCTCTCTCTCTCTCTCTCTCTCTCTTTCTCTGTCTCTCTGTCTCTCTCTCCTCTCATCTCCTCAAAGGACTAGATCTTCAAGTCTTCACTAAAAGGCCCGATTGTTGACAGGGACCCACTCCTTTTCTTTAGTCTTTCCCTTTCAGACCTCATAGCCCTAACTCAGACCATCACCCCTGTGCTTCTGAATTGACCTAGAATCCAATTCATCTCTGTCTCCAGGGCCAGAACCATCAGCTCTTCCTGTAGCGTTGGTGTCCTTTGCCTTTTGAAGTCCTAGAAGATATGTTCTACCATGATTTTTCATTTTAATGCACTAGCCTTGACCATGAGAATCAATTTTTGTTATTGATAAATGCTAATACGTTCCATATTTCTCCCTTTTTTATGATTCAGAAGATATAGGCCCATCCAAAATATGTGTTTCTGTTAATAAAATAAGTATAGAAAGAAAAAAAAACATTTCTATTAGTATCATAAATTTACTTTTTAAACACAATTTAGTGGAATACTTGACAAAGTTCTGAAATGTAAGTCATTAAGGAAAAGAAATATCTAAGGAAATATGTATAGGAGTCCAAAATAAACTATCAAGAAGGTTAGGGCTTCCCATAAATTTCTGAGCCTACAAAGGATTTTTTTTTCTTTTTTTTTTTGAGGGTGGGATAGAGTAATGACTGGGTGTGGAAGAAGAATGAATGATGGTGAGGGCAGGGCATTTCCAGTGTATAAAGGTAATTGCAAATACACAGATGTTATAGATAAAAAATAGCCTCAAACTGAAATAGAAACTAATGACCGCTAAACCATCTATAAGGATCCCTGATGGCTACATATTAACTTAGAAAACTACATATTAGCATTATCTATGTTCTATTATATGGGTAGTGCAGTGTATAGAGTACCAGGCCTGAGGTCAGGAAGATTCACCTTCCTGAATTTAAATGTGGTCTCAGACACTTCCTAGCTCTGTGACCCTGGGCATGTCACTTAACCCTGTTTGCCTCAGTTCTCTCATCTGTAAAATGAGCTAGAGAAGGAAATGGCAAACCACTCCAGTAGTTTCTTTGCCAAGAAAATACCAAATGGGGTCATGAAGAGTTGGGAATGACTCAACAACAAATGTTCTATTATATTTTTATTAGTTTTGTTAATTATTTCCCAATTACATTTTAATCATGTTTAGACCACACTCTGGAGAGTTGCATTATAGGTCATGTGTTTGACACTTCTGCTTACAGGATAATTGGGTAATGGCATGAACACATGGCAAACTGCAGGCAGGGGAAAGACAGTTTATAAAATATATGTCTCATGGTTATTACAGGAATACAAGTTACATGCTAACTGCCTTGTGGACTTTTTGTATATAATTACAAAGTAATCTATAAAATCAAGATATAACCTTTGGAGGAAGCAAATCTCAGTCAATGTAATTCTTCATAAAGACAAGCTCTTATTCGTAAGGTTCAAAGATGGTTTTTATATAGCATTATCAAATATGACCTTTATTTACTTTCCCTTTCTGTATTTACTAAGGAAAGAAGGTACTTGGCAGGGTTTTCACCTTTTTTGAATACAGACATTTTTCTGTTCTTAGTTTTCTATCTTGGGTTACACCTTAGAAAGAGAATATAATTTGTTTTATCAAAGAAATACCTAAGAATGGTCTTTTTTTTTTGCTACTATACTGATTTAAAATCCTAACTTTAGAGATGTCCAGTTGCTTGGGCACGAAATGAAGGAAACCATGGTGTTCAGGGTTTTGTAATGATATCAATGAATCAACCAACAAACATTTATTAAGCACCTACAATATGCTATGTTCTTATAGTCCTTACTTTTTTTTTCAGGAAACCATTACAGTCATCTTAGACTCCTGCAAAGGCTTTTGGATGAAGACTCTATTTTTATCTACTTCCACTTGTGGTTCTGTTTCAAAGAGAACAGTAGCAAACAATTAGAACTAGTATCATAAGAAGGCAACAGGTTAGTGGAAGGGTGAAGATTGTTTTAGCTAACTGAAGTGATGTGGGTAGAAATGTTGTGTTTCTAATAAAAAGTCTCCAGGAAATCCTCCTTTGCCATTTGTATCATGAAATTACCAAAGAACCAAATCTTCCTATAGTTCAGGGATAACTTGTGCATTTTTTTATCCCCAAGGAGAGATGTGCAGCTTGCCCTCCATTGCCTTTCCCCATGTAGACCAGAGGCATTGGACCATACATAGCGTGCCCTTGAAGTGAACTTACTTCTATCTAGCCAATCCCAGAGTCTTGTACTGCTTGAAGATGAAGAATTCTCTAGTTGGCTGCTGAGCCAAAAGAATTGATGACTCAGGAGACCATTTGAATGATGAAATAGCTTCCAGCTTCTGAACTGCAGTTCTTCGGGTAACAAGATGTGATTCCAGTGAGGGGTGAAAAAGAATGATCCTCCTCTAACTTAATATAATGAAGATACTCCCCATGTAGAGTGTAGGGTGAGGACTCAATTAGGCTAACTTGCCATGAGGACTGTTGGTGGTCTTTGCCCCTTTGTATTTGTTATCTCATGATATTAGGTCAACAAATACTCAGAGAAAGACTCATCCTTTTGAGTTCTGAAGATCTGGAGAATCAGAATGGAGTTCTTATCTATAGTTGGAGCTTAATGGTGGTAGTAATCTGCCAGAGTGGCCAGGAACTGATAGTAGGGGAAATGCCAGCACTTGAGAGTGACGTCATAAAAAATAAGATCAAGCTTGGCTTTTTGACTGGACAGTATCTAGTGGCAGAAGTGAAATAGGAAATTCCTAATTAGTGATATTGCACAACTGCTGCATTTTCAGTTGAGGCTTGAATAATATTAGCTTCCCAACAGATTTTATTCAGAGTTGTTTATGAAGTTGCTAAACCAGCGTTTATCCTGTTAATTGTTTGTGCTGTGATTCTTCAAAAATTAGCTTTCTGTCTTGATTTAGAAGTAAACTACCCATACCATACCTGATTCATGTATTACATGGAGTATTTTTTTTTCTAGCTTCCTCTCCTTTTGGGGAAACCTCTGAGATATTGAGCCACAACTGTTACTGTAATTCACACCTTTTTGGGCACCAGTGAGGGTCTGTTAGAAAGCCAGGAAATGTGAGAATGGAGAGCCTAATCCCCTAATAAAAGGTCTGGGTGAGTGATGCCTATTCATTAGAATTAAGATTATGGGACCATAGTTTTAGAGATGACCTGGGACTACATTTAATCCAATCCCTTCATTTTATAAATGAAGAAACTGAGGCCTATAGAGGTGAAGTGATTTGTCCAGGGTCACACGGAGTTTGGCATAGCTGGTCTTTGAACCCAGGTCTTTTGACTTCAAGTGTCATACACTTTCTCTTGCGACTGTACCAGCTAATGAGTGTCAGCTTTATTTAGCATGAATCTAGAGGTGGAAAAAATGAACCCTAGCCTATCTAATTCTATGTTAACAATTGAATTGTTATTCCTCTGATTTTAATATAATATCAGAGAGCACTGGTGCAAATTGAGTGGAAATGCGTGTTGCGTATAAATGTTATGTTACATTGAGCCCTAGAAATCTCTGTCAACTATCTATAACTACTTCATTTGCAATGATATACCTTCCAGGAAGCAGGACTTATTGCTATAACCTTCTTCTTTATCTTATCTTACTACTTTTTGGTAGAGCTCCTAAGGCCCTTTCAGCCTCTGAGGTTCTAAGCCTTCAAAAAGCTTCATGGCCAGGATTTATGCCTATAAATTGGTCTTCTTGAAAAGAGAAATCAAGTCCCATTGACTAAAATAAATGTGTATTATAAACTTGCTAAATATGTGTTGGGATTTTCTAACTTGTCTATTAATTATTATTTTTGTTCCACATTATTATGGTATGTAGAGGAACTGCCCCATTTCTGTCATATTGGAAGAAAAGAAAATGCTTATTTATATTAAGGCATCTTGCTACTTATTTTTTGTTCTTTTTAGTTCTTTTTAAATGGAATAGAATATTGATTTAGGAGGAGTAGAAGGAATGTCTTGCTGTACTGGGATAGAATGTTGATTAAAGATGAGTAGAATTGCCTTGCTGCACTGAGAACGTAGTTGAAATTAGATCAAATAAATTTTTAGTTGATCTAGTCAGCACAGTTTTGTGACTTCCTCCTGTTCTATTCAGTATGTGAATAAAAGAGGAGACCTACAGTGAAAATCCAGGGTTGAGGTTTGGCAAGGAATGATTGACTATAGGATAAGGGATTCAAGAGAAGAGGATAGTGGGGGTAGATGGGAGGAGAGGAAGAATGGAAGGTGGTAATGGGGAAAAGGAGGGAGAGAGAGGGGAAGGGTTGTCCAGGGTTTACCACATACAGTATGGAGTTCAGGTCTTTTTTTTCCCCCTTTGTGTCAATCTATATCTTCAACTAAGTTGTGAATTCTGGGGAAGATAAATCAACATGTCCAAAACAGAACTTATTGTCTTTCTTACTTAAACAATTTTTTGGGTTATTTTGAACTGATAAACACAAATTCAAACATTTTCACATAGATGGAAGAATTTGTTATCTTTTTTCCAAAAGCCCATTCCTCTGCTGAACTTTCCTATTTTTATTGAGGATGCCACCATCCTTCCAGTCATCTAGATTCATAACCTTGCCTCTTTACCCTCCTTCAACTCCCCTTACTGAATCTAACTCTTCAACATCTCTTTCATCTTCCACCTTATTTCAAGGCCACCACCCTTGTTCAGGCTTCTATCACCTGTATGGATTATCATAGACTCCTGATTGGTCTCTCTGACTCCAGTCTCTCCACTCTCCAATCTCTACATCACCGCTAAAATGACATTGCTGGGGCAGTTAGGTGACACAGTGGATAGAGCACCGGCCTTGAAGTCAGGAGGACCTGAGTTCAAATCTGGCCTCAGACCAAACATTTGACACTTACTAGCTGTGTGACCCTGGGCAAGTCACTTAACCCCAATTGCCTAAAAAAAATAAAATAAAATGATATTGCTAAAGCACAGGTCTAACTATGTCACTCTTTAGTTCTAGAAGTTCCAGTGGATTCCCATTGTCTCTGAGATGAAAATCAAACTTGTTTGTTTAGCATTTTGAGCTTTTCACAACCTTACTCCAGTCTACCTTTCTTGACTTATTACATATTATTCTACTTATGCATCTAAGCTAGTTTAGCTTACTTTTTCTGCCCCTCACATAAGATATTCCATCTCTTGTTTTTGTGCCTTAGCAGAGTCCGTCTTCCCCTCCATCCTGTGTTGCCCCCCATTGTAATGCCCTCACTTTGATCTCCTTCTTGGAACCCCTAACCTTCACTAAATCTCAGTTCAAACATTTTCCTTTTCATGAGGCCTTTCTTGATCTCATAGGTGCTGGGGCTTTATTCCCCAAAAAACATAACAATCAACTTTTTGAATTTACTCTGTGCATATTGTGTATCTATTTATGAAGAGAGACTGTTAACCACAGTAGAATGTAAACTCCTCGAGTATAGTGACTATTTCATTATTGTGTTTGTTGTTCCTAGTGCTAGTATCCTGCCTGGTGTAATCATTGACAAGATCACTGATTGTTTTTTTCTTGTATTCATTCATGGTACCTATTCTACTAGATTAAAAAAAACAACAACAAAATAACATTTATCAAGCATCTACCTTGTGCAAGGTTCTGTGTTAGGTTCCAGAGATATAAAGACAAAACAAAATAGTCCTTGCCCTTCAGGTGCATTCTATTGGACATAGTAAATGCTTAATAAATATTGATTGATTGTTTGAATGACAATCAATGACACATGAGATCCTTCTATGGACCACTATAGCATTTATCATTTTATTTTTAGAAAGACAGACTTTATATTCACTTTTAAGAATTTTCTTTTGGTTAACTTGAATTCATTTAATAGACAGGTAAGCCAAACTAGTACAATTATATTTAAAACCTGTGGGTGCTCATCTAATATAGATATGACTGGTCAGTATGTGGCATGGATAGATATCTGCTTTGGAGTCTGGCCCTCCCCATCTCTAAAGGAGATATCAAGTTCTTCCCTTTGTGAAGAGTAAGAAGAAAGCCGTGCCAACACCCCCAGTATTCTACCTGAGGTGGGATCTAGGACAATCGTGACTGGGTGGTCTCTCCTACACTTTTCTACATTCAAGAATGTTAGTGTGGTAGAATAATATGTATCTATCACACACCTAATATTGGTAGTCTAGAGGTATAAAAAAGGGTTCACTTTTCTTGATTACTCTTAAGCTCTTAAGAGTAATCTTAAACTCTTACCTTACTTAAGGATTACTCTTAAGATAACATTTAGATTATTATAACCAGCCTAGTTTCCTCTCACCAAATGCTGGTCATACCAAAGATCATCACGAAAAGCTAACAAACCCTTTTAAAAAAAAAAAAAATCAAAGGGCAGCTAGGTGGCGCAGTGGATAGAGCACCAACCCTGGATTCATGGGGACTTGAGTTCAAATCCGACCTCAGACACAACACTTACTAGCTGGGCAAGTCACTTAACCCCATTGCCTAACCTACCCCCCCAAAAGAAGCAATACAAGGAGTATACAAAAATTGGGGGAATTAAACATATTAGAATAGATGAATGATTGTAGTAAGTGAACTCTTTGGCTGGGAGCAAGGTAAGATCTGAGTTCTCCTAAGGAAAGGTAGAGCTATCTCCTCTCACCAAAGGAGGAATGTACCCTCAGCAGTCTCTTGGTTTGTAGGCATTGGGAATCATGAGACATAGTGGGTTCTGGCTTTTCCACATGTCTCTAGCTCCAGCGTAATCTCTAATCTAACACGCTCAGCTCTCTGTCTCTCTTGTCCACCTTATTCTTAACCAGTCAGGAAATCATGTTGTCCTCTGCACTGAACTGGACATCAGAAGATTTTCTGGTCCAACGTCTGCTATTAACTAGCTATATAAACTTGGACAAGCTTTTTAATCTTTTGGAGCCTCAGATTTCATATATGTAAAATGAGAAGGTCAAATTAGATAATTTATCTTTAAAATTCTTTAACTGAATGTAATACAAATTCTACCCAAGCCTAGGGGTAGTTTTACTGAAGGATGGCTCTACTATGAAGTGTCCTATGCAGTGGTGTAATTTTTAGTCTGTGGACTTAACCAATCATTTTAGATAGAGGCAAATAAGCAGATACTTAGCAAAACAAAATCACTCCTTATGGATATCCTTGCTGCATAGGAAATAGCTTTTCTGGAGAGGCATGGACATTATAGTCTGTTTCATCTAACATAGTAGTGGGTGAGGTGGGGGATGATCCTGGACTGCTTCATGAAAGATTTAATAATGGCAAGTGGGTGATATAATTAATTTATTGGACCAAGATTTTTTTTTTTGTAAGGCAATTGGGGTTAAGTGACTTGCTCAGAGTCACACAGCTAGTGAGTGTTATATGTCTGAAGCTGGATTTGAACTCAGGGCCAGTGCTCTATCCACTGTGCCACCTAGCTGCCCCTGGACCAAGATTTTTAAAACTGACTTTGTTTTTTTAATTCAAAAATTATATATTCATTTCAAAGTACAGTAGAGGTATACTTACGAATACACAAAAAGATAATTTTCACCACTGATTCCTTGAAAATAAAACTTCCAATCTACTTCTTGCCTACTCATTTAGCCCTAGGATAGAAAGTAGGAGATAGATAGAAATTATGTGGGTGGTGAAGGTTAAAAACTGTAAACAAAACCAGACAGGGTAGAAGTGGTCTTGTAAAACCTAGAATATTCCTTAGTTAAAGCTACAATTGAGTGGGGAAAAGTGAGGTGGAATGGGAGTAGAGGGGGTTGATTATGCTTAGAAGAGAGGAAATTATAAGTAAGTAGAGCAGGCTTATACTCAGAACCCCCAATAATTAAAATTATTTAATACTTTTTTTCCATTTCAGGAAACAACAGAATTCTGTAGCTAAAAACCACCAATTAGAAAATAACACTTATACTATCATGCTTTTCATCCCTCCCTACCACATGACACTTTCACTCTATATAATCACTGGATTTACTGATAATACTCCATACAACATTTTGTAAAATTGTTTTGAGATATACTTTCTAGAAATTCCTATAGAACATACAAGTTTCTTGATTCTTGATTCTCTGCTGCCAAGGATGTTTATATAGGATAATAACAGCACCCACCTCCCACAGAAGTTAAGTATGGTTTGATTTGTGAGGATTAAATGAGATGATATTTTTAAAGCACTGAGGGATTTAAAATAGCACATTTTGGATAGAAGGAAGGAAACAAACATTAAGCACCTACTATATGCAAGGCACTGTGTTAAGTGCTTACCACCCTGAAAATATAAGAGCAAGGAGTGATCCATCAAAGCTGGGAGCTGCCTTTCATTTCCCACCATTTGCTTTCTTTAGATTTGACTCCACCATCATCATTCTCCACTCACTCCCCTCTGCCCCTGGAAAAGCTCAAAATTCATCACTGTAGAGATGGCATCAGGTTTGGTACTCATACCTCATCAGTACCCTTAATTGCCCCTGCCTCTCTGATTGGTGGGCTTGAAGGAAGGAGCAAAAAACCCATAGCTTCTATTTAAAGAGGACTCAAAAGCTCAAACAATTCTTCTTTATGTACTGATTGCACTGTCTGAATTTGACTCTACCATTATCATGCACCCATTAGGCTTTCCTCCTCTCTGCTTTCAGCTTCCTTTTGTGAATAGTTTGCCCTCATTACATTGTAATCTCTTCGGGGTAGGGACTTTTTTGTATCCTTAGCACTTAGCACAGTGCCTTTCACATAGTAAGTGCTTCATAAATGTTTATAGTATTTTATTTATGGTATTGTGTTGCTTGTCTACCTACTGGTAGTACAGCTACAGCTTTCCTCAAACTGTCCACAAAGGTGAAAACTATAATCTTTGGCAGACCTGAAATGGGCCTTTTGAGACCCTAGATCAGATAACTTTCTGTCTAGGAAATATTTGGGCCAGTTCTTTTATGTTAGACACATTCATATCTATATTATAAGAGGATTGGAAGAGTAAGTCCAGAGTATGTCTATATTAGGTACGAGGCAAGACATAAGTCAAGATGACTGGCAATGGCCCAGCTGTAAGCTCTTTAGCTGGAAGGGAGATGAAATTTTGGCTCAAATTTCACCAAAGGAATTGACTCTCTGAAGTCTCATGTGGGGCAAGCTAGAAATTAGGGACATGTTGAGGAGCCAGTTTCCTCTAAATGTCTAAAACTTTCAAAGTCTCTCTCTCCATGTGTTTCTACAAAGAGAGTATCAAACCACGCATCACCTTCCCAAGCACTTCTGACAACTCCCTCACTTATGTAAGTAGGCAGCATTGAGCTTAGCTATCTCTGTCATTCCAGAGCCACGTCTGCTGCATCATCAGTGGAATGCAAAACACCTAAGCTTAGTGGGGAGGCCCAGTAGCAGAAAAACACAATTTTATGTAATTCTCATTGAATTTTTAATAGTAAAATAGTAGGATGGTAAAACTGGAGAAACTTGAAATACTTTTAGCCCAACATCATATTATCAATGAAGAAACAGGCCTAGAGAGATTAAGTGAATTGGTTTCTGTGGCTTCAAGGATGTTACCCCCTTAGCACCGTCCTTTCTTTCTTAGCCTGACACGGAGTCTGCATCTGCTTAACAAAGAATGATAATAAAAAGTTTGCAAAGCACTTGACAAATTATCTCATTTGAGTTTTACAACAGCCCTGTGCAATAGTAGCTCTAATTTCACTTTAAGATAAGAAAACAGGCTCAAAGAGGTTTATAGCTTCATAGATCTAGAGTTTGAAAGAATTGCAGGGGCCATTTACCTTATTTCATAACTGAGGAAACTGAGGCCCAAAAGTTAGGACTTGCCCAAGGTCACATAGCCATACATGTCAGAGGCATGATTTGAATACAAGACCTTTGCCTTCAGAGGCATTATTTTTTTCACTCTATCATACTGCTATCAATATATAGGGTAATTTCAATCAACCCTAGAAAGCACAATTAATAACTGATAATGTCAAATAATGAATTCCAGAGATAAGCTAAAATGATTTTTTGATCATTTAATATTTCAAATTATGCATATCCATTTTCTCTTCTGTTAGCATCTGTAATCTAGAGCTCTTTACAGCACATGGCATAATGGAGTACTTAGTGTTAGAGGTCAGTTTTGTGTGTGTGTGTGTGTGTGTGTGTGTGTGTGTGTGTGTGAGAGAGAGAGAGAGAGAGAGAGAGAGAGAGAGAGAGAGATAGCCAGTCTGTAATTCTGTCCTATGGAAATCTACTATTGTTGCCTAGTCTTTTGTTGTACCAAACATGTCTAGTCATGAAATCAGGATGTCTTTTGGCAAAAATAGAAGATGTTGGAGTCTTCTCTTCGGCAATACCCAATCAAGAATATTCTTCAATACACAAAAATGAAAATTAATTGTACATTTCCCACATATTCTTCCAAAGTGCCTGGCACATAATAGGTACTTAATAAATGTTTATTGAGTGAATGAATAAATCAAAGTGCTGTTCACATAGAAGTTGTTTAAGAAATGTTTGTCAGTTGGCTAATTGACTGATGATGGTAACTGTGTTACATAATCATTTAATGACAAAGGTATGATTCTGTAGAATTTGTATCCTTTTACTTCCAAATGTTTTCTGTGATTACATTGATGTAGGAAATTCTCAGAGGAGAAAACTTACTCTACCAATTCAGGTTGGCACCTTTTATGCCTTTTCTTCTTAGAGAGAGCCTGAAGTTATTGCTTCTCCTCTTCTTTCTAAAGAATTATAAGGATGAATGTTCTTCTTCTTGAGTTCCAGACATTATTTTTTGGCCACTTTCCAGTGTAACTGTCAGGAGAAATGCCCTAGTCTTTATGCCATATTCCATAGTCAATTTGACTGAATGAATGAATAAATAATTTACTAAGTGATAACTATACGCAAAGTTGTTGTTCATCCTTCATTTTTGAAAAGGACCAGTGCTGTCATGATGTTGGGATCAGGGTGTTCTGCTGTGGCTGATCAGTCCAATACTGATCAGTCCAAGTTTGGAAGGCTTGATCCCAGGTCAGAAAATAGCAGTGGTTGATATCTTGATTTGCTCATGAATTGGATTTAAGTGAGGCAAAGTTCCACAAAGTCGTCAACCTTACTGTCTCTTCCAGAGTCATCGAAGTCCTGTCTTGATGTTGAGCTAAAGTATTTCAAGGTCTTCTCTAGTTCTACCATCCTACTATTTTATTATTAAAAATTCAATGAGAATTATATAAAATTTTGTTTTTCTGTAACTGGGCCTCCCCACTAAGCTTGAGTGTTTTGTATGCTACTAATGATGCAGCAGACATGGCTCTGGAATGACAGAGACAAAAGTCAAGATGACTGGTAATGGTCCTGTGGATGACATCTTTAATGTCTGACCAAGTTTTAATCACTCCACAGCACCTGCTTTAGCCACCTTGTTTTTATCCACCCATTTCACCGGGGAAAATCTTCACATTCATGGGAGAGACATCCCCCTATCTTACCAATGGGCTTGAGGCCTGTCAGTTACCATCGATCTGGCTTCGCCCATTTGCTGAGATGGTTTACTGGTATGGAGCCACTATGCATACTGCAGCTTCTTGGAGCCACAGATGAGAGTTGGGTCACAAGTGGACACCAAAGGTGGATAAGTGGCCCTGAAAAAGGCACAGCAAATCCTTACACCAGAGATACTAGTCATTTCTGAACATCCCATACACCTAGTGTGTTAAAGTCAAGGGGATCCAAATAGAAAAGTAAGCTTGTTCCTGCTCTTAAGGAGCTCATACTTTAATGGGGATGATAATACATATGGAAGGTTTCAGCTACTAGCCAGATGGAAAAGTCCCATTTTTTTTAGAGAACAGCATAAAGCAGATAGCAATCCCTCTCCTTTAATGTTATTTCCACTGATTAAATCATGTCAGTTTCTGATGTTGAACATTGTGAAGGACTTTAAAGGCAAGACCTTTCTTTTCTGATTCTTCTGTCAAATAGTTGCCAGGATGCTTAGTTGCTGGAAAAAATAAAAAATGATAATCTTACATCTTATTCTTTGAGGTAGGGATTGGTGGAGTCTCATACTAGAATGCTATGTCATTTTCACTTGTTCACATTATTGTAATGGGATAAGCTCAAGCATTGGATCTCTCCTAGAAAGTGGAATATTTTATAAAATTCTACATCCCTGATACAATTCTAGGAGAACTGTAGGTAGGCAATGAACACTTGTTGATATTATGGAATTGAAGGGATCTACGCTAAATATGAAGGTAAGATCCCCATCATAGATTGTTTTAAATGGAAATAATATTTTGTATCCCATGAATTACGATTTGCTAGAACACTAGCAGGTGGCCAGCCTGAAAATGTGCAATTTTAGATCCCTCATGAATATTCTTCCATCCCCCCCCAGGCAATGGGGTTAAGTGACTTGCCCGGGGTAACACAGCTAGTAAGTGTTAAGTGTCTGAGGCCAGATTTGAACTCAGGTCCTCCTGAATCCAGGGCCAGTACTCTGTCCACTGCACTACCTAGCTGCCCTTCTCATGAATATTTTTTTTAAGCTAGGCAATGGGGTTAAGTGACTTGCCCAGGGTCACACAGCTAATAAGGGTTATGTGTCTGAAGCCGGCTTTGAACTCAGGTCCTCCGGAATCCAAGCCTGGTGCCCTATCCACTGCGCCACCTAGCTGCCCCATCTCATGAATATTCTTAAAGATACTTGGGAAGCTATCCACAATTCCATATTTAGAATGCACAGTACATTAGCATCTAGAATTATTTCTGTATTTTTCCTCTTGAGTTTAAAAAAACCCTTTATTTGTCTTTATTTCTTAATCTATACTCTTCTGCATGCCTTTAAGATTCTCTATAATCTACCCCCTCTCCACCTGATTCAACATGATTTCCAGCTACTCCTAAAACAGAATTTTTATTCCAATCACATGGGTTTCCTCACTGTTCATGGTGTAAATAATGTTCATTTATACATTAGTCCTTAGCTCATGCTAACTTCACTGTTCCCTACCCATAACTGTCTTGTCCTGTCTTCTTTTTACTTATCCAAATCATTTAAAGCCCTGCTCAACTCCTGACTCTTCTGGCAAATGTCTGGCTATTCTATATTAATCATTCCTTATATTGAAATCATTGTAGCTACGTCTTACACTACACAATTAGAGTACCTGATGATGCTTTTTTTAGTATTAGTCCTAATAACATATATGCACTCTGACAGTTCTTTGTGCCAAAAAAAAAAAGTTCTGGGTAAAGTAAGTGCTAAGGGATGTTTGTGGGTCAATTGGTTTACAGCATCATCATTAGTTTTGAACAGGTCAGGGACAGATATATTCCTGATTACAAATGAGCAAACTGAAAGTGAATTATTAGTTCAACAAGAGGATTTAAGACTTGAATTCACATCTACTATTCAGTTTTCCTGAATAGGCAGGGAGCTGTGGAAGGCCCTCTGGTTTTTGGCCAACAATGTTAATCCTAATTTGTCTCTCTCAAATGGGTTTTTCTTTTCTTTTTAAAATCAACGTGAAAAAAAAAACCCCACTCTTTGATAAGCAACTAGACAAAGATATGATAAAGGCAACTTGGGGAGTAAGGCACAGAAAAAATGAAATCATTTAGCTATCTTGAAGTTAGTATTTCACTGTTTTATAACTTGAGTCCAACAGAAAACAAAGAAGTATGTGTCTCTGTGTGTGACTTGGGAAGGCCATTTAACACTGGGATCTTTTCCAACAGAGTATTTCCGTGACACACACTATACTTAGTATGTTTGAGGTTTGCCACTGTGAAAATCAGTAGTGTTTGGTCTATTTTAGAATTGCTTGTCTCCTGCAGGGAATATATGTATTGGCCCTTTCATATAGTTCCTAGTACATGAAGATGATGCTGTGGATTTACCAGCAGTGGTCAAGGTGTCTCAAGAGTATTTCTCCCTAGTGTTGAGATAGATTTGCAATGATCCAGCTACGCTGTCAGTAAATCTCACTTGTGACCAAGGGCATGCCCTTGTGTTATGGAATGATTACAGCACTTTAGAGTTAAAAAAACAAACAAACAAAAAAAAAAACTTCTATTCATTGCCACAGTTGATCCTCATAAAACCCCCTGTGAAATAGGTGATGTAAGCATTATTAGCCCCATTTTACAAATGAGGAAATAGAGGTAGAGAAAGTGAAGTGACTTGCTCAAGGAGATACAAGTAGCAGATGGCAAAGTGAGATTCAAACCTACATCTTCGTATTATGAAATAACTAGGATTTCTGCTATAATGCATGACTTCACTTTGCCAATTACTTAAGGGTCTGTAAAAATGTTATGGATATCACTATTGTTGTTATGCAAGGCACTACAGTTTACTTGTTGGACAGATGATTTAGCTGCTCTGTGCTTCCATATCTCCTTTTGTGTTTAGAATAATTATTGTTCTAGAATAAAGTCTTTATGTTCCAAAATAAGCATTATTATGTCCTAGGATGGAAAAAAAACTTTATTAACATCCATACATGATTTGAGATCCTGGATAAAATTGTTATGGAAATATGAAGTATAATTATCTATAAAGTGAGGCAAGACAAGTGAGAAAGATAAACCCCCTATGGTGTAGTTGAAACTTGCTATGAGTGACCAAAAATGCTTGTATAGAGCCTCAGTGCTGTGCATTAAACAAAAAAGCATAAATTCTGTTTGAGATTTCAGATCTTTTTCATCCACTCTGTAGTTAGTATTTGATGAAGGTATTCAATTTTGCTTTAAGAACAAGTTGTACTAGAGGCAGCTAGGTGGTACAATGGATAGAGTACCAGCTCTGGAGTCAGGAGGACCTGAGTTCAAACTTGGCCTCAGATACATGATACTCACTAGCTGTGTGACCCTGGGTAAGTCACTTAACCCCAATTGCCTCACCCTCCCCCCCCAAAAAAACATAAAAGAAACAAATTTTACTTTTCTTTTGAAGGAGAGACTAAGGCACTTAATGTGAATGAATGCTATAAATAAAACTTAGGCCTACAAACTCCCAGCATATTGCTCCAATCACTCTTCATAAACACTTCTGACCAAAAAAAAACCTTGTCAGAAGGTATTAAAATGTAATAGCTCAAAACTGCTACTGGAGCAGGGGTGTACTGGATCCAATTTTAACTGGATGATCATTAAATTCTCAGTCTGTGCACCTAGGAAATTGGCAAATGCTATAAATTGGACAAGATTTATTATTTTGTTGATTATCTAGACAGACAGTGAAGGAGAAATTTTTAATAATGTAGATTAAATTAGAAGTATGCACTAAACAGTGCATACTTTTTTCCCCCTTAAAAAATTACTAGCATACCACTATAGCTGGACTATAGTGGAGGACAGGGATGCTTACACATCCTCTCTAAAAGAGCCCTTACTCTGGACCCCTGTGTATGGACAAACTTTGGTCTTTGGGAAGCCTAGATCCTAAAGAAGCGATCAGGCTTGTTTTCTCGATCTCTCTGTCTCCTTTTACTCTAACCTTGGGGCCCTGGGAAGAATCATTTTTGAAAAGCTTAGATTTGGCTCGTACAGAGGGTACTCAATATATAATATAGATTAGGTATAGGAGAGCTATTTATTTCCAAAACCAAAGAAATGTTTGAAACGCCAAAGTCTCACAAACTGGATTGACAAGAACTTAAAAAAACACACAGTAGTTACTTATAACTACTATAATACTCTACTCATACTTGACTGATACTTAAAACATCAAAAAATTTAGCTTTTTGTAGGATGGCTAAATAAACATTTTACCTTTGCCCCAGTGTTGCATTGTTTGAACAGTTCCCTCAAGGGAATATCTTCTGTCAAGCCTGGTGAAGGGGTTTTTGTCATATCCTTGCTTGTCTTCTCCAAGAAGTGGTGTTGTAACTATAGGTGGATCCTTCTAGGAACTTTTCGGAAATGCAAAATAGAAGAGGTGGTCAGAGGGTTGAAATTCTGACCCAGGCTCACCTATGAAGGATGTGTCTTTAAAGTGGCTGTAACTGCCAGAGGTTTCTATAAAGGATCTTATATGAAGCCTCAGAGAGAGATGGTTGTGTGACTAACATTCTGGAGAGGATAAGAGAGTGACAGTTACTCCTTTTAAGGTCTACTGATTAGCAGGTTGTTCTAATTCAGTAGTCAATACTTTTTGACACAGCTTTAATTAAGCTCTCCCCTTGAGCTGTCCCCCTTCACCAGGGGCCAAGGGATCACTCAGAGGTCAAAGCATCATGGTCTTCATAGCTAAACCAGAATATGTGGACCCACAGAAGTGGCCCAGGGTCCTATAGGTCCATGTGTGGGTGTGCCTGCTTGCTCTCATCACTGAAATATAGTAGTTTCCGTTTGTTTGGAAGTGAGAAATAGGTAGGATTATACGTTATTCATTTTATTAACTCATTTCTTGGAGAAGTTATAGAAGTTAAATTTTTTTTCCAAGAAAATTCATTTTATTTTAATTTTTTTATTAATTTATTTTTAGTTTTGAACAATCACTTCCATAAGCTTTTGAGTTTTAAATTTTTCTCCCCCTCCCCCTACTTCCTTCCTCAAGATGGCATGCAATCTTATATAGCCTCTACAGATACATTCCTATTAAACATATTTTCACATTAGTAATGCTGTAAAGAAGAATTAGAACCAATAGGAGGAACCACAAGAAAGAGGAAACAAAACAAAACAGAAGGAAAAAAACAAGCAAGTAGTATGTTTTGATCTGCATTCAAACTCCACAGTTTTTTCTCTAGATGTGGATAGTATTTTTCATCACGAGACTTTTGGAGATGTCTTAGATTCTTGCATTGCTGAGATGAGCTAAGTTTATCAAAATTAGTCATCACACAATGTGGCTGTTACTGTTACTTACAGAACAGGACAATGTTCTCCTGGTTCTGCTCACTTCACTCAGCATCAGTCCATACAAGTCTTTCCAGATTTTTCTAAAGTCTGCTTGCTCATCATTTCTTATAGCACACTAGTATTCCATTACATTCATATACCACAACTTGCTCAGCCATTCCCCAATTGGTGGGCATCCCCTCAATTTCCAATTCTTTGCCACTACAGAAAGAGCTGCTATAAATATTTGTGTGTGTGTGGGTCCTTTTCCCATTTTTATCATCTCTTTGGGATACAGCCCTAGAAGTGCTGTTGCTGGGTCAAAGGGAAGAAAATACATTTTATGGTGTATGTATTTCAAACTGGATTTGCCCATGTGCAGCTACAAAATGAATTTTTCTGTGCAGAATGTAGTATTTCTAATGTAATCTTTATATATATATATTTAATATATATATTACAGTGGTATTTTGGAGGGTGGTGGAATAGGAAGAGCAAGAAGAGAAAGAATTGAATAATGGGAAGGGGGTGTGGTGTGGTATAAAAAAGAGTTCATCCTGAAGCATGCTGGGAGAATCCTGTCTGTTCACAGGCTCTGTTTATCTAAACCTGTGGTTTAGAAATTTGGTCATTTGAGGAGTGGTCTGTTTGGGGGAGGGGAGAGGTCAGGAAACAAATCTAATTAAAAGCTCATTGCAAAAGACAATTTTCATTAGAATGTCAAGTTTTATCGAAATCCCAATATTAGCACCAGATATTTCTTCAGAAGCCTTGAATTTTAACCTGGGACCTGAGGACTGGAAACTCTGGCCAGTAAATGCATAATTCATAGTCTATGAACATCAGGCACAGTCCCTTTACTTTCTGGATTATTTCACATTCCAGTAAATTAGTTTTATCCGGTTCTGAGAACATTTTAACAAAGAAAGCTCTCTAGGCATAACATGGGTAAAATAACAAGGGATAAAAGCATGAGTACCCCACCTAATCAGAAACAAATAACTTTAAATATCCCTTGAAAATCAGTCTTTCCTGTCACTCACCCTCCCAACCCTTTCATTTATCTTTTGGTTAATTAAAAAATTACATTCCCCCAACCAGGCTTTTCTGTGATTCCTTTACCTTGTATCAGGTTTTTTGTTCTATTGTTATGGAACTTGACAGATCTCAAAACTAAAGTATAAAGTTAAGTGATACAATTGTTTGTATGCATGTGGGTTGGGGGTAAAACTTTTTCGAGGGGAAAAAAGGAAAAGAAAAAGTACCTGAAACAAGTTCAGATGAACTGAAATTGATCAAAGTAAATAGAGACATCTAAAAGTGATTATCTATTCCAGATCTAACCTCATTAACTGTTGACTGAAGTATAGCCTTGGCCTTCTGGGATATCCAACACCCATGGCCAATAATAAGGTAAATTCTGGGTTATTCCCTATTGCCATTGTACAGATCGTTGACCTGGGCATCTTTACAAATATTTATTCTTCCTACTAGAATTGTGTCATTCCTTGAACTTGTATCCATAGGACGTAGCACAGAGCCTGGCACAGAGTAGATACTTAATAAGTACTTGTTGATTGATAGGTAAATAGAGCAAAAGTTGGTCCTAAGAACTTTGTGGAGATTTTAGTTCTAGTCATAACAAATACCTCAAATACTCAACTGAACGTATAGTCATGTTATCTCTGTAATCTGTTATATATATGTATATATATAAAAAATATATGTCTGCAGATATGTGTTTAATATCTCTCCCACTGACATGATGTGTAATATATGTGTATATTTTATGTATCTATATGTAATAAAGGCACATAAATACATAAATGTATGTTGGTATGTTTATAGAATCAGTGCCAGTATTTTCTCTTGAACTTTTATTTTAGTATCATTTCCATATGTGAACAGAAGGAAGTGGAAATCAGCCTCCAAGATACAGATACCTCCTTTTGTTGTTGCTCTGAAGACTATTTAATTGCTTTTCTGAGAAGCAATGAGAATAGGAGAGGGGGTGGGGACCGAATTGCTAGTAATTGGTAGGAAGGCAGTGGAGAAAAGAGGTGGAATGAGGGGTGTGGGGTGGGGAAGCTATGGTTCTTTGAGTAGGACCAGATAGATCTCTATGTGGAGTAATATTACAGCTCTTTCTCTCATAAACAAGCTGCATGTCTGCTTCTAAAGAACCCATCTGGCATAGCTTTGAGAATGGCAATAATTACAAGCTGATGATGGACATGGAAAAAAAGAGCCCCTGAGCTAAGTCATAAGGAAGTACAGTCCAGGACCATAGGGAAATTACAGGCCAAAAAACCTTTCTAGTTTTGGTCTTTTAGTGTCCTTAATCACAGACTTTAAATGCTGTCATAAACACTGCTACATTTTATTGACTAGCTCACATGACAGACAAATCTTTTTATTTTATTTTTACCAATAACTCATTGGAAAAGTTGCTCTTTGGTGACTGTGCCATGTAAATGCACCTTAATCTCTAATGTTCAAAAGAAAAGGTAGGAAAATAAGGGTGCCTATTAAATTTGGTTTGTGGAAATTTGCAAAATACTCTTACCTCTCACAATGGAGGCTAATTGCCTCAACTCCTAGACCTGGTAGGGAAGAATAATGTGATTCTTCACTGTTGAGTATTTGTTAATAGTTAGACTTATAGAACTATGTTAAATTCCTTTAGAGGAGGAATCCTATTTGCCCTTTGGCAGAAACAACTCTTACTTGAGTGCATGGGCTCTTCATGTGGGGTTTGTGAATTTTTTTTTTTAAATGTTGATAACCGTATTTCAGTATAGTCGGTTTCCTTTGTAATCCTATGTATTTTACATTGAAAAATATTCTGAGAAGTGGTTCATGGGCTTCTCCAGACTGCCAGAGGATTCCATTACACAAAAAATCTCTCTGCTCTAGGAAATGTTTTGACATTGAAAGTGAGACCCTTCAGAAAATAGACTCCAAAGTGCTATAACTTTGATCTAGACTAGAAATAGCCAGAAAACAAAAGCCTTTTTTTTAGTCTTGCTGTTTGTTAATCCTTTTGACCCTTCCCAGTTAAAGTCTATGAGTTTGGAGTTAGAGTTTGTTCCTGGTTTAGTGTGTTTAATGGAATGTTTGTTTTTGTTGATGGTAATCAAGTATATAATTAAACTATAATTGGAAAGAACTTTCTTAAAGACATAGACCCTAAAGCTTTTGACCAAATTTCTTACAAATAAACTTAGCACATTTTCTTTTCAAGTACTTTAGGCTGCTACATGAGATAACTGCTTAAAGAAAAATCTTCATAGAAAGAAATGAAGACCACACACACACACACACATACACACATGAATAATTCCTTTCCTTCTAGACTTCAATAATTATCAAAATTCTTGGACATGACATATTACCAACTGCTTTAAATAATGATATTTGTAATGTTAAAGAGAATTATTACAATTCAACGTGTTTAATAAGTTTTTTTTCAAGAAAATCAACATCTATTTTATACTGGTTTTTTTTTCAGCCTGGAATTAGAAATGATGGATAATGATGTGGATTGGCTTTTCTGATACAGTTGAATCATATAAACAGGTGCTTGTTCACCCTGGAAATTGATTTTTACAGTGTCCCGACAGCAACTGTGCATTATTCATTTCTCCTTTAAATCAGTGGTTGCCTGCAGCTTTCACTCTTGTTTTTGTAACTTACTTTTAAAATTCAATTCCCTTTAATTTTTTTTGCCATAATTCCTCATTCATAGTCCTTAAAGAATTATATTTTATTCTTAGCAATTTGCATCCAGTCTTGGGTATCCCAGAAAGATTATTTAATTCTGTCCGTTTGCATTTGTTTACTTGTGAAAGCACATAATTTTTTTTATGAAGCTAAAGTAATAAAATAGTTGTGAGATAGAATTTACCAATCAAAACTCAGTTCTCCTGTCCTTTCATAAATCTTACCTTACCTGAAATCCACTTGTCAATAAGAAATGATTTCTTTATATCTCTTTCCTATACAGACTAGTATTGTTTCTAACAAAAGAAGCATGAATGGATGGAAACTATATATTAAATGCAAGACTATTTGTGTAGTTTTCATTAGGTTGCTGAGTGAAAAGATGAAACTCCTGTCTTTTCCCAAGGTACTCAGATATCCATGAAGTTCCCTCACTTTCTGGCCTTTATATAATTTTCAACAGTAACAGGACCAGAGATGCTAAAACATTTCTTTGTTTACAAGGGATGAGTACCAAGCAGACATTTCTGATAAACTTAGAGATTTCTCTCCTTCAATCCCTCTTGTATTATCCAAACTAACTTCATGTGTGTGGAGGGAAAAAGATACTAACTAGAAAAATGAAAGTATCAAAATTTTAAACATAAACAAGTCAGAAAAATAGTTGTGAAGATAAGCCACTACTGATAATGGTAACTTAATAAATAGTGTGGCCCAATCGACACAGAAACTAAGTAGCTGGACAAGATCTTAGTCCCAAATTCCTTACATGAATGTAGCTTTCCTATAAATTTAAAGTTTACTGAAAAATATCAATAGAGTTGAGTGAAGCTTATAATTTAAAGTCATATAATTCTTTGTTGGGTCAAGAATAATGTTTCATATCATACTTCTGCACAGACTTGTAGTGATCAACATTATTTGTAACCATCAAACCATGTTAAGTATGTTTGTAACTAGCATTGTGATATTCTGTAATTGTATTGCTAAAAATGAATTATTGACTTAATAGAGTGTTCCTGCAAAAAAAAAAATTAATGTCATACTCTTCTGTATTGAATATCTTTTCTTCCTTTAGTTCCTTCTATCCTTCTGGAAACTTCAGTAAAAATACTAAATAAACAAGTTTAAAGTTCTTGTTAATGACATTTTCAAATATTATTGCTTATTCTGGGACCAGGGATATCTTTGAAATCACATATAGCCACATTAGTTCTTTTCAATTGCATTTGGTGAGTAGAAAATCTATATTTGCAATATATTTATTGTAGGGAAGAAGTATCCTTTTAGCCAGAATAAAAGTGAAGTATGATAAGGGAATAATTTAATTTTTAAATCATGCACTTGCTTAAACGTTTTTTTAAGTGGAAAGTGCCACTTAACCCTATGCAATGCTATAGTGTTTTTCATGGAATTTTTAATGTTATATTTTATTTTTCAATCCCTTTTGCAGAAATACTATTGTTGGAAATTAAGGATAACACATTCACAGACTTTCTTAGTTTTAATGATGTAAAGGACATATTTATCACAAATTTTGTAAAATTTTGTTGCCAGCCACGGAAAGGAATGATAATAACAAATATTTAATAAACCATTATGTATAATGCATTGTTTTATGCTCTAGGAATATTAAAAAACAGCCACACAGTTTCTGCCCCTATAGAGCTTCACAATCTATTGGAGTATGTTTATGTGGGTTGGGAGAGTGTGCACAGGTAATTAAATACAAAATGATATGAGCATTAACAGCTGGGGGAGGTGAGATCTTCTTCACAGGAAGAAGAGACACCTGATCTGATTCTTAAAGATTCTGAGAGGTGGAATCCATGAGAGAGAACTGCTCTTCTTGATTCTTTGTTATGCCTAGACATTTATGAAATGATTTGTAAATAGTTTTTTCCTTTATTTGTTCAAAGATTCAAACTGTATGTTTCCTATATTTGCTGTATTTCAGTTTATTGTGACTTTTGCCTACGGGAGCATAATTACTATAGAGTAATCTAGTTTCACCTGAGGAAACAAGTATGCAGTGCTCAACTCTTTTCTACAGATAATAATATTAAAGGTTTAGGTGATAAACAATGGATGTAAATACAGGATAATTACCTAGTTGTAATTTAATAATTTTAAAACAAAAGATATAGTAAGATGCATATGGCAGGTTGTGACATAAACAATGAAGTCTCTTTTGTCATGATCTTGGGACATGTAACAGCACATGTGAAGTCCACTAGGAGACAGCCAGCTCTATCAGGACCAATAGAATGTAAGTTCCTTAAGGTTAAAGACTGTTTCAGTTTTGTCTTTGTATCCCTTGGCCTAGCACAGTACACTGATACGTAGATACTTAATAAATATTTGTTGAAAGTGTTTGTCCATGGTTTTCGAAGAGAACCATGACATCAGGGAGATGAGGACATGACTTGCAATTGACTTTGATTTGACAGAAGGAAGGCTGTGCAAAGTCACCAGCCTCACTTTCTCTTCCAGAGCCAACTGGGTCCTGTGGCCAGTTTGAGTACCACTTTGAGTGAGGTTACTCCCATTCAGTGAATAGGCCTCTTTAACAAGTGAGTCAAGGGATAGCCCCTTTAATTAAAAAAAAAATCAAACTCAGAGGGGAAGACCCTCAGGGTTGAATTCACTCTGAGCCAGGAGGGCCCAAAAAGTAACCTTTAAGTGGTGCTTGGTCAGGGACCTATTGTTGTCCAATCCATGAGCTCTGAATGAGTGAATTAGGTTTTAGGCTTGGTCTTTGAGAAAGAAATCTAGCCAGTAAACCCAGGAGAGTGAGAGGGAGGGGGAGGGGAAGGTTTTGAGAACCTGAAAAGACCTTAGCTTAAAAGGGCCAGAGTCTCTCACTGCATCCTGAGTCATCTCCAGTTGTCCTGATGAATAACTGGCCACTGGACTCAGTTGGCTCAGGAAGACAAAGTGAGGCTGGTGACCTTGCACAGCCCTCCCTCACTCATATCAAAGTTAACTGCAAGTCATTTCACCATCTCCCTGATGTCATGGTCCTCTTCAAGAAAGAAGAGCATACATAATCTGTGAGTAGTCCAAGCTTCCTGAATAGGGACCCAACTGGCCAGTTCCAGCTGGGTAATTCAGCTTGTTGTCCTCTCTCCCTCCTTCTCTCTCCCTCCCACTCCTCTTCCTCTCTTTCCTCTCCTTCTCTCTCTTTCTCTGCCATTTGTTGAATGATTAACTATCCATGCCATCAATGCCATCCATTGTTATACTCCAGAGTAAATAAAAACAGCTGATGCCCTCTGTAAATGTGCCTGTGATAAATGAAATATCCTAAAGTCTGCCCCATCGAGGTTAGGTTAATTTGCCTAAAAGGAATTGAAATTATCCTTTATTGACTCAGGCTATTGATGTGGTTTCCTGTTTGCCTAGGAATGAAGGCTGGAGGAACTCTACCTTGGTCCTGATGCAGACAGCCATGGGTAACACAGGGATAGAGAAGATGAGCTCAGCAGAATCAGTGTCTTTGTTGAATGTACTTGTTGATTATCCTTCCCTTGATT
Source organism: Vombatus ursinus (assembly GCF_900497805.2). Taxonomy (NCBI): domain Eukaryota; kingdom Metazoa; phylum Chordata; class Mammalia; order Diprotodontia; family Vombatidae; genus Vombatus; species Vombatus ursinus. The sequence continues at coordinate 496,365 of NW_020954227.1, forward strand.
TGGCTAAGTAATTCTCCTAATGATGAAAATGGCTCTATTTCAAATCCATCTGAGGAAATGAATTCCCTGATGGTGGTAGGCTAAGGAGAATAGCAATGTGGTACAGGGGTAAGTGTACTGTCTTTGGAGTTAACAGAAAATTGTTAATATACTGACAGAAATTATTAATGCCAAATGTAACATGGACTGCCACTCCCTTAAACAATCCTTGTAATGTTAAAATTCAGTAATGTCCTTACATTCCTACTCTTAAGATATTTACTCTTGATTAGGTTGAGCTGAACCACACTCTAGGTTCCCTCACCCAGGGATTTTGCCTTGTAGGGGAACCTCAAGCTGGATCTAGGCCTCTGATGTTGTAGCCCCCTTCCAATGGGATTCATGGCATGAAGGGCAAAACAGCCAGAATGTAGTGGTTTTCCATGCTCGATTGATGAGGGCTGCTGGGATCTCATGACCAGGCCTCGCTACCACCTGTTACTTCCTCCTCCCACCTCCTCCACCTATCCTCCTAAAAGAATAAAAAAAATTTTCATGGGTCTCTATGGTTGGGAAATCCACTGGACATCCCCCAGGATGGCAGGCTTGCTACCCTGTTATCCCAAATAAAGACACTTTATTCCTCACCTCATGGCTTTGATTTATTTCAGGACTTGACAGAGTTAGAGAATTCAAGTTCAATTCCAGTCTTTTCCACTTATTAACTGTGATCTCAGTGTCCTCTTGTATAAACAAAAAAACAAACAAACAAACAAAAAGAGGGAGGAGGACTAGTTGACTTCCAAATACTTTCTGGTTCTAAATATATGAACCAACAAATGTCTGCTGAAATTTTCATGTTCAGAGTAGTTTTTAGGTATGGTTCACATGCATCTTCTCTATACATAAGGGTCAGTGGTCTGGGAAAATTTAATGTCATTGAAAATGGAAATTTCATAGTTTAAGTTTTTTTCCCCCATATTCCTACCCTCTCCTTTTCTATGCAAAAATAAACAAACAGATGAACAAAGAACAACAAAACCCCCAAACTTTTTTAGGCTCAGATATTTGTTCTCTTGTAGCTTTTGTGTATGTGTGTGTGGGAGAATCAAGAGGAAAAAGGAGAAGCACAAGCGCTAGAGAATCACAGAATATCAGACCCAGAAGGCGTATCTAGCCCATTACTTATCCACATAGGAATCAAATCCCCTTTTCTATATCCCTATTCATTGTCTTTTCTCACTCCTGAGAAACTCATTCTATTTTGGATTAACTTTAATTGATAGGAAATTTTTCTTTGTATCAATTAGATAACTATTTCTTTGTATTTTCTTCTACTCATTGCTCTTAGTTTTGCCCTCTGGGGCCAAGCAGAACAAGTAAAATCCATCTACTAGGTCTTTTTATAGATATAAGGTCCTTCCATCCCTGCCCATCTTAATAGTTAAAAAAAAAAGTCATTTTCATAACTGGATTTCTTTACCAGTAATTCATTGCCCTGCTATCCAATGAGACATTGAAATCTTCTGGCAAATATAAGGAGATTAAAGCATTTAAAAAGCAAAGCTTGCATTGTTATAAACCAAAGTAATAAACTAATTAGGATGATGTTGAGATGCCACTGTTCATATGATGACTATAATAAAGTCATGCTTTAGCTTTGTTGCATTTATGTAATTCAATTAAGGGTTTTATTTTTAATATGATTAATTTCAGGAAAACTTACTCAGAAAAGAATTGGGCAAAAGGTAAAATGGGTATGTGAAGAAGTATTGAAAAATTATGTTTTCTTCTGGAAGTTTTGGCTCATTTTTTCAATCCAGGCAAACTTGAGAATTGTGAGAAATCTCAGTTTTCTGAGTAGTAGGGAATTTCACTACTTAATGCCAAGAAGACTAAGGGGATGTTGCTGGCTCATTGATTTTGCTTTTTTTCCCTTTTGATGATTGGCAAAAATGTGAGTTAATTGTTTGCTTCATAAATTGAGCAGAAAATAACTGTGCATAGAGCTTGCTAAATAAACTAATGACCTAGGATTACATTTTTGTCTATAATATTTATCTGTTGATCTCAGATTGAATCCTCTCAAGTCTTGCATTTTCTGCAAAACAGAAAAGTTTAAGCTACTTCAGCATTTTAAGAACTGACAGTTTCATAGCATGGGTGTTCCTTTCACTAATGCAGTTTGAGATCCCTCCATACCTTAATATCTAATCTTCATGGACCAGACATCTGTGGCTAAAAATTCATAACCCTTCAGCCAATCTTCTATTAATTGATGAGCCTTTCTGCACTTATCCAGACTGGTTATCAGATAACATGTTTTATCATTGAGTCCAATCTTGAAGCCATTTCTACTTGGTATGTTCTCAAAGGGGCGTTGGAATAGTTCATTAGTGGAGGATTTTTAGATTTCTAATGTTTGCTGAATAGTTGAGGGTCCTAGCTATCATTCGGTTGGGCCATTCCTATTGCCTGGTGGGTCAAGTTATTCTTCTGGTTACATAATGACTTATCTTTTTTTTTTTGTCAGAAATGTCGAACAAAAGTGTCATTGTCTGAGGCAAAGCTATGTATTTGGATGTCTTACCTAGAACGCCAAAGATAAAATATTTAGAATCTCAAAATAGGCCTTCAATTTGGTTACCATTTCTGCAGATTATCTGACCAAACAAACTCTCCCACTTTCTCTATAATATTACCTCTATTGCAGTTTCTCTTGGTGAATGCTAAACATGATCTTAATGGTTTAGACCTTCATGGTACTCTGTTGTCATGTTTTTTGTCTTCCTTTGGAGAATATTATTCCTTCCACTCTTTAAGATGATAATGTACATGCTCCATGATCACTGCTCTGAACTATGAAACAACTCTTGTCTTGACTTAGCTTCTTTACATTTTATGACTCCTGAAATGAGGAGCCATATCTTCTATCTCATCTCCACTGTGATACTTTGGCCCTACTCCACTCAAATCAACTCATATAAAAGAACATGTTTCAAATTTTATTCTAATTTTCACTAGGTATTAGCTCTGGTGGTTTACACATTGTTAAACAAGCATCAAATATTCCTTGGCTCAGATTTCCCTCCTATACTACTTTTAGAGAGTAGGACAATCCAAGATCCTTAATAATAATGCCTAGAAGATTCCCTGAGTTAGAAAAAGACTAATCTTTTGAAGTGCAGAACTGGAGCCTAGCTAGACTCTTTGGCTCATCTGTTTAGTGCACATTAAGAAACTGTTTTGGGGCAGCTAGGTGGCACGATGGATAGAGCTCTGGCCCTGGAGTCAGGAGGACCTGAGTTCAAATCTGGCCTCAGACACTTGACACTTACTAGCTATGTGGCCCTGGGCAAGTCATTTAACCCTGATTGCCCCACCAAAAAGCAAAAAAAAAAAAAAAAGAAGAAGAAAAAAAAAGAAAAAAGAGAAAAAAACTGTTTTAGAGCATTCTAGCAGGTAGAAATAAGCAATAATTCCAAGTAAGTATTCCTGGAATATGTGCTACCTCTGCTGCTTCTTTTTCATTGTAAAAATGGAAACCTAGGCTTTACTGTCTTGCTCTTTTATTTTCTGTTTCTACAGGAGACTGGAGAAAAAAATATTGTTTCATTTTGAAGTTTGTTGGTAGAACCTAATATTACTAAGCTAGTGTTCAGAAGCAGATTTTCCATTCTTTGAAATATTTTATTGCTTTTCTCTGCTGGCGCGCTTTTCTTCTACTACATATTCCATCTTGCGAATTTTTGTGTACTTTGTCAGAAAATATTTGATGTAGAAACAGTAGTTCAGAAACTAAGAAAACCTTCAAGAAAGAGACTCAGGAGGTGTTGGAAATATTCCAGAGAGATGGAGTGTATAGTTCCTACTGTGTGCAAAACATCATGGTAAGTCCTTGGGGAGATACAAATATTAATTAAGATAGCCCTTACGGAGTTTAAATCCTGTTCTTCATTGCAAATGAAAAGATTCTTATGTAAAAGTGTTAAGTTTCATGTTTGGTCTCTCTTACTTGATTTATGGCTACAGTTATCAATGGTTTGCACATTTTTTTTTATTACAAATGTTGCATAGAATGGTAATTGAATGATGTAGAGATGATGTTTTTGACATTTTGCATGTCTTACCTAGAATCCTTTACTTCATTACATCAAGGATCTGTAATTTTGTTGGGTCTTTACCAACCCAAATCCCAACCCTTCTATGCCTTGGGAAGTAGTCTTTGTGAGTTGCTATGGCCAAAATGTTCATCACCCTGAAACCAATGTGATGATATGTTTCCAAATTTAGCTGATTGGTCTCCAGAAGACAGAAATACAGTCTGGTTTTAGACCTGTATTTGAAACTTAACAGGAAAAGACCTGTCAGAGTTATGATTAGTTGGTAATCTTGGAGAATCCAGAATACCTCCATGGCATGGTATGGCATTCGAGTACAACAGGAGAGGAGGTGAAGTGTTCTCAAGTAAGTGAATCTGTCTAATGAGATCTTGACCATTAAAGCTTTGCCTGCTTTTAAAACATTTCTAGGTGAAGTCTTTTTAAGTTTTGGATCATAAGATCACATGAATATAGATTGGGAATTGAAAAAGACCTTAGAACTTGCCCTCTGTTCCATGATTGTCTATTTAAAAACCTGAAAAAGGAGAGCCCTAGAAATAAATACCCTTTAAAAAGGTAGATTTTTGTTTTGTTTTAGTTGCGATAACAGGTTTAAAATCACTCTACTGCCTACAAATTTTTAGATTGTAGCAGTAATGATAGTTGAGATCGAATACATTATTAAAGGAGTTGGCCCACAGACAACTTCTGGTGCTTTAAGTATTCCAGCTCTTTCCATTATCATCAGCAAATATTCATTAAATACCTACTGTATGACCAGAATTGTTAGGTTTTGTGGTATTTTGGGGAAAATGAAGTAGTAGAAAAATCCAATTCTTCCCCCTAAGAAGTCAACCAATAATGTTTTGTGATTGATAGAGAAACAGAATGAGAGAAGAAAATGAAATCTTCATACTGCTTAACAATGGCCTCTTTTTAAAGCAGAAAAAAGCATAAAGTCATGGAAATTCTCAGAAGGAAAGAGAGCTCTTTCAATTCCTTAACTTAATTGACTTTTTAAAAAATTTTTTAGAGGCTGGAGTAGCAGAAAGTAGGGAAAGGAGAAAAGGAAAAAATTTGTTCCAGTTTTAACAAACATTTCAGTTCTCTATAATTGGTTACTCGAGGGCAGTAGTGAAATGAACAACGTGGATCAAATAACTTTCAAATAAGAATGCCTCTTAGCCCATTGTTTAAGTTAAAGTTAAAAATACAGGTTGGGAATAGGGAACTCAAGGTGAGGAAACTCTACCAGTGCAGCTTGACCCCTTCTCTAAAGTTTGTAGTCTTAAAGAGTTTTCTAGAGCACTGAGTGGCTGAGGAACTTGTCCAGCATCACACAGCCAGTATGTTTCATAGGCACGATTTAAATCCAGATTTTCCTGGCTTTTCGTTCACCCTTCTATCCACTGTGCTATAAATTTTAATTTCTCTGATAACTACTCACAATAACTAGAACAGTGTCTACCTAATAACTTATGATCCAACAGTCAGATATATTCTCCAAACTTCTCCATATACATTTACAAGTTACAAGTAGATTCTTTTGGAAAACTTTGTGCAATCTACCCTGCTTTCATTTCAATCATCCCGATGACTATTGAATCTGTGAGTGTTATGCCTGGGCTAATACCTTGCCTTCTGGAACCTAGTGTAGGAGTGTGTGTATGAGTATATGTGTGAATGTGTATTGGGGAGGAGGTTGAATTAGAGAAAGGTGGATTAACAAGACATAGAAACTTTAAAAGTTAATGTAATAGGTGGGAGGACCAACCATCTTCACTCATCTCTCCAGCCACAGTAATCCAAATGAGTCTGGCTTACTCTGCTGCTTAGTTTTGATTTCAGGGGACCTGGTCCTTCAGAGTTGGGGGTAAGGCTGGGGAAGGCAAGGAACTTCCATTCTTCAGCATATTTCCAACCCTACTGAGAAACAGTGAGCTTTCAAGAAACAGCTATTTAAAAGGCTGTTTGAAGTAGTTTACTGTTATTGCATAAACCTTCATTTAAAATACACTATAAAATGTTTCTGAACCTGCCAAACAGGCATTAAAATATTTTGCTTCATTTGTGCCTCTGTATAACATTTTGTTTCTAAAGAGTTCTAAAGAGCTTTAATCAGTAATCTTCAAGTAGGAAGTTATTCATCTTTATTGCCAGTCAATTCTCAGTGGTGGTCGAAGCAACAATCTTTTTATTGCTTCTGTGTTTAGTTGTTCTTTGACATGATAGAAGTCAGCTGCAGTTCAATGGGCTTGCTATTTGTGCAACTTAATTGCTTGCTTCCTTCAATACATACTAAATTTTGCCTTTTATGAGCAGGGCTGTTGAAAAAAATTAAGCTTAAGAATATGGTTATCCCCTGTTAATTAACCTCTTTCCCAAACCCATTAGTAAAATAGGTCAAATAGCCAGCTGTTGAGTGTTAAGTGTACCATTACTAAGGCATTTCTCATCTGAAAAGTGAATCCTGTGTCAGTTAAATGAAAAAATGTTTAAGCTTTGAAACTTTTCTAGCAAAAATGATATTTCCTTTCTAGCAGAAATGTTTGCTGAAACAGTATTGTTTTAAGATTGAATAAATTATTGCTCCTTTGTATTAACTGATTATAGAAATCACTTATTTTACATGAGTTGAACATGAAAAGGAATAAAACCATTGTTTCTTTGTTCTTCAAAAAATGTTTAAATCTGGCATTCCCTTTGTGTTGTGATTGTGATTCAGAATTCCTAGAATAACTTGGATATGTGAGGATCTGTAAATGTTTGTGATTACTATAAAATATACTCAATTAGGGATCTGAAAAAAAAAAACCCAAGCCCCAAAAACCCTCACACGGTCCTAGGTTGGTTCCTTTCCATTTCACTGTTATATTCTGATGGAAAATCACTTTAATTGCAGTGGTGGTGGACTGATTGGAATTGTGCCAGAAGAACAGAAAACATTATGTAGCTATAAAAAAGAAAATTTTGTAGGAAAGAAAGGAAAATGTCAAGGATTGGTTTATGATTTTGGAGGAGGGAGGCCAAAATGCAAACAAAACAAAAATGGAAGAATTTACTAGTTAGAGAGAAAAGTCTGGTGTTCTGTTATCTATCTCCCAACTTAGTGTCCAAATTGAGCTTTAATAGAAAAGCCCAACAAAGATGAACTTTTCTTTAAAATCACTTCTCAGTCACCATTTAAAATACTTAGATTTTTTTTTAGGTATTCCATTAGATTTCTAAAATGGGATTGCTGTGATAAAACATCTAGCAGTAGTATATGATGGATACTTCACTACACCTTCTGTAAGGTGTAGTTTTTCTATCATTCCCTTTAGATATTTACAGTCTTTGAGAAATTCCTTTCATTGAGCAGTTCACTACAGAATATCAATGGTAAGGAATTTTTGTTATGTTTGTCTACTTGCTAAATGGAGACTGGGGCCTTTAGCCACTCCAGCCAACTATCTAGTGATTTGATTAGCTAATGATTGAGAAACAAAGTGCTTTGAAGCAAAAATGGAAAGACTTGGCTCATATTCTAATGAATATGGGTTATGAAGTTATCAGCTCTGGTCTTTCCTTGCAAATGGGAGACTGAGACTGGACCCAGTGGGGTAGGAGGAAATTTTGCATTTGCCCTCAGGTGGAGTATTTTAGTGCTTATCATTTGTTTAGGTAGGTAACCCATATTTGACCCAGTGGCTAAGGACATAAGAGGATTGAGCTAAAGTTTATTCAGATCCCCAGTTAGGGTTCAATTTCATTTCCATCTCCTTTGGTAGCAGCTAAAAAGCATGATTGTCTAGGAAAGTAAAGAATAAGTATTCTGACAGCATTACATAATTTCCAAAGAGAAAACAAAGGGGATTTTCAAGTTATACTAGTGTTAGGACATTTTGGTTTCACATAGGGGTACTCTACAAATCCTAGATATAAATTTCAAATAGGAGTGGGGGTCCATTATGATTTTAAAATGTCCAGAGTTTTCCTAGAGCATCCATGAGTTCCTGTTGCACTGTAATTCCCTCCCTATTCCCTGTAAGAAAGGAGATGATAAAGGTACATTTGTTGCGACTTTACCAACAGTTGATTGGCTTAACTGAAGAATCAAATCAAATGTTGGAAGTTTGAGCTGGGAGGAAATAAGCTGTTCAAAGGACCCAGCAGGTGGCACTGTGGATACTACAGTGGCAAAGTTCCTGTGAGCAAAAGATGAAAGGGAGGGGGCAGGAAGGAATACTGGGATAAGATAATATAAACAAGTCTATGGCTATCATGGAAGGTTAATAGAGCATCTCACAAAGCTATAAACCAATCTCTGAATGTGGAAGGCTGAAGCAGATTTGTTCTTCTGTCTGTACATTGAAAAGACTTATCATCTTGTATTTTCATCTTGTAAGTAGTCTCTTATTTTTAAAGCCTTATATTTATAGAGAAATTGACATAAATTGTATCTGGGTGTTGTTATACAAAGTTTTAAAACAGGCTTATAGGGGTTTATGAAGTTTTGAAATAAAGGTTTCTGTTTGTAGAAATAAAATAACTTCAAAAACTGCAGTGTGTCAAATTAGAGCTAAGACATATTTTTATAATGTGAAATTTCATTCTGTGCTCTCAGAGTATTAGTCACCAAAAGTTATTAATTAGATTCAGTCAGTGAAGTATTATTTGGGGAATGTTTTTAAAAATGACTGCCTTCTCCTACCCAGAATCCTGGGGCCGACTTCACTTTAATTAAAATATAAGTTTAATTTTTTTCCCCAAAAAATCATTTGGAGAGGAGTTCTCTGATTCCACTCTTTGTTCATGGGTAAATTGATACTACTTCCTCATTAAGTTGTGTATGTAGGTGGGAGCCAAATAATGAAAAATAATTCAGCTTTATTTACTCTGTGTGTGTGTGTGTGTGTGTGTGTGTGTATGTATGTATGTATGTTAATGTGTGTGTATGTGTGTGTGTGTGGTGGAGGCAATTAGGATTAAGTGACTTGCCTTGCATCACACAGCTAGTTAAGTGTCTAGGCCAGATTTGAAGTCAGGTCCTCCTGACTCCAGGACCAGTTCTTTATTCACTGGGCCATCTAGCTGCCCCTCCACTGGGCCATCTAGCTGCTCTAGCTTTATTTACAAAAAGAAAGATTTTGAAGGATAGCAGGAATCTTCCACATGTCTTTCTTGGGGACCACATAGGCCATTTGGAGAGAGAGAACGCTAGAGAAAAGGAGATTTTTCTCAATAAATATTTTATAAATTGAAGCCTTTTGGGGATTCCGGCCTTTCATAGCCTGAATTTATTACCCTGTTGATCTTCTGATGTCCTTATATTAAAGATGTGAAATGCTTATCCCTTCTACCCTCTATCTCTTGGGCAAAGGAAAAAAAATGGGTAAAGGAAAATTAGTTACTTCACAATGGCAAATCTCACCTTCCCAGAATAAAGCTGAGAGTGTTGAGAACATTTGGAAGACCTTCAGAGGCTAGCAAATGATTGGATTCTATCTTACACTGAGAGATTTGGTGAGCAGAATGAAGTCGGCATGGAGGAGGAGTTTTGTCTACAGTGGACATAGAGGGCCAAGTGGAGGGGTGGGAAGAGTGAGGACAGGAGGGGTAATTTTTCACAGGCTCAAGCAAGAATTTAGGATGTGCAGAGTCAGTCAGGGTCCTAGGAATTATGTTCAGGAGTCTTAAGATGTTACCTACAGTATGTAGTAAGTACTTCTGGAACTTTATGCTGTCTCCAGTTTAATAATCTGATTACTGCCAACAAAGTCAAGGCAAGGAGACATTTGAATTACCATGAATAAACTGAATGTCCCAAATGTCTAGAAAGTTTTGTCAACTTAGGCATCAAGGAATAGGGACCAATTTATTGTGCATTCAAAGCAGGAATATTTTTGAATCACTGAACAAATTTCATTTCTTGGAATAGATCCTATTTTTTCTGGAGTTGGAAGCCTGTGCAGTGAAGGAGCAGCACCAAGGAACACACATTTCCAGTCATTTCCCTGTTTGGCAGGTTGTGCCTGTAGACACTGGCTCTCATATCCCATAATTACTTTTTCACATTTTTAACATATAGTAACACATAGTTGGGCTTGTGGTAGGGGAGCCAAGTGATATCCTGGGACTATAAATACTGTAAATAGCTTAAGGTATATTTTTGTTTTGTTTCTTTTTTTTTTGTTAGGGAAGGAAGCAGTTTCTTTCTTAAGGACTTGCACCAAGCAGAGAAGCAAAATTGGTGAACAGATAAATTCAGCTTTTGGTTTTAAGAATAGTTAGAATTCCTCTCCCTCCTCCCCCCATTTCTTATTTGCAGTATCTCTGGGTTTAGCAAGATTCCCTACCAGCTTTTGTCACATCATTTAAAAAATCTATGTCATAATTAAATTGTACCAGTTATGACATTTAAGAAAATAGAATATGTATGAATAATGAATATAGAATTTCAAGCTAGCAAGACCATTTTTCAGGGTTAGCAGCTTATCTCTGCATGAAGTTGTGAGTAAAAAAATTGTTGTCTACATGTATCATACTTGAAGACAAGAGTTTATATAATACATCGTTCTGCTTCCAACAAAACACTTGCATCTTCCAAGATAATTATTTTTTTCATCTTAAAGCTTTCTAAAAATTACAAAATCTTACTGGCTTTTCCAGTGTTTAAAATCCTCAATCAGGTAAAGCAATTCTTGCTTATTTTTGAGGGTGGAGATTATGTACTCTGTAATAGAAAGAACTTAATAAATATTTGTTGAATTGAATTGTGTCAAACTTAACATTCTTATAGTGCTTTTCAAATTCATTTCTGTTTTCATTAGAGGATACCTGATTACTGTCATCTTTATGATAACTATGCATGTGTTTAGATGCCTCTGTTGAAATCCTCAACCAACTGATGACAACATGGGGCGGAGATGACTCTAGATTCTAGTAGTTTATACTGCTTTAGGACACTGTCGAGACCCAAGCTGGAGAGCTTTAGAGTACTGGACCAAAGACTGTCACCAGAAAACCAGTTAAGTTTAGAAAGTTTCATCAGAAGGTTGGCCAGAGAGGGTTAGATTTTTTTTTTCTGCTACAGCAATTCATAAAGATCTCTGAAGACATAGAAGAAATCTGGTGACCTGCGTCTGGTGGAAGGAGTACAAACACAAATGTGTATACCATGGACTCTTGCAGTATTAGAGTATATATATGAATATATATATACTATTCTCTAGATTTTTATATTTATTAATAAATTAGCAATATACACTCAAGCTAAATCCTGCTTCCTAATGACTTGGATTTAATGGAAGTAAAGATAATATCTAGAAATAATAATAATATCTTTAAAGGATCTTCTAATGTAGTTAAGGTTGAATGGGCCTATAGAGGCTATTTCACGAAGGATGTACTGTTCTCAGAACTTCTGGGAATTCAAAGAGCATGGTGGTTTTTTTGGAGAGTGATATGATTTCTCATTGATTTCAGCCATGTGATAGCCTAGTGCTGAAAGGATGTGGCATTTTAAAATGATGTGGTCAACCCTAAAATGACCCAGAATCTTTTCCTATCTTGTGATAGAAGGGGACGAGGCATAGACAGCTGTTAAAAGAAGAAACAGTTTCTGGTTTGGCCTCTTGGCTTTTATTTTCATGAGCGTCAAGTGCTGCACTTTCTGTTTTGATTCTCCTGTGGAGTGGTAGGGGGGATGGGCAATGATATTTTCCCCTATCTTACATGAAGTAGCTGATCCTGAGCCTGGGCTCCTTTGGACCTTGTCCACTTGGCATTCCTTTCCTGAACTGGTGACTTTGTGAATTAAAAATGTGTGGACTTCTAGGAGTGCAGTGGCAGGGGAGCGAACCAGAGCAGCTAGTGATAGCTATAAACACACAGTGCTTGATTGTCAAGCAGCTCAGCAATACAGAGGAAGAGCTTGTAGTTTGGAGTGCTCAGTTTGGAATACAGAGGTAAAGTGGGATGTAAAATGCCCTGCTAATAGTTCTATCAACTGCTTTATATTCTGCTGAAATTAAATATTAGCCTCCCAGTAGGTGAAAACAGTAGTTATACATTATTTGGCTTGATTGATCAGCTCCATGGGTAAAATTATCATCTTGTTGCAGATAATTGTTATATCTACCTACTTGGTCCTAGTGTCTCTCTTGGCCTCTGATCTTGAATGACCAATTGCTTCTCAAACAGAATGTCTCATAGTCATCTCAAACTCAATATATCCAAATTATTCCCTTTAACTGCCCCACTTCCCAACTCCCCTATTACTGTCAAAGGTATCACCATCCTCCTAGTGACCCAGGCTTTCAACCTTGGAGTCATCCTTACTGCCACTTACCCCATATAGCAAATCTATTGTCAAGTCATATCATTTCTATTTTTATAATATTTCTCTTATGCCTCCTTCTCACCACTTACAGTCACCACCCATGTTAAAGGAGATCCTATTGGAGGCTGGTATTCTATTAATTCAGTTTTGATGGTGGAACAAAATGAGGCACTTGTAAGTCATTCAATAGTTGAAAAAAGCTTCCTTAGCTTCAGCAGAGAAAGGTTATTCAAAATGGTGATGGTAGCACTTAGCTTGGGCCACAAGCCTCCCTTGCCTCTGTATGGAAACCTATCTTACCATCTTTCGATTATCTGTTTATTTTCTTCTCATTCACTTGGGGAATTGTTCTAACTGTTCCTTGATTTTTCTCTTGCCTCCAATTAAAAAAAAAGTTTTTTGTTGTCTAGGTTTCTAGATATGCTCAGAGAAGAATTAAAGAGGGACAATTTCCCACCCTGTGGGAAATTTAAGATAAAACAAGTTCACAACCCATCATTATCAACTAATGAACAAATATTGTAATTCCACCAGGCACATGATATCATTGAGATTGGTAATCCACTAGACAAAGAGGATTTCTTCCTTTAGGAAACTAAAATCTCAGTTTAGTTTAATTCTCAGTTTAGTTCTTTCTGGAGACTATGACCTTCCTTAACATAAGACTGGAATTACAGTACTTCTGGCTACTACGTACACTTAAAGCAGCATCTCTAGAGGTGAGAGGTTTTTATGTGACCTCTAAGTTACAAAGAAACTGCATTTTAATTGTTATCATCAATGAATGATGCTATCTGGGTCATTTTTAAAGGCCTGTACTGAACTGTAAATCTGATAGTGTATGTTTTGATGAGGTACACTGAAAGCAATAAGAACAAAGATAGATTAAATAGCAGGATTTTCTTTCATCTTGATATGGTAGTTATGGAATAGGAGGGGAGGTGGAAAAAGCTTGTATTGTTTTCTGGGCCTATCAACCTGAACAAGTTTCTTTTGATTAAATGACCTAGCAACTGAAAAACAAATTCTTTTAAATCATATATATCAAAGGTCCTTAAAACATTTGCATTTATAAATCCTAACTTTATAAATATTTTTTCAAGAAAATATTTGTATTTTTCTCTGTCATACATTTTTTGGGGAGGAGTACGTGCTATGCTGAAGAGTTTTGTGTTTCCAAAGACAGCTCTGCCTGACTGAGTTTCAGTTTTATTCATTTTGGAGAAAAAGTTTCCTTATTGCTCCTGGAAAGAAAAAGCCACTCACAGAATGTACGATATAATTGCCATTACTTTAGATAACTACAAGGATTACTTTCAAAATATTTTCTGTCTTAATTATATGGTGTTTGACTTTGCTGGTTAAGTACAAACAGTGACATTTTTGAAAGTTGCTTGATTGGTTTGGAGATTGTGGGAGCATGAGCTTCCAGGCTGATAGAAATCAATAATTTCAGCTACTGGAAGAACTACAATAATAGATGGGACTTAGAGAAAAGATTGGGAATGGGGCAACAGACTGTTTGAGAAGCTTAAAGTAATTTTGAGGCCTTATAAATAAATACCATAGAACACAGGGGCTATTAGGCTTCTAAGCTATGTTTACCTCATTAAAATTAATCTCATTGAAATAATTGTATACTTGACTCCTAAGTGTGACATATTAAAGAAGTCATGTCCAAAATAGACAAAGAGGAGTGTTAGTGATCAAAACTTAGTTTTTGGGTGGGAATTTTTTTTAAAAGGTATAGAATTGGTGAAGACTTAATGAATTAAATTATGAAAAGGAAACTGAGTCATCCCTTCACAAATGTGAATATATAAAATTCATATTTTGTTTGTACAAAAACTGTGTGTGTAAAAAACAGTGCTTTTTTTGCTTGTTTGTTTTTTGTTATCATTGGGGTAAAGCCATACTTCAGGTTGATATTTTTTTAAATGGAAATTTTAATTATTTTAAAAAGATAAGACATTATAATAGTTCTTTGCAGATATTTTGGGAACTAGATAGGTAAGCAGAATATTGACTACCTGTGATGTTGACACATCACCCTGATAGGACTTAAGAATTAAAAAGCAAAACATTTCATGTAAGGATTTTTTTTTAAAAGAAAGAAATGTCTGGCTAAATTGATAGTAATCAAGAGAAAAATAGCCCAGCTCTCTCACAACTACACTAGCAAAGAGGGGAAAAAATATACCAGATTGAGTGTGGCATGTGGTACAGTGGATAGAGTCAAGCATATCTGAATTCAAACCCCATGTCAGATACCCACTAGCTGTGTGATCCTGGATAAGTCATTGAACTTCTCTTAGCCTCAGTTTCTTTTTCCATAAGATGAAGTATTTGGATTTCAAAGTCTCTTCTAGCTCTACACTTGGGTTCTGTTCCACCTAAAGAGACTTCCAGAAGCCTGTAGTCACAAGGAAAGATCCAACCAAAATTTCCCAGTGTAGGAACATAATGGACACAGTCCAAGGGTGAGCCAAGAAAACCTGGCACCTGCAGCTACGTCTCTAGGAAAAGAAAGAAAGGAGTGTGAACCAAGGGTGAGACAGGCACACCTGGAGCCTGCAGCTGTGTAATTCTAATCGTGTACTGGGGTCGAGAGCTGGCAAAGCTCAGACCAGGAAGGCAGTCATTCATTCAACCATTCGATTAGTGCTTTTTAAATGCCTACTATATGCTAGGCACCATGCTTAGCATGGGGATACAAGGAAAGGCAAAAGACAGTCAGTCCTGGGGCAGCTAGGTGGCACAGTGGATAGAGCACCAGGCCTGGAGTCAGCAAACCCTGAGTTCAAATCTAGCCTCAGATACTTGACACTAGCTGTGTGACCCTGGGCAAATCACTTAATCTCCATAACTTCACCAAAAACAAAAACAAAACAAAACAAAAAGACAGTCCCTGCTCTCAAGGAGCTTACCATCTAATCAAGGAAACAACTGAGAGCAATTATACAAGATTCTCACACACACACACACACACACACACACACACACGAAACATTGGAGATAATCAATAAAGACACTAGCATTAAAGGGGATTGGGAAAGTGTGTCAGGCCAGGCTCTAATGCCAGCACATTCTTAGTTCAAGTTTGATGTTGGGATGAAATGAGGCGCTAGTGAGTCACTGAACTATTTTTTTCTAGTTTTTTTAAATTTAAATTTAATTTAATTTATTTTTTTTGAGTCACTGAACTATTTAATGAAGGAGGAGGTTTACTTTTCCCTAATGTGGCAAAGATATGCAATAAGATTACAGTGGCACTTAACTTCTCTGGGAGAAGCCCCATTCTTCTCCATTTAGAGAGCCTCTGGTCAGTCTTCAGGGTATAGCAGTTCATCCATCCACCAAGGCACCCACCATGTTTTAGAGGTCCAGAGGGGCTTTTTATTGGCCCCAAGTCAAGAAACTACATTAGAGAATACAGGGCCAATCAAGTTTCATTGGGGGAGAAAGCTTCACTAAGGGAGCCTTTAGGGAAACTAGGGCTGGATCAAATACATTAAATATAACAGGGAAATAGGTAGTGTTTTAATCTTGACTGCCACTTACTACCAGTGAAACCTGGGGCACATCACTTTTAACAAGGAGAAAGGAGAGTAAAGGGAATAGTTAAAAATATAATAAACTTTAACTTCAAAGGGTAGGCTGTAAAAACAAAATCTCAAAAAGAGAGAAAAAGGAATAATAGTTATCAGGATCTAGAGTAGAACAAGAGAGGAAGAGCAAAGAAATGCAATCAGATCCCTTCAATTATTAGTTTTGATCATGTTTCTTTTATTTCATCACTTCCTTCATTGCAAAGAAGGGGGAAATGCATAAGAAGACATGATGAGGGAAACACACAATTATTAATCATAAATGCATGTGAATGAAATGAATTCACTCATAAAATGGAGGAGAGTAAGCAGGGTGGATTAGAAAGCAAAAATAAACAATAAATTGCTTTCAAGAAGCACAATCATGACATGAAAATTCACACAGACTTAAAGTAAGGATTTAGAGCAAAATTTACTGTAATTTAAGCAAATTTTGAAAAGCAGATGTGGCAATAATATCAACAAGGCAACAGCAAAAGTAGTCTAAATAAAACAAGCAAGTAAACTATCATGCTCAAAGACACCAAAGATAAGGAAGTAATATAAATATTTCATACATTTGCATCAAAAGATATAACACCTAAGTACTTACGGGAAAAGAATTGAACAATAGGGAGAAAGACAGTAAAACTATAATAATTGAAGAATGTGTCCCTTTCAGACTTAGACAAATGTAACAAAAATATAAACAAGAAAGAAGTTAAGGAACTAGATAGATTTTTTAGAAAAATAATGACAGATCTCTGGCATCTACCAAATGAGAACAGAAAGGAGTATACATATTCTCAGCTGGTGCAAGGCACCTTTACAAAAAAATTGACCATGTGTTTAAATTATAAAAATCCCATAAATAAATATAAACAAGAATTTGTGGGTCAAAGAACAAATCATAGAAGAAATAGATAATTTCATTTAAAAATTGAATCAATGAGACAACTTTCCACAACTTTGGGGGTGCAACTACAGCTTTTCTGAAGAAAAAAAATCCATAAACACTTTCATCACTAAAAGAGACAAAGAACTAATAAATGAATTGGGGTATTACTTATATGGAATGTTCCATATCTATAGATCCCTACCTCTCAAAGGAGCCAGGATGAGGGGAAAGAAGTATTTTGGGGCCAAGCTTATACTGAATGACAAAGTAGAATAGTAATTCTCTTTCCTTTGCATATGAAATGTCCTGAGCTTTGTTTTAGGAAGGTCATTTTTACTTTACTACCATCAGTGGCTATTGCATATAAAGTAAAAGAAGCCCTAGAGGCTAAGATGAAAGTAAATATTAGCTCCTAGCAATTTCCTATCAGGTATCACTGATAGATTGGTGCTTTAAGAAATTGGGTGAAATAAACCTTATATTCATAAATTTGAAATAAATTATGAAATTGAGTTTTTGTTAACTTACCGAATTAATTTTTTCAACCCTTAATCATTTAATCTGCTTTAATTGCATTTTGAATATACCATACATAGAACCTTAGTGAACATACATCTCCCAACCTCCTAAATGAACAAATGCCGTATTTCCTATGCACTTATGTCCTACAACAGATTTATATTGTACTGCATTTAAAACTTTCCCAATGAATATTTCTTGGAATAACTATCAGTGTGAAGTGTGACTTCCCTAAAGTCTTAGCTAAAATCCCACTTTCTTCAAAAAGCTGTATCTATATACAATACATATATATTATTTGCACATAGTTGGTTTCACATGAAAACATTAGATTGTGAGTTCCTGGATGGCAAGGACTTTTTATCTTTATTTATATCCCCATTGCTTAGCACAGTATGTGGAGCATGGTTAAGTTTTTATAAATACTGTTAACTTGACTAGATTTGACTTGGTACCATTGGGGAGAAAAAAAAAAACCCAACCCATTGGATTTAGAATCAGAACCTACCTGATTTTCATCTCTTACAATGAAGGATTCAGACTAGATAACTTATAAGGATTCTTCATATGACCCTATACATAGCACGTGGGACTCTTCACACAAGAGATCCAATAAAAGCTATCTCAGATCTGAGACACTCTCCTTTTATTTGGGGATTTGTTTTGTGAAGTTTGGATTTAGTCAAAAGGCCACACTTGAGGACCTAGAGGGCCACATGTGGCCTCAAGGCCACAGGTTCCCCACCCCTACCCTAGAATTAAAGGTGATCAGAAAAGACTATCTATATAGAATTGAGACTTGAAGGAAGCCAGGGAAGTGAGGAGGCAGATATTAGGAGGTAGATTATTCCTGGAGTCAGAAGATGGAGTGTCATGTTCAAGGAACTAGTAAGAAGGCCATTGTCACTGGTTGGCAGAGTACATGGTAGAGTATAGGGTATAAGAAGACTGAAAAGGTAGAGGAGGGGAGGTTATGAATGTCTTTGAAAGCCAAATAGAAGACTTTACATTTAATCCAGGAGCTACTGGAGTTTATTGAA
Source organism: Vombatus ursinus (assembly GCF_900497805.2). Taxonomy (NCBI): domain Eukaryota; kingdom Metazoa; phylum Chordata; class Mammalia; order Diprotodontia; family Vombatidae; genus Vombatus; species Vombatus ursinus. The sequence goes on from NW_020954227.1 coordinate 514,814, forward strand.
TGGGTAATTGAGGGAGTAGGTGACATACATTTTAGGAAGATCACTTTGACAGCTTAATAGATAATGGATTGCAGTAGGGAGAAATTTGAGATAGGCAGACCCGTCAGCACACTAGTGCCATAGGCCAGACATGAAGCAATGAGGGTCTGTGCCAGGATGGTGGCAGTGTCAGAGGAAAGGAGGAAGCCACATGGGAGAGATATTGTTCAATCCATTCACATGAGAAGTTTTCCTTTGGGGTTTATTTTTTTTTCTCTTTGTGTCTCTAATATTGCTTAAAAATTTTTTTTGATTTCCCTTCCTTTTTTTAGTCAGCACTTTATTCCTACTTAGTTTTGCTTAAAATACTTTGATGTAACCTATTATTAATGATATAGCCTATTACTTCAGGTTGCCACCATCCTGTATGCCCATATTAATTCATAAAAAGTTTTTACCTTGTGCTCCTCACTTTCTTATCCTGTTGATTCAAACATCACTGTTCCACTTATTGTGGGTAATTCCTTTGGGATCAGCTTTTGAGAGTTAGGAGGGATTGGAGGAAGGGTCTTGTCTTTCATCTTGTTGATCATGTAGCCTGGAATCCCTCCACTTTGGGACCATCTTAGTCATCAGAAATTTTTACTTGATATCGAGTCTAAATTTACTTCTTTTCAACTTCTATCCATTGCTCCAGGTTCTGGCCAGTTTGGCCAAACAGAACAAGTTTTATACCTCCTCTACATGACTGCCTTTCAAATATTTGAACACAACTCTCATATCACCATTGAATCTTCTCTTCTTCTGGCTAAATGTGCTCAGTTCTTTTCACTTATTTTCATATGACATAAATTCAAGGCACTTCACCAACATAGTCTCCTTCCTCTGAATACTCTACAGATTATCAGTGTTCCTAAATTGTGGTGCCCAGAGCTAAGCACAATACTCCAGATGAGATCTAATTTGGGCCAGGTGCGGTGGGATTATCACTTCTCATTTCTCGAAGTTATACCTTTTCTAATCCAGTCCAAGATTACGTTGACATTTTTGACTGCCTTGTCACACTGTTGACTTATGCTGAAGACAGGGTATGGGCCTGACAATATGGCATGGAGATGATAGGGAAGTGTTACAAAGGCCTTAATCAAGGTATAAGGAAAAAGCCCAATGTGGTTCCAGGATTGGAGTCCATTTTTTTTTTTTTTTGGTGGCAAAGAGGTGAAGATGAAGGCCAAACTTCAGACAGAGTGGTATGGAGAAGATTTTTATTTTGTATCCAAGTATAAAACTTTGTCTCTATTCCTATTAAATGTCATCTGATTTGATTCAGCCCAATTCTCTAGCCTTGGATCCTAACTCTGTTATCCAATATGTTAACTCTCCTAGCCTTGTGTCATCTGCAAATTTAAAGAGTATTTCATCTGTGCCTTTATCTAAATAATTGACAAAAATATTAACAACACAGTACCAGAGACAGATCTCTGGACCATTCTATTGGAGACCTCTGGCCATGTTCACAATGAAACCATTAACAACTAATCTTTGAATCTAGCCATCCAAACAGTTTTGAATCCACCTAACTGTATTTCCATATACTCTCTGTCTCTATCTTTTCCATAAGAATATTATGAGACACTTTCACAAAAGTTTTGCAAAAATCTAGGTGAATAATATCTCATTTTAATGAGAAGGAAAGGTAGGCCCAGGAAGGTGAAATTACTGACCCATGGTCTAACAGGTAGAAAGTGGGTAAAGCTGGGATTCAAATCCATTTTCTTCTGGGACCCAATTTGGGACACTTACTACCATATCATCTTGCCTCCTTTAGGTACAAAAGACCTGCCTTTGAGTTTTAATTCTGCCATTTGTCTGCTGTATGATTTTGAATAAGTCACATCATCTCTCTGAGCCTGCTTTCTCCCCTTCTAAATAAGGATATTAAGAATCATAGGGTAGAATTCTAGAACTCAATTTATCCTCCTCTTTTTGCAGATGAGGAAACTGAGGCCTTTGGAAATGAGATTTGCCCAGTGTTACATAAAGGTAAGTGGTGGAACTAGGATATGAATAAGGGCTTTAGATTCCAAATTCAGTGCTCTTGCCACTGCATCACACTTACATAAATTAATTCACAGTACTCTTGTGAGAAGATTGTGCTTTTTAACATATCATTATTGCCATAAAAAGTGAAAGTGATAGGGTAGGCATGTAAAATTTTCTCCCCAATATCATCTTCTGTTCTTATCAAAATGATCTATTTATCTTTCATGATTTCTTCTAGGCAATGTTTAATTAAACTCTTCTCATAGCAATTGTTGTGAAAATTTCTTCCTTCCATTCTCTATTTTTTTTTAATGATATGACAGACTCTGAGCATTTTCATTGGCTGTTCCCTATGTCTGGAATGTTCTTCTTTCTCTTTTCTGTCTCCTACTTTCCCAGGCTTCCTTCAAGGCTCAGCTTCAGTTCAATCTTCTGCCTTTTGTCTAAGAATCACCCCCCTCCCATTTTAGCCTTTACAGGTTAAATTTAGGTTGCACATCATTCTGGAGCTTATTGTACTTTATGATATAAAGTGAAGTCTAAACCAATTTCTTGCCAAACTATTTTATGGTTTTCCCAGCATACCATATTAAATATGGATTCTTTCTCCAAGTGGTTTATGTTTTTAGGTTAATTGAACTCAAGAGTTGGGAGATGGAGCATAGTGTTCAAGTAATAGCAAAGAGGCTGGTGTCACTGGATAACTGAGTATGTGGAAGGTGAAGGGATCAGGTTATGAAGGACTTTAAAACCTGAACAGAGTATTCTATATTTGATCCTGGAGGCAACAGGGAACTACTGGAAGATTTGAACTCAGAAAGATGAGTCTTTCTGACTTTGGTCTAGTACTCTATTCACTATGCCACCAAGCTGCCCTGTATATTTGGAATGGTTGGCGTTGTTCTTGGTCTTCATTTTCAAAGAGGACCAAAATGATATAATTATGTTAGAGTCAAGTTACAGTATATCCAACTGTGGCTGATGAGACCAATACAAGCTCAGAATCACAGGTCAGGCACATGTGAACATTTGGGGTGAATTCTCTAAATTTGTGCATCTTGTATTTCTTTTGAGCTACTTCAATCCTGCTTTGCTCATAGAACACAGTACCTTCTTTGATGAGGGCATGTCATGTTGGGTGGTCCTGTGCCAGTGTGTCTCCCATGTTGCACAATCAATTCGAAAGTTCTTCAGAGAGACCTTGAGACTGTACTTGTATTGCTTCTTCTGACTACCATGTGAACTCTTGCCTCGTGTGAGTTTTCTGTAGTCTTTTAGGCAAGCATACATTTGGCATTTGAACATTAAGGCCAGCCTGTCAAGAGTTGATTTCTCCGAAGCAGAGTTTGAATGAATGCTTGGCAGTTTAGTTTGAGAAAGGACCTGTGTGTTTGATACCTTATGCTACCAGGTGATCTTCAGAATCTTCCTAAGACAATACAAATGGAAGTGATTCAGTTTCCTGGCAAGGCACTGGTATAGTGTCCAGGTTTCACAGGCATACAACAATCAGGCCAGCACAATGGTTGATAAATTGGAGATGGCACATTGATGATGAGGGTCTCCAGTTCTTCATAAAATTTATCTTTGATCTCATCAAGGTCTATTATGGTAGGAGCATAGGCACTGATGATGGTGGTGTGGCATTTTCCTGCAAGTGGCAATCACATTGTCATAAATCTGTCATTCACTTCTTTTGGTAGGTATACAAGCTTGTTGATCAGATTAGTTTTGATTGCAAAACCTATGCCAGCTTCACAGCATTCCCCTTTACTTCGGCCATTCCAGAAAAACCTATACCCAGCTCCGACTTCCATAAACTGGCCTTCATTTGCCAGTGTTGTTTCATTCAGAGCTGCTATTTGGATGTGATACCTGCTGAGTTTTCTTGCAACAAGAGCTGTTCATTTTTCAAATCTACTGGATTTTGTGTTGTTTTTAAGTTTCCACACATTCCATGTGAGTGGAATCATCTTTGCAAAAGTTTTTTTGTGTTTTTTTTTTTTTTTTTTTGTGTGTGTGCATGTGTATGTGTGTGTTTCAACCACAGCGTGGGATCCCTGCCTGCCATGGGTAAACAGGCCAGGGTTGGGTAAGCAGACAATTTTTAGGGCACCTTTTTATGTGTGTAAGTTTTAAGATTTTAAACTTCAATGCAAAATAATAATAAAAAAAAGAAACAAACTTAAATATAAAACTAAAATAATACTGAAAAAAGCATTGCCATGTGCACAATAGAACATGAGAGAGGATTCAAAATATACAGCAATAAATTTCCATTTCAAGAAAGCCTATATAATAAATACTATGCATTGTATTGAGACCTGTCCATCTTTTCTTTGCTTCCTTGTAAGTGTTCTTTTTTTCTCTACTGTGTACTTTTTAATTTGTTTTTTTCCCCCCTTCCTCCCAGAAGGCAACAATTAAGCATATATATATATGTATGCATGCATGTATGTGTACATATATACGTGCACATACATACACACATACATATATACACACACATATATACATATATGTAATAAACACACATACACCTGTATATACATATACTTACACATATGTCTACTTAGATATTGATAATCATAGTCATATATAGACATTCATTTACATCTATGTAAGACCATACTATATTTATTTATCCTCTGTTTCTCTGAGGGTGGATAACCTCTTCCTTCATAAGTCTGAATCCATAATTTTCCAAGCCTACTAACTCATCATTTCCTATACAATATTCCCACCTAATACTGTCCAGTTGTTTTAAATAATTCAAAACAATGTTGATAAATATGGTTGACACATAGTATAGTTTCTCTATTTTTCTCTTTTGATTAGACCCATTTTAACCTTAACTTTGTCCAAGGTCATGATTACCACCCCTACTCCTTTCCCTAACAAATTCTACTCCTGATCTTTATTTTATGTTTGTGTATATCTTTTATTTTCTAACCCTCCTGACTCCTCTACTTTACTTCTACCCACTACCATGTCCCCCTATTACTTGACCTATTCCCTCTCCAAGGATCTCTCCCTTATCCTCTTGTTCCTATTAATAGTTTTAAAAAAATAATTAATTAATTAATTTTTAGTTTTTAACATTCACTTCCATAAGATTTTTGTTTAAAATTTTCTTTCCCTTCCCCCCTCCCCCACCCCAAGGTGGCTTGCAATCTGATATAAGCTCTACATATCCATTCATCTTAAACATATTTACACATCAGTGATGCTGTAAAGAAGAATTAGAGCCAATAAGAAGAAACGAGAGAGAGAGAGCAAATAGCATGCTTCAATCTACATTCAGACTCTATAGTTCTTTTTCTGAATGTGCGTAGTCTTTTCCATCAGAATCTTTTGGTTCTGTCTTTGATCCTTGCATTGTTGAGAAGAGCTAAGTCTATTAAAGTTAGTCATCAACAATGTGGCTGTTACTGTGTACAATGTTCTCCTGGTTCTGCTCACTTCATTAGGCATCAGTTCATATAAGTCCTTCCAGGTTTTTCTGAAATCTGCCTGCTCATCATTTCTTCTGGAACAATAGTATTCCATCACATTCATATACTCCAGTTTGTTCAGTCATTCCCCAATTGAGGGCCATCCCCTCAATTTGTAATTCTTGGTCACTGCAAAAAGAGATGCTATAAATATTTTTGTATCTGTGGGTCCTTTTCCCATTTTTATGATCTCTTTGGGATACAGACATAGAAATGGTATTACTGGGTCAAAGGGTATGCACAGTTTTATAGGGTATGCCCTTTGGGCACAGTTCCAAATTGCTCTCTAGAATCATTGAATCAGTTCACAACTCTACCAACAATGCATTAATGTTCCAATTTTCCCACATGTTCTCCAGCATTTATCATTTTCTTGTTTTGTCATGTTAGCCAATCTTATGGGTGTGATGTGGTACCTCAGAGTCATTTTGATTTACCATCAATAGTGATTTGGAGCATTTTTTTTATATGACTATAGATAGCTTTAATTTCTTCTGAAAACTGCCTGTTCATATCCTTTGACCATTTATCAATTGGGAAATGACTTGTATTCTTATAAATTTGACTTGGTTCTCTATATGTTTTAGAAATGAGAACTTTATCAGACATTGGTTGTAAAAATTGCTTCCCAACTTTCTACTTCCCTTCTAATCTTGGTTGCATTGGCTTTGTGCAAAAACTTTTTGATTTAATGTAATCAAAATTATCTATTTTGCTTTTCATAATGTTCTCTATCACTTGTTTGGTCACAAATTCTTTCATTCTTTGTAAATCTAACAGGTACTATTCCTTGCTCTCCTAGTTTGCTTATAGTATGAGCCTTTATACATAAATTGTGTACCCATTTTGATCTTATCTTGGAATACAAAGTAAGATGTTGATTTATGCCTAGTTTCTGCCATACTGTTTTTCAGTTTTTCCAGCAGTGTTTGTTAAATAGTGAGTTCTTATCCCAGAAGCTTGGTTCTTTGAGTTTATCAAACAGATCACTATAGTCATTGATTACTGTGTCTTGTGTACCTAACCTATTCTACTGATCCACTACTCTATTTCTTAGCCAACGAGAAGTTTTGATGATTGCTGCTTTATAATACAATTTAAGACATGATATGGCTAGGCCACCTTCCTTTTCATTTCTTTTCACTAATTCCCTTGATATTCTGGACCTTTTGTCCTTCCAGATGAATATTCTTATTATTTTTTCTAGCTCTATAATTTTTTGGTAGATCGATTGGTATGGTAAATTAATAAGTAAATAAATTTAGGTAGAATTTATTTATTTATTTTATTAAATTTTGTTTATTATATTAGCTCAGCCTACTCGTGAGCACCTAATATTTTTCCAATTATTTATATCTGACTTTATGTAGAAAGTGTTTTGTAATTGTGTTCATGTAGTTCCTGGGTTTGTCTTAGCAGATAGACTCCCAAATATTTTATAACATCTACAGTAACCTTTTTTTTTTTTAAGATGGATGAATTTGTTTAATTCAAACAGAATATATTCAGAAAGTATAACTTTTCTTCTAATCTAAGACACTTATAGTGTGACAAACAGCACAGGAGAGCAAATGACTTAAAAGTTGTGTAGTCCACTAAGTAATGACTTTTATAAAGATACATACATATTCCTCCAACAATTCATTGCTGGTCTGCAGAGGACTTCTGCTGGTTTTTGTGCTATATAAAGGCTAGATGCAGCTTTCCAATGCCAATTTTTTTGTTTCACCAACTCAAGTTGGTTGACTGTTCTGTTGAAGTTAAGAGGCACAAATACACATATTCCAGTTAAGTGAAGGTAACAAATCATACAACTTCTTCAGTTTCCTTTTTCATCATTCACTTCGGGAGCAAATCATCAATGTTCATTCTTATCTCGTGTAGGACTGGCATATATTCAGCAATCAGATATCACTGGATCACTTCTTCTTTCCTTTTCCTTTTTTACCTCCCTCTCCTTGTTGAAGACTTTGGTCACCACCTCCTTTGGTGTCCTTGTTTTTAGTTTGGATATCATTTCAGCTGCATACAACATTACTGACTTACGTGAGGGAAACTCTACAAGGCACAGGCTGCCATCTTCCTGTTTTAGCTGAACCCGTACTCTGCCCCTATACTGTAAATCATGATTCCACTCTCTAGAGTACATTTTATTTTTCTCAATGTGCACATTAAGTCCGACTGCCAGGCATACATCTTGGATCTCCGTAGTAGCTGTAGGATTCTCAACAGCTTTGTCTATTGGGATCCGTCTTCCCTCAGCGATGGTCTTCTTGTTATTTAAATATGCAGGATAAATGCAAATGAACCTGTCCGTGTCCACCTGAGTCTCTGGAGGGACTCACGCTCACCTGCGCCGTTGCTGACTTCAGGATGCTGACTTCACCGTTATCCCTTCCAGGAGAAATCCCGCTTACCACACAGTCGCAATTTCTGCTATCTCCCTCGGTCTGTTCGCTCTGGGAGCTGTCGCTCCTACAGTAACCTTAAATGAAATTTCTCTTTCTATCTCTTGCTGTTGGGCTTTGTTAGTAATATATAGAAATACTGATGATTTATGATGATTTATGTAGGTTTATTTTATATGCTACAACTTTGCTCAAGTTCTTATTTATTTCAAGTAGTTTTTTAGTTGATTCTCTAGGATTGTCTAAGTATACCATCATAGCATCTGCAAAGAGGGATAACTTTGTTTCTTCTTTGCCTATTCTAATTCCTTCAATTTCTTGTTCTTCTCTTATTACTAAAACTAACATTTCTAGTACAATATTGAATAACAGTGGTGATAATGAACATCCTTGTTTCACATCGATCTTATTGGAAATGCTTCTAACTTATCTCCATTATATAATGCTTGCTGATGGTTTTAGATAGATCCTACCTATCATTTTGAGGAAGACTTCATTTATTCCTGTGCTCTCTAGTGTTTTTAATAGGAATGGGTGTTGTATTTTGTCAAATGCTTTTCCTGCATCTATTGAGATAATGATATGATTTCTGTTAGTTTTGTTGTTTATATGGAAAATTATGCTGATAGTTTTCCTAAAATTGAATCAGTCCTATGATCCTAATATAAATCCTACCTGATCATAGTGTATTATTCTTGAGATAAGTTGCTGTAATCTCTTTGCTATTATTTTGTTTAAAATTTTTGCATCAATATTCATTAGGGAAATTGGTCTACAATTTTCTTTCTCTCTTTTGGCTCTTTCTGGTTTACGTATTAGCACTATATTTGTAGCATAAAAAGAATTTGGTAGGACTCCCTTCCTCACCTATTTTCCCAAATAGTTTATATAGTATTGGAATGAATTGTTTTTTAAATGTTTGATAGAATTCACTTGTAAATTCATCTGGCCTTGGAGATTTTTTCTTAGGGAGTTCATTGATGGCTTATTCAATTTCTTTTTCTGAAATGGAGTTATTTAATTATTTTATTTTCTCTTCTGTTAATCTGGGCAATTTATGTTTTTGTAAATATTCATCCATTTCACTAAGATTGTCAAATTTATTGTCATATACAGTTGGGCAAAATAGTTCCTAATTATTGTTTTAATTTCCTATTCATGGGTAGTGAATTCACCCTTTTCATTTTTGATATTGGTAATTTGGTTTTCTTCTTTCTTTTTTAAAGTCAAATTAACCAAAGGTTAACCTATTTTATTAATTTTTTCATAAAATCAGCTCTCAGTTTTATTTATTAGTTCAATAGTTTTCTTAATTTCAATTTTCTTAATTTCTCCTTTGGTTTTCAGAATTCCTAATTTAGTATTTAATTGGGATTTTTAATTTGTTCTTTTTTTAGCTTTTTTAGTTGCATGCCCAATTAATTAATCTCCTCTTTCTCTATTTCATGCATGTAAGCATTTAGAGATATCAAATTTACCCTAAAAACCACTTTTGCTGCATCCCATAAGTTTGGTATGTTGTCTAATTATTGTCATTCTCTTGGATGAAGTTATTGTTTTTATGATTTGTTGTTTGACCCACTCATTCTTTAGGATTAGGTTATTTACTTTCCAACTAATTTTTAGTCTATCTTTCCATTATCCTTTATTACATGTCATTTTTATTGCATTATGATATGAAAAGGGTGCATCTAATATTTCTGCCTTTCTGCATTGGATTGTGAGGTTTTTATGTGATAATACATGGTCAATTTTCATGTAGGTGCCATGTACCACTGATAAAAAGGTATATTCCTTTATATCCACATTCAGTTTTCTCTAGAGGTCTACCATATCAACTTTTCTAAAATTCTATTCACCTCCTTACCTTCTTTCTTGTTTCTTTTGTGGTTAGATTTATCTAGTTCAGAGAGGGGGAGGTTGAGGTGCCCCACTAGTATAATTTTGCTGTCTATTTCTTCCTGTAGCTCCCTCAACTCCTCCTCTAAGAATCTGGATGCTATACCACTTGGTGTGTATATGTTTAATAATGATATTGTTTCATTGTCTATGGTACCTTTTTAGCAGATGTAGCTTCCTTCCTTATCTCCTTTAATTAGATCTCTTTTTGCTTTTGCTTTGTCTGAGATCAGGATTGCTACCCCTACTTTTTTTTACTTCAGCTGAAGCATAATAGATTGTACTCCAACCTTTTACCTTTACTCTATTTGTATCCCTTTGTTTCATCTATGTTTCTTGTAAACAACATATTGTAGGATTATGATTTTTAATCTACTCTGCTCTCCACTTCCATTTCATGGAAGAGTTTATCCCATTCACATTTACAGTTATGATTAGTAACTGTCTTTTTCTCCATCCTATGCCCCATCCTGTTCATGCTTTTCTCTCTCCTTTCTCACTTTCCCTCCTCATAAATGTTTTGCTTCTGACCACCACCTCCCTCAATCTGCCCTTTCTATCAACCCCCTCTCTTTTCTTTCCCTGTTCCTATACTACTTCTTTCTTCCCTTCTATCAACCCTTCCCTTTTCTTTCCTCTTTTCCCTCTTATTTCATGTGGATTATGTTATTCCCTCTTTGAGCCAAATCCAATGATAGTAAGGTTCAAACAATGCTCATCACCCTCCCTTCTTTCCCTCTACTGTAAGAGGTCTCTGAGCCTTGTCATGTGATGTAATTTACCCTTTTCTGTCTTCTCCCATTCTCTTCTCCCATTCCAATCCCTTTTCACTTCTTCATTAGTTTTATGATCACATAAAAGTCAACTTATACCCATGCCCTGTGTCTATGTATACTCCTTCTAAATGTTATAATAAAGATACAGTTTTCAAGAGTTACAAGTATCATCTTCCCATGTAGGGATGTAAATAGTTTGCCCTTATTGAATAACATGTTTTTTCTTTCTTTCTTTCCTGTTTACCTTTTTATGCCTCTCTTGAATATTGTATTTGAAGATCAAATTTTCTGTTGATGTCTGGTCTTTTCATCAGGAAGATTTGGAAGTCCCCTGTTTTATTTACTGTCCACCTCCTTCCCTGAATGATTATGCTCAGTTTTGCTGAGTAGTTGATCCTTGGTTGTGATACAAATTCCTTTGCCTTATTTCTAGCCCTTGGATCTTTTAATGTAGAAACTGCAAAGTCCTGCATAATCCTCACTGTGGTTCCACAATATTTAAATTGTTTCTTTCTGGCTACTTGAAGTATTTTTTCCTTGACCAGATAATTTTGGAATTTGGCTACAATATTCCTTGGCATTTTCATTTTGGGATCTCTTTCAGGAGGTGATTGGTGGATTCTTTTGATGACTATTTTACCGTCTGGTTTTAGGAACTCAGGACAGTTTTCCTTGATAATTTCTTGAAAGATGCTGTCTTGGCTTTTTCATTATGACTTTCAGGCAGACCAATAATTCTTAAGTTATCTGTCCTGGATCTATTTTCCAGGTCAGTTGTTTTCCCAATGAGGTATTTTATGTTTTATTCTATTTTTTCATTCTTTTGATTTTGTTTGACTGACTCTTGATGTCTCAGAGTCATTAGCTTCCACTTGCCCAATTCTGATTTTTAATGAATTGTTTTCTTTAGTTAGCTTTTGTACCTTTTTTTCCATTTGACCAATTCTACTTTTTTTTTTTAGGCAATTGGGGTTAAGTGACTTGCCCAGGGTCACACAGCTAGTTAGTGTCAAATGTTTGGTCTGAGGCCATTTTTGAACTCAGGTCCTCCTGACTTCAGGACCGGTGTTCTATCCACTGGGCCATCTAGTTGCCTGACCAATTCTACTTTTCAAGGAATTATTTTCTTCAGTGTACTTTTTCCCATTTGGTCAGTTGTACTTTTTAAGGAATTGTTTCCTCCAGTCAATTATTGTCCTTCTTTTTCCAAGCTCTTCACTTTTTATTTCATACCTCTCATTTCTTTTCCCATTTTTTCTTCTGTCTCTCTTATTTGACTTTTAAAATCCTTCTTGAGCTCTTCCAAGAAGGCTTTTTGGGCTGGAGACCAGTTCATATTCCTGTTTGAGGTTTCATTTGTGGGTATATTGACAATGTTGTCCTCTTCTGAATTTGTGTTTGTGCTTCCCTGTCCCCATAGAAAGAACCTATGGTCATTGTCCATTTCTGCTTTTTACTCATGATGTTTGCCTGTTTCCTGGCTTTTAATGTTGATCTTTCCTGCTGGAGCACAGATAGCACTGCCCCAAACTTCTTCTTTTTTTTTTTTTTTAAACACACTGAATTTACTGAGTGCTTAAAGGAGAAAGGAACAAACTAACAAAGTGGTAGAGATTGGCCATGTTATATCTGCTCTTTTTCTGTTCTTTGTATGTAGAAATGCTCATGTTTGCTCATGTTTATCAGGTTCAGAATATTTTTAAAAGTTTTTTTAAGAGGAAAAATTCTTCCCCTGCCCCCCCATCTCCTAGTTGTCCCTTTATTTGTCTGTCAGATGCATCAAGAATCCCAAAGATGGAGTTTGCCTTGGGCCTAACTACTTCTAATGTCGCTTCAACCCCACCCTGGATCTGGATCAGACCAGGAACCAGACAAGGACAGATTGAACAGATACAGTCTGTACTATAAATCTTCTAGACCAGACATGACTTTGGGAGAACATTGACATTTTTGGCTCTCCCCAGTTCTGAAAGACTGACTCTGCTTGAGTAGGAGCTGGTATGCAGCATCTGTGTAAAAAAAAAAAGTTTTCAGTGTTTGGGGTTACTGCAAAGCCAATATGTGATCTCAGATCATCCATTTCCCCCTTGCACATTCACCTCATTCTGTATATACTAATTTATGTAATTACTATCTCTCCTGTTAAAAAGTTAAGCTCCTTTTATGTAGGGATTGTTTCATTCTTCATAGTTGTATCCTCAGTACTTAACACAGTGCCCGACATGTAGTATGTGCTTAAAAAAATGCTTATTGGCTTTATTGGTTGAACAGATAACGAGGTCACTCAGAGGTTCATGATTCTGATGTGCTGCATTTCCTAGGCAGAATTCCATCAAATAGGCTTTCGTTATTCCTCACTCTGCACTCCTATGTGCTGTGTGGGGAGTACTAACAATTAGTGTGTGGGTGCTACAATGCTCAGCTAGGAAAAGGACTGGGAGGTCCACATACTTTCACTTGTCAGGGCACTCCCTGGGCTGATTTATTTCTACCAGCCAAACCAAATGTACAACTGACTCTCATTCTGAACACCTCCCTGACTCCTGAATCTCCTACAAACAACACACTCTCTCACTCCCCAATTCTCACTTTTTTTCATCTTCAAAACACCAATTTAATCACCAGTCCTGAAGCTATTTCCTGATTGCCTAGTACTCCAGGTGGAATTGCAAACCTTTCCCCTTAACAGCAACTGGTTGCCCCAAGCTTCTTGTGCTGGGGCTAGCAACCTCATCACTGGATTTGTGTGCTGGGGCCTTAGGTGCTGGCAGCTGGAGGCTGTAGGGTTCTGGCTGCTTATGTGGTACTGAGCTGGAGTCCTAGTGGTGGTGGCTAGTGTGTGCTGAGGCCAGGTGGGGTTTTTCTGCATTTTCCTGGGGTTATACTGAAGATTTTGAGATGGGTGGGGTCTGGCCCCTGGAGGATGCCTGCTTACCCAGGCTGCATTGAAACATGGGGAGGTTTGGTGGCTAGAGGATGCGTGCTCACCTGGAGTTGTGCTGAAGCACGGGGAGGTTCAGCTGCTGGAGGATGCCTGCCTGCCAGCAGACATGGTGGTTCTCTGAACTGGAGTCTGCTAGTTCCCCTGGCTGTGCCAAGGTATGCAAGGGTTTTGATGTTGGTACTTGCCTACTTCACCACCCTGGGACTCAGCATCTCCCACTGGTTTGCTGAGGTGGGGTTTGTAGCTGTCTTGCAGGGACACCTCCTGTCCTGTACTATTCCACTTCTACCAGAATGAGAGGGACCTTTCCCATTAATCCTCCAAGCCACTGAAGCTGAAAGACTACTGTACTCCATTTTTCTGTTGACTTTACTGTTCCAGGATTTTTTCTGTGGTGATGTAATCTGGGTTTTTAGAGGTAAATAAGGGAGAGTGAGAACAACTTACTGCTTACTCAGCCATCTTGGCTCCTGGAGGTCATCCCATTAATCTAAACACCCTTCTATACTCACCTTTAACCTATACTCTCACCCTCCCCTTTAAAGAAATGCCCTTATCCTCCCCCTCATCCCCTTAGCATTTTATTTCTTTCTGAATTTAGAACACTTTTATACATACATACATACATACATACATACATACATACACACACACACATATATTTCTCTCTTGAACCCCTTTCCTATGAATGTAGGTTTCCAGAACTACCAGCCCTCCTCCTCCATTTAATTCCTCTGTTTCTGTTCTTTGTCTTGCACCTCATTATTATGAGATAATTATTCTTTTTAGCTGTTCCTAAATGGTTTTACTTTTTAAAATCATATCCTCAGGTCTACCCCAATTTTTCTTATGAGCTACCCAATTACTAATAACAATTTATGACATACTTTTTACATACATAAAAGGTAAACAATCTGTCCTTATTGAGTCTCTTGTAATTAGTCTTTTGTATGTACTTTATTTTTCTCTTGGCTCCTATGTGTTAAATCTTCTGTTAAGTTCAAGTTCTTTTTTTTTTAAACAAAATCATGGAAGTCTGATGGTTCATTTAATGTCTTTTTTTCATTCAGGATTGTTCTTAGCTTTGCTGGCTATTATATTTTTGGCCAGAACCCTAATAGTCTTTTAGTGTTGCCTCTAGGTCTTGTGCAATTCTAATTGTGGCACCATCATATTTAAATTGTTTTTTTTTTTCTTGTTGCTCATAATATTTTATCCTTGAGCTGGGGGTTTCAGAATTTCACTATGATATTCCTGTGAGTTTTCCTTTTAGGATCTCTTTTAGGTGCTGATCAGTGGATTTTTTTTCTATTTCTACTTTCCCCTCTTGTTCTAATGCTTCAGGACAATTTTCTTTAATTATTTCTTGTATTAATGTATCAAGATTTGGTTTTTGATCATAGCTTTCAGGTAGCCCAACTATTTTTTGTTTTCTCTTCTTGATCTGTTCTCTAGATCAGTTGTTTTCCTTATGAGATGTTTCACATTCTCTTCTATTTTTTTATTCTTTATATTTTATTTTATTATTTCTTGATCTCTGATAACTTTTCTAACTTCCCCTTGCCCAATTCTGATTTTCAAGGAGTCATTTTCTCCCTTAAGATTCTGGGTATCCTTTTCTAATTGGTTGATTTTCTTTTCATAATGTTCTTTTTCTTGGATTGTTCTTATTTATTTATTTAGTTTTTCTTCAATCTCTCTCATTTCATTTTAAAACTCTTTTTAAAGTTCTTTTATGAATTCTTTTTGGACAGGTGACCATTTAACGTTATTACTCTTTGTGGGTAGAAGAAGGTTTCTTTACTTCAGTATCCTTCTCTGAAGATGAACCCAGTCTTCTCTATTCCCATAGTAATTCTCTATGGTTGGATTCTTTCTCCTTTGGCTGTTCTTTTTTTTTTTTTGTAACAGCTTATTTTTTGCAATCACCTCTAGCCCTGGAGTATGAGGGATAGTGCTTCTGGCCTCAGATCCTCCTTCGGTTATCCCCTCTGGCCTTGAACCAAAATCAAGACCTCCAGCCTCCTGTAAGTGCCCACAGTCAGCAGTGTCCCCACCCCACTGCTTCTGCACTCACCAGGCATGTGCTAGTTCTTATTCGACCCCTGACGGTGTCTCCACAGCACAGCTGGGTCTGGCATTCCTTGTCAGCATAGGTTCACTTGATCTTCCCCAGCTCAGACACCCAACATCCCTCACTGTCCTGAGAGTAAAAGTTCCTGTGTCTGGGGCCCAGGCAGCCTCCCAACCCAACTAACCTCAGGACTTTCAGCTTGTTGTTTAAGTAGACCTAGGACCTAGCCTGGAGGTGTTTATTCTTCACACTGACCAAACTTCACTATTCTTGAGATCTTTTCCAATTGTCCCAGGAGGCTCCCTGTTCTGCCCCTACTCTTATTTATTTTTACTGCTCTATGTTTGCCCTGAGGTACTATTATTATCTCATTTGTGGGGGAAATCTGGAGAGTTTGGAATTTTCTGATCTATTCTACTCTCTTCTCAGAATCCTCTAAGGCACCTTTTTTAGCCCCTTCCTTACCACAGGAGATGAGCAATGTGGTCCTTAAAAATTTGCTCAGATACCTAGGGGGCTGCTGAATCCCACTGCTGCTTCCAATGAGGAGATGACCCTATAGCTTGAGCTGCCTGTGTGCAGGGTTGTGACTACAACTCCCAGTGTATCTTCACTTGCTGCTTTGTCTCTTCCCTGTCACCATAGGACTTTGAGATAGATAAAAAATGATAAAATTTTATGGCTGATGTCTTTTGATTCATGCATAAATTGGATTTAAGTGAGGTAGAGTTGCATGAAATTGTCAGCTTCACTCTCTCTTCCAGAGTTGTCAGTAACAGGGCAGAGTCAAGATGACTGGTGATGACTTCAGCTTCTTAGATTGTCTGCTGCAGCTTCTTGAAGCCACAGGTGAGATTAGGTGGCTCAGGTAGACACTAAAGGTAGAAAGCAGCACTGAAAAGGGCTTGGCAGTCCTCAAATCAGAGATACTAGTCTTCCTTGAATACACTCCATACTCTACTTGGAATATACAATCCTAGGTTAGATAATTATCTGTAATAAAAAGTCTCCCGAGTCAAACCTAAGTGAGTTTAGTCCAGTAATTTGGGTTTAGGGTTTTTTGTTTGTTTGTTTGTTTTTGGCTAGGCAATGGGGTTAAGTGACTTACCCAGGGTCACACAGCTAGTTAGTGTCAAGTGTTTGAGGCCAGATTTGAACTTGGGTCCTCCTGACTCCAGGGCTGGTGCTCTATCCACTGTGCCACCTAGCTGTCCCCTGGATTTAGGGTTTTAAAGAGTTGTAGAACATGCACTACAATTTAAAAAAAAACACAAAACCTTTACTAATACCAAATTAAAATATGACAACACTGAAAATTAAAAAGTTAAATGAATCACTACTCCCTTTTGCCTTCATAATCAGCAAGTCATACTTGGGAAAACATACAGGTACATATATAAGTAGATACAAATACAACATGGGTGAGAAAGGAGTGCACTACCATTCCTGTTCCTCAGGGAGGGATCAGAAAAGAAGGTGGTAGAAACACAGGAGAAAGCAGTATATAAGGAGATGAGGGGTGATGGTATGGTTAATCTGCAGGAGAAGATAAGAGGGGATGGAATTAAAGGCATATATTGGCCTTAGCAAGGAGAAGGGCCACCACCAAAAACTATAGGGAAAGTGGAGAGAATGGAAGAATAGTGTCAATGGGTTTTGAGGTTAAAAAGAGAAGAGACAGGGCTCATGGAACAATGGCCTTAATTTTCTGTCAGCATGGCCCTCAGCTGATGGTTAGTTGTCCTTCATTCCAAAGAGGACAAAAATGACATCACTATGCTAGAGTCAAGTTTCAACGTGTCCGACTGTGGCTGATCAGACCAGTATGAGCTTGGAATATTCTACCTACAGGTTGGGCACAAATAATCCATGTGAACATTTGGGGTGGATTCTCTAAATTTGTGCATCTTGCATTTCTTTTGAGCTATTTAAATTATGCTTTGGTCATACAGTACAGTATCTTCTCTGATGTGGACACACTATGCTGAGCAGTCCTGTCCCAATGTCTCCTATGTCACACAATCAATTACACAGTTCTTAAGAAAGACCTTGAGAGTGTCCTTGTATTGCTTCTTCTGACAACCATGTGAACACTTACTCTGTGTGAGTTATCCATAAAATAGTCTTTTTGGCAAGTATACATTTTGCATTTGAACAATGTGGTCAGCCGATTGAAATTGCCCTCTCTGAAGTAGAGTTTGAATGCTTGGCAGTTTAGTTTGAGAAAGGACGTCAGTGTCTGGTATCTTATTCTGCCAGGTGACAATTCAAATGGAAGTAATTCAGTTTCCTGGCATGGTGCTGGTGTGCTGTCCAGGTCTTGGCTTGTAGTCTTTTCAAGTTGAAGTCAGCTACCATCAGTGAGGTAGCTGACTTTGATACCATGTTCATCCTCATTGAAAGCAGTTGACAATGTGGCTGAAAACATCATGTTAAAAAGCATGGGAGCAAGTACACAGCTTTGTTTCACTCCAATGGTGATTGGGAAAGAATGAGAGCATTGTCCATTATCCAGAACCCAGGCAAGCATGCTGTCATGAAATTGATATACAATGCTGATGAACTCCAGGCAACCAAATTTGACATAATTTTCCATTTGCCCTCATAACAGACAGCATCAAAAACCTTGGTCAGATCTACAAATGTTGTATACAACCTTTGTTCTGCTCCTGACATTTCTCCTAGAGTTGTTGGGCAGCAAACACCATATCGACTGTTCCTCAGCCCTTTCTAAAGCCACACTGGTTCTCAGGTAGATGACCATCTTCCAGGTGAAGGATCAGCCTATTATAGATGGAGGACTGTGGCAAGAATCTTGACAGCAATGACTGAGAGAGACCCCCCCCCATCCTTTACCTTTGTAGAGATGGACAATGGAGGCATCATTGAACTCCTGGCGGATAACCTCTTTGCCATATAACCTGGAAAATTTCAGTAAGCTTTTATATGAGCAATGGACCCTCTACTTTATAAATCTCATCTGGAATAAAATCAGCATCAAGTGCTTTGCCACACGAAAGGAGTCTAATGGTATTCAAAACCTCTTCTTCAGTTGGAACTCAAGCTAAGGAGGGATTGACTTCAAGTTGAGGTAAATAGTCAGTGGCTTCATCATTGATTGATGACAGTCTGTTGAGAACACTATGGAAGTGTTCAGCCCATCTCTCTAGAATCATATCCTTATTGGTAATCAATGTGGCTCCATCAGTACTCAGTAGTTGAGATGTACCATAGGATTTTGGCCCATAAATAGCCTTCAGGGCATCATAAAAGTGCTTTGGATAGTTACTATTAGTATAAAACAATTTCCTCTGCCTTCTTACTGAGCCAAGAATACTGCATCGCTCTAAGTTTTGATTGTACTTTACTTTTGTTGGAATTAAATGCTGCCTTCTTAGAGATGAATGACCTATTCTGCTGGTAAACTTTGTGAAGTTTTTATTTTTCACCTAGCAACTTCTGAATTTCCCATCATTTTCATTAAACTGGTCTTGATATTTGCGAGTGTTTTGACACAAATGAGCAAATGCAGTGCTATAAACCAAATCTCTGAAAGCTGCCCACTCCTTTTCTGCTCCACTGATGCCAACTGTATGTTGGCACTTTCCATCCAAGGTAGCAACAAATTGTTCCTCTCAGAAAAGAGCTCTAGTTCATTGACATTAATTCTTTCAGGAGTCATTTTGTCTTGGAAATGCCACTTTTGTTGAATGCAAATATTTAGCTTGGAGAGGATAAGTCTATGATCAGTCCAGCACTCTGTGCCACACATTGCCTTCATCACTCCCATCCTGTCTGTCTTTTCTCCTTACAATCACATAGTCTATTAAATACCAATGTTTGCTGCAAGGATGTACCACAAAGTTTTATTGAGTTTAGGTAAATGAAAGACAGTGTTGGAAATGAGAAGGTGAGGAGATGCACAAGTCTTCAGTAGTAAGTGATCATTGCTGTTGCTGTTTCCATCTCCATTCCTCCCTAGACTCCCTGCTAAGTCTGGTAGTCTGAGCCTACTCTAGCATTAAAGTAATCAAGAATTATAAGCTTGTTCTCTTTTGGCACATTGATGATAACAGTCTCCAGGTCTTCATAAATTTTCTTTGACCTCATCAAGATTTGTCATGGTGGGAACATAGGCAGTGATACTGGCAGCATTTTTCTGCAAGTAGCAATCACATTGTCACGAGCCTATTGTTCACTCCTTTTGGTAGGCATACAAGCTTGTTGACTAGATTAGTTTTGATTGCAAAACTTATGCCAGCTTCACAGTGCTCCCCTTTACTGTGGCCACTCCAGAAAAACATGTCCAGCTCCACTCAGTAAGCTGGCTTCCATTTGCCAGCGTTATTTCACTCTGGGCTGCTATTTGGATGATACCTGCTGAATTCTCTTACAACAAGAGCTGTTCCTCTTTCAGGTCTATTGGATTTTGTATTGTCTGCAAGTGTGCACACATTCTATGTGCTGATGATGAGTAGAATCATTTTTGCAAAAGTTTTTGTACATTTTTTTTGTGTTTCAACTGTAGAGTGGGATCCCCTCCTGCTGTGGTAATCAGGCCAGGGTTGAATAAGCAGACAATTTTTAGGACATCTTTTCTAGCACCTTCCTCACACTAGGAGGTGAGTAATGTGGTCCTTAAAGGGCTGCTCAGACATTCAGGGAGCTGCTGAATACCACTGCCACTTCCAGGGAGATGACCCTACAGCCTGGGCTGCCTATGTGCAGGATTGTGATTACGGCTCCCATTGTATCCGCTGCTTCATCACTTGCCTGTTACCACAGAACTTTGAGATAGGTAAAATGGTAAAATTTCATGGCTGATGTCTTAGATTCATGTGTGAATTGGATTTAAGTGAGGCAGAGTTGCACAAAGTTGTCAGTCTCACTCTCTCCTCCAGAGTCATCACAGTCTAGTGGCAGGACAGAATCAACACAACTAGTGATAGCTCAAGATACAGTGGATGACCTTGTCATCTTCAATGTCTAACCAAGCTCTAAGTACTCCATAGCACCTGCTTCAGCTACCTTCATGGCCATTGGAACAAATTGTTCTCATCTGCCCATTCCACCAGGGGAAGTCTTAACGTGTTTGGGATAGATACACCATAACTCATCAATGGGTTAGAGACCCCTTGGTTACCCTCAATCTGGTTTAGCCCATCTGCTAAAATGATTTACCAGGGTATGATTTCTGCACATGCTACAGCTTCTTGGAGCCACAGGTGAGAGGTGGAACAGGTGGACACCAAAGGTGGAAAGCAACACTGAAAAGGGCTCAGCAGCCCTCACATCAGAGGTACTAGTCTTCCCTGAACACATCCTATACCCCACCCTCAGCTGATATACTGGGGGGAAGAGAGGATTTGGAAGGCTTAAGGAGAGAAGAGATTTTAAATAGCTTCTGTGGTGAGTAGGATAAGGAATCAATTAGATATTGCACTGTTGCACTGTTGCAGTGAGGTCCTAGTTGAAGTTGGATAAAATGAATTTATAGTGTACTTAGTCAATACTGTTGAGTAATTTCTATCAGCCCCATTCAATATCCCACATGATGCTGTAAGAGAAAAGGAGTTGGTAATCTAGGACTGGGGTTTTGCAAGGGATGGGCAGCAACAGGATATGATGATGAGAAATTCAAAAGTAGAGGGCAGTGTGGAGTTGAATAATAGGATTAAAATTGGGAAGGGAGGGAAGCTTCTTGAGCAGGGAGTGGCATGGCATGGTCAAACTTTAATGGTATAAATTTGGTAACTTCATGGAGGATAGATTGGATAGGGTGAGTGACTTAAAGCAAGACAATCTATTATTAGGTTATTCAGATCATACTGATACCACATTGTCTAGTTGAATGTTGCATGCATTGTCAGATATGGTGCATGTGTGGGTGAGTATTGCTTAATTTTTTTCTTCTTTTATGCAAAGGAAAGTTCACTGGATAGAAGAGTAAGAGGATTATATACAGAAGTGATAATGATGTAAAAACAAAAGGCACCAAACACTTAAAACACACAAAAACATTGTCAGGCTCAATGCCCAGTTGTTACTTTTTTTTTTAAACAAAGGAATTTTTAATTTAAAAAATGTTTTTAATGGCATAAAAAGACATTAGTGGATCATCATGGTTTTCCTCAGTGTCTCTTTTCTTTCCAGAGAGTTGCCCTGTATAAGAAATAGTATTTTTAAAGACAAAAAAAGAAAAAGAAGAGGAAAGAATCAACATAACTGATCAATACGTTGGAAAAAGTCCAAAAACATGTGCAATGTGCAAAATCTGTGGACCTCTCAGCTCCACCTTAACAAGAGGTCAGTTGGGAATATCCTGTCATATCTCTTCTTTGAAGTTAGGCTTGATATTTATAATCTTTGTAATATTCAATTTTTATTTGTGATATATGGCCATTCTTTCCATTTACATTGTTTTATAACAGTGGTGATAATGGACACCCTTGTTTCACCCCTGATTTTATTGGAATGCTTGTAGCTTATCCCCATTACATGTAATGCTTGCTGTTGGTCTTAGATAGATGCTGCTTATCATTTTAAGGAAAATGCCATTCATTCCTATGTTCTCTAGTGTTTTTTTTTTTTAACAGGAATGGGTGTTGTATTTTGTCAAAAGCTTTTTCTGTATCTATTGAGATAATCATATGATTTCTGTTAGTTTTGTTGTTGATATGGTCAATTGAACCAGCCCTGCATTCCTAATATAAATCTTACCTGGTCACAGTGTATTATCCTCAAGAGAAGTTGCTATAATCTCTTTGTTAATATTTTAATTTTTTTTGTATCTATATTCATTAGGGAAATTGGTCTATAATTTTCTTTCTCTGTTTTGGTTCTTCCCAGTTTAGATATCAGGATCACATTTGTATCATAAAAAGAATTTGATAGGACTCCTTTGCCTATTTTCCCAAATAACTTATATAGAATTGGAATCAATTGTTCTTTAAATGTTTAATAGAATTCACTTGTAGCATTTGTAACATTTATATTATTGTAATCATTGTGTATATTGTTTTCTTGGTTCTGCTTATTTTACTCTGCATCTGTTCTTATATCCTTATTTCATCACATTCATCATTTCTCAGAGCATAGTAATATTCCATTACATTAATGTACCACAATTTGTTTAACAATTGGTAAGCATTGACTTTGTTTCTAATTCTTTACTATCACAAAAATTGCTGATATAAATATCCTTGTGACCATATACCAAAATAAAGTCAAAATAGATTCATGATTTAGATATAAAGGCTGATACTATAAGCAAACTGGGAGAGCAAGGAATAGTTTACCTATCAGATCTATGGAGAACAGAAGAATTCATGACCAAAGAGGAGATAGAAAACATTATGAAAAACAAAATGGATACTATCGATTACATTAAATTGAAAAGTTTTCGTACAAACAAAGCCAATGCAACTAAGATTAGAAGGAAGGTAGAAAATTGGGAAAGAATTTTTACAACCAGTCTCTCTGATTTTTACAACCAGGCCTCTCTGAGGCCTCTGATAAGGGTCTCATTTCTAAACTATATAGAGAATTAATTCAAATTTATAAGAATACAAGCCATTCCCCAATTGATAAATGGTCAAAGGATATGAACAGGCAGTTCTCAGATGAAGAAATTAAAGCCATCTATAGTCATATGAAAAAATGCTCTAAATCACTATTGATTAGAGAAATGCAAATCAAAACAACTCTGAGGTACCACATCACAGCTATCAGATTGGCCAACATGACAAAACAGGAAAATGATAAATGTTGGAGAAGATATGGGAAAATTGGAACACTAATGCATTGTTGGTGGAGTTGTGAAATGATCCAACCATTTTGGAGAGCAATTTGGAACTATGCCCAACGGGCTATTAAAATGTACATACCCTTTCACCCAGCAATAGCACTTCTAGGGCTATATCCCAAAGAGATCATACAAATGGGAAAAGGACCCACATGTACAAAAATACTCATAGCAGCTCTTTTTGTAGTGGCAAAGAATTGGAAATTGAGAGGATGCCCATCAATTGGGGAATGGCTGAGCAAGTTGTGATATATGAATGTAATGGAATACTATTGTGCTATAAGAAATGATAAACAAGTTGACTTCAGAAAAACCCAGAAAGAGACTTGTATGGTCTGATGCTGAGTGAAGTGAGCAGAACCAAGAGAACGTTGTACACAATAACAGCCATGTTGTGCAAGAACTATGGAAGTTGAATTGCTATTTTTTTTCTCTTCTGTTGAGTTTTGTTTCCTCTTTCTGATGGTTCCTCCTATTACTTTTAATTTTTACTTACAGCATCACTAATGTGAAAATATGTTTAATAGGACTGTAAATATATAGCCTATATCAGATTGTGTGCCGTCTTGGGAAGGGTGGTGGGGAGGAACGGGGAGAAAAATTTAAACTCAAAAGCATATGGAAGTGATTATTGATAAATCAAAATAAATTAATTAAAAAAAGAAAAATAAATAAATATCCTTGTGAATATGGGGATTCCTTAACAATGGATTCCTTGGGGTATAAAATGCAATCTCTGATGCAAAGGATATGTACATTTTAGTCACTTTATATGAATGATTCCAAAATCCTTTCCAAAATGGTTATACTAATGCACAGCTCCACCAATAATGAATGCATTGTTATGCCTATTACCCCAGATCCCTACCTCTTTTCACTATTTCTTTTCATATTCTAGTTCCTTATTTTTCTAAATGATTTTTGTCCTTATTTTATCAAGTTCTATAAAATATCCCCTTGGTAATTTGAATTAGCATAGTATTAAAAGTGTAAATTAACTTTGGTGGTATTATCATTTTTATTATATATACTTGCATGGTGCAGCCATGAGCACTGACCATTTCTCCAGCTATTTAAATTGTTCTTTATTTAAGAAGAGGTAAAAGCTAAACTGTGAGGGCAGAGACTATTTTTTAGCTCTTTTTGTATTCCCAGCATGTAGCACAGTGCCTGGAACATAGTAGGGGTTTAATAAATATTTATTGATTGATTATTTTAAGCTATACAAGTCTTTTGTTAGCTTTCATAGGTTGATTCCCTGACACTTTATGCATTTTGTAGCTTTTTGGAATGAGATTTCTCTTTCTATTATTGCCTCTTAGATTTTATTGTTGTAACAATGAAATCCAGTTGAATTTTGAGGGCTTATTTTGTGGCCTACAACTTTGCTGAAGCTTTCGTCTCATTTAGTGTCTTTGCTGATTCTCTAGAATTTTCCAAGTATGCTCTTGAATCATTAGCAACTAGGGATAGTTAATATCTCTGGGATATTATGTTTCTTTTCTCTTTGAACTCTTCTCTGTCAATATCTAGGGTACATGTTAGACTGACTGACTTTCCTCTCCTCATCTTGTCTCCTTGGTGAAATAATTGAACTCTACAATATCTTCCTTTTTTTTGAATCCTTATCCCCCTTATCATATTACCACTTATGTCCAGCCAAACCTCAGACTTTGATCACTCCCATTATTAGTCACTTTCACTCCAACACACTTGCTACTAAATGAAGGTGGAGAAAATCATGCAACTGTTCTGACTGTGTACGCTACAAATTTGTTACATAACCTACTTGGACCCTTACTGCTTCTAGGCAATCCTAGCATTCTACCAAAACTGCTCTCTCTAATGATCTCTGAGTTGCCAGCTCCAATAGCATTTTCTCAATTCTCATTCTTCTTGATTTCTCTGCAGCTTTTGACACTCTTAATCACTTTCTCTTCCTTGATACTTGTCTTTTCTCTAGGTTTTTGTGATGCCACTCTTTCCTGGTTTTTCTTCTACCTCCCTATCTAACTGCTCCTTCTCTGTCTCCTTTGCTGGATCCTCTTTCCAGATCGTTCTCTCTAATTTTAGGTATTCCTCAGGGTTCTATCCTTGACCCTCTTTTCTTCTTCCTCTATATTACTTCACTTGGTGATCTCATCAGTTCCCATGGATTTAATAACCATCTCTATGCTGATGATTCTCCAATCTACTGATCCTGACCCAGTCTCTCAGATTACCACGAATCTTGCATCACTGCCTTTTAGACATCTTAAATTGGATGTCCAGTAGACATTTTAAACTCAATATGTCCAAAACAGAACTCATTATCTTTCCCCCTAAATCCTACTTTCCTCTTACCCTCCTTGTTACTATAGAGGATATCACCATCCTGTCAGTATCTCAGGCTCTTTCTCCCTAGTAGTCATCCTGGCTTCCTCGCCATCTCTTACCATCCATATCCCAGGCCTGTAGATTTTGCCTTTGCAACATCTCTTGAATATGCCCTTTTTTCCCACTGACACTGCCACCAATCTACTGCAGGGCCTTATTATCTCATGCCTTGGTTATTGCAATAGCCTCCTGGTGGATCTGCCTGCCTCAAGTCTCTCCCTACTCCAATTCATCTTCCATTCTTCTACTAAAGTGATTTTCCTAAAACAAAAGGTCTGATCATGTCACATCTTATTCAATGAACTCCATTGGTTTTCTATTGCTTCCAGGAGCAAATACAAAATGTTTGACATTCAAAGCTCTTCATAACCTAGCCACCTCTTACCTAGTCTTCTTACACCTTACTCCCTGATGTGTACTCTTGGATACAGTAACACTAGTCTCCTGGCTCTTCTGGAACAAGACATATGCATATGTATGCATATGCATATCTGCATATGCATACATATATTACACATGTGCATACACATAATATACAGAGGCATATAATATATGCTACTTGTGTACATATACATACACGCATGTATGCATGTATGAATATATATAGTGTGTGCATATATGTGTGTATATACATATCTACATATGCATACACACAGATATATATATATATATATATATATATATATATATATATACACATATATATGTATATAGTCTCCTTAAGGCAGTGAAAGCTATAATAGACATAAAGATAACCGAAATCCCTTATCACTACTATATCTTGCTCATGTGCTGAACTTGTGATCTGTTTCCCAAACTCTTTACTCTTTTCCTCTTTTTTCTAGGTGGTCTTAACTCTGTCTACTCCAGTGGCAACATCAACTCTATTTTGTTCATCTTTTGCTCTTCATCATGTGTTCTGCACCCCACTCCATTTCATGGATTTCTTCATAAGAGTAATCTTCATATGAAATACTGTTCTGCCCTTCCTTCTATGTAATTATTCTATTCATTCTGAATAAGACATACTGCTCCAGGATCATATTCTAATCATAGGTCTCATCCCACTAAGTCACAATGATACCTATGTTTTCTACCAAGTTTTTCCCTTGACATAGGATCTCTGGTTCACCTTTCATTGTACCAATACATTGTACATTTGTGTATAAATATCTAAGGTCATGGGTTGCTGGCTTCTTGGGTTTTGTCTCCTGTAAGTTTCTAGGCATCTCTACTGCTATTTTGTTTCTTTTTTAATATGTTTTTCCACAATTACATGTAAAAACAATTTTAACATTCATTTTTTAAAGTTTTGAGTTCCAAATTCTCTCTCCCCCTTTCCCCCCTCATTGAGAAGGCAAGCTATTTGACATAGGTTATACATGTGCAGTCATGCAAATCATATTTCTATATTTATCATGTTGTGAAAGAAAACACAGACCAAAAAAAAAAAAAAGGAAAGTAACAAAAAATTGTATACTTTGATCTGCATTGACTCCATCAGTTCTTTTTCTGGAGCTGGGTAGCATTTTTCATCATAAATCCTTAGGGATTATCTTGGATCATTGTATTGCTGAGAATAGCTAAGTCATTTGTAGCTGATCATCATACATTGCTATTACTGATGCACATAATTTTTTTTTAATTTTAAAATTTATTTTATTTTAAATTTATGAAATAAAACAAGCATTTTCATTACACAGTAGAATAAAAAATGATGATTGCACATGAAACTGCAAATCTATTATGTAGAATTTGCTATTCCTTTTAAATATATAATAAATTTATCACATAAATTATTTTTCCTTTTTTTTCTTCCCCCATCCCAGCCTAGAGATGGCTACCATTAGACATAAATGTGTGTGTGTGTGTGTGTGTGTGTGTGTTTCTATACATCTATTTAGCAATTCTTTTTCTGGATGCAGATAGCATCTTCCCTAATAGGTCCTTTGTAGTTAATTTGAGTATTTATACTAGTCAAAATGCTATTCTGTTTCCTACATTGTACTCTATATGGTATTTAGCTTGCTGGATATAGATAGCCAGTTTTCTCCTTCTCCTTAGATTTTCAATGGAAAATACAATCTTAACAACTTGACCAGGAGCCTGTCATCCTGTATTTTAATCCGTCATCTAGAAATCCAAATCCCATTCTCAGATTCTCAAATTTCCTTGATTAGCTGTTCACTTCCAAAAACTGTCTCTTCCAAAACCTTTGCAGTGATGAAAAATAGTACCTGTGCCTGTAAGTCCTTCAATTTCTTGTCCAAGTGTTCATAATACTTAGCAACACTTTCTTCATTTTGGCAGCATAATTTGTGCCCTGCCATTAATCACCACAATTGGATAGCAGTTATCTGATTTGATATAACTTGGGAGGTTTTCTGTAACTTCCTGGCTACTTGTTCTGGGATGACAGGAAATTTCTCTATTGTTGGTATGTCAACAAAAAGCTACTATATAACAGACTTACTGACCACAACTATTTTGTTCTTTAACGGACAATAGCATTTGTGGATCCACAGAGGTCTCCTTAGACAGCTCCCCCTTTATTAACTCATAGGACTTGTTCATTGGAGGACTAACAGTTGCTTGATTCTCAGAGGGTCTGGCTCCCTCTTCACAAGCCAGTGCTTTGTATCTGTTATTTAGTCCCAAGTTGTGCTTCTTTTATTTTTCTGTGTCACATTTTCTTACTTTCTAAACAACTAATATTGGTCGGTATCTTCCTCTAGCCTCTTCAGATTCTTCTTTGTTTTCACATTGAAACTTTCCTGTGTTTTTTAAAATAGATCATTTCTCTTTCCTAATAACGTGAAAAGTAGATAGGTGTTCCTTAAGTTTTTTAACCTTCTCTTCTACTATAATGATTGACCTACATTTTGAGCATAGAGTCACTCAGACCAGGCAAAAATGTGAATATCCTACACTCTAAACAGATCACTGTAAAATTCTCCCTGCTGTCCATTTTACAAAGTAAAAGTAGGAAGCAAAATATGAGCAGATACAAGTGTCTTGTTCCTCTTCTGCCTTAGAGACATAGCAAAGAATTTGGGGAGGTCAAGGGTATTACTAAGTATAGTGAAACAGAAGCTGTTCACATATGTCATTAATGTAATGATGTACATCAGTGTCTTCAGGAATGGTGACTTTCAGTTTTCTGCCCAAAATAATGTGGCAGTATGAGGGAGAATTCAGGTAGTCCAAGGGAAGGTATATTAGACTTTTTCCTAAATCCGGGCAATTTGTTTTTGACCAGTTTCAGCCATAGGAATAGTGAAACAAGTATTAATGTGGTTAAAACCCCCCTGTCACTCTCTGTAGGCCTGGGATACCTGGTCTGTGATGTTCACAAGGTCAAGAACAACTATAATGATGGACTTTGTCCAGCTCCCTATATTCTCCTATGCATTGCCATGTGCTATCTGCTTTCCTCAAAGGCAACACAGGATTCTTATAAGGGGAACTGGTATAACAAAGTACTTTGGACTCCTTCATTTCCTTCACTAGAGAAGAAACTTTATTTCATATTCCTGAGGACCTGATATTATCTGGCATTAGATACATGGAATGGTTTGGGTAATTCTAAGGGTTTCCATTTGCCCTACAGAAACATGTATAGAAGTTGCAGAAAGGGCATGCACAGATACTGATTCCCAAGACTTCATGATAGTCCTTTCTTCCACGTTGTTGTTGTTCAGTTGTGTCCAACTCTTCATGAACCAATTTGGTGTGTTCTTGGCAAGGGTACTGGAGTGGTTTACCGTTTCCTTCTCCAGATCATTTAGCAGATGAGGAAACGGAGGCAACCAGGGTTAAGTGACTTGCCCAGGGTCACATAGCTAAGTGTCTGAGGCCAGATTTGAGCTCAGGAAGATGAGCTTTCCTAACTCTAGGGCCAGCACTCTATCCACTGTGCCACCTAGCTGCCCTTCCATAATCTGCCTCCTGGAGACTTCCCAAAATTATCTGAGTGGGACAGGGGCTTTAGAAGGTGCCTTAGACTTGAATGAGCTCTGGTGCTGAACTTACCTATATACCTGTGTAGGAAAATTTCATCTAGCATTCCCATGTTTTGACCATCACTTATTTTCTTATTAATCCCATGATTCAGAAGCTACATTCAAAGTTCCCTTCAGAAGAAGCTGTCATTTCCCTTTACCCACTAGTACTATGGCAGACTTTGTGACACCTCCTTCCAGGGTATGCTAGAGTCAGCTTGAATGTAAAAGCTACTGTCAAATTTTCATCATGAGGGTTTACTCCTTGGAAATTTAATCCCTCAGCAAATGGTACAAATTAATGCTTGATTTGTTGTTTTGTTTATCATCTAGATTTGAGAAAGTGATGATGAAAATGTTAATAATGCAGTTTAACGTAAAATTGTTATATGTGCATTTTTGAGGGAGAGCCAGTTGTTAAATATTTACATGCATACCCCTGCCTCTTCCCTCGATCGTTCCCAGAGTATCTATTCCCGCTGACAGCAGTATTTGACCAAGACAAGACTGTCCCAACTTTTTCTCAAATTTCACCAATTGATCAGCTCATGCCTGTGTGGCAGAGGAAGATCCATAGCTATTGGGTTCCATCTAGAAGGTAGGATCTAATTACAGCTGGGGCAGTCTGGTCATAGACTGATGTATATGTGGTGGGGGATACACAAATCCAACCTATCAAACTCATTTCCTTTAAGAACTTTACTCCTACCCTTGCAGATCCCTATCAGGGAGCTGGCTCTGACAGGAATTCATCTTTATAGGGTCAGGTATGATTAACTCCCCATCTCAGTCACTTAAAAGACAAAGAGTCAACTCCATCTTGAGTCTCTAATAAATTTTAGCTGACTCTCTAAAAGTAAGTCCTCAGAAAGAATCCCAGGCTATAGAAGTTAGCTTCAGAGAGTAGTGTAGCGTTGGCTTCATTATACCACACCCTTAGGAGGCATTGCTCCAATGACTCATCAGATTTCTGTTTGAACTTCTATTACAACTCCCCTCAGTTCCTTGATGGAAAGGGTCTGCCCACCCCCTGCTTCCTCAGAACAGGGAATCACCCTCATCCAGGGAGCAGTAATAAGATAATTACAGGGTTTGTTTGTTTTTTTTTAAACCCCTATGGGAGTTACCAAGTCTCTTCCTTACTTACTTTCCTTGATCCTTACAACTCTGAGATGTAAGTAGTGCAAATATACAGATGAAGGAACTGAGGTTCAAAGAGGTTCAATGTTTACCCATATGTCACAGGTCTTGTAAGTGGCAAAATGAGAACTAAACTCTGAATCCAGAGAGCTGTTTCCACCATAATCCTGCCCTCTGAGAGGTAAATATCTGAAATGAATGCCACTGATGTGGGCAATCAGTTGAACACAAACAATTGCATGGGCAACAACATTTTGGACCACTTATTTTTAGTGTTTGTAGGTAAAGGCATATATTGTAATGTTCTGGTTAGGTTGTTGGTAGGGACCAAATGTGCCTTTATTATGTTTTTATCTTTTTCAGCACCTAGAACAGTTCCACTCATTTTTTTTTTTTACCTAACATACAAAAATGATTGTTGAATGAATAAATAAATAAATTTATGAAGAAGAAAAACACCATTTCGTTGCTTGGGAAAATTTCTACAAGTGTTACAGAAAAACTGTAAAATAACATTTTCTATTATTTCTTTTGCTTTTCTATCATTTGCTTAAAGAAAAGGCCTAAAAACCATTTTTTTGCTTTAACTTCCTTGAACTTTGTTGGGGGAAATATTTTTTGGGGGAATATATTCCTCTTCCCCTTCTCCTATTGCCTGTCATAGATATCTTTTACAAAGGAATGTTTACTTCAAAAGTATAATAAGAGCAAACATATAAACATCCCCACCCCAACACACTAGAGAGGGGAGGGGAATCAAGTTTACAGCTTAGCTTAGTTCCTATATAGCATAGTCCTCCAAACTCTATGTTTAAAGCTCACCCTGGACTCAGGCACTTGGCACTCTGGCTTCTCAAGGCTGCTTCTTCCTTTTTTTTTCTTCCCAAAACATTTTTAATAATTATTTTTATTTTTAATTGATCCTCAGTAGAAACAAAAGTCACTTCATGTATCTAAAGGTACAGGAATGTTTCTTTCTCTCTTCCCTTCCCCGTGTTTGGGTCTGGTATTGCCAGCAGGTATCTTAGGCTTGAGACAAGGCCACCTTGACAGCCTGAACAATGGCATCCTTGTTGATGCCAAACATCTTCTGCAGCTCTGCCGGCTTCTCGCTTCTCAGGATGCTAGAGACCACTGAGACAGTAATGGTGATGCCAAGTTCACCCACTATGACAGCAGCCACAGCCTCTCCGATGCTACCCTCATAATGATGGTCTTCCATAGTCAGGATATGGCAATGGGTTCCTCAGGCACTGTCAATAATGAGTTTCTTATCCAGGAGCTTAATTGTAAAGGGATCAAGATCAAGCACTCGGATTTTGATTTTTCTTTCTTCAGCTGCTCTGCTGCTGCCAAGGCTTCATAAGGATCACTCCAGCTCCAGTCACAGTCACCTGATCATCTTTGCTCTTCAGTACCACCTTAGCCTGGCCAGTCTGGAAGTTTTTATTCTTGTTGTAAATGACTGCATTATCAGGGCGGCTGGTCCTTATAAAACAGATGCCCTTCGTGTTGGCAGCTAATTTGATTGCTTTCTCAGTAGCCACATCACTTGGATAAAAGACATTGGGAATACTCCAGAACATGGAAAAATCCTCAAGGGCCATCTGAGAAGGACCATCTTCATTGATGGATACTCTGAAGTGTGAACCACACAGGTTGATGTTGCTTTCAGAAATGGCTGCCATACAGATCTGGTCAAAGGCCCTGGTGAAAAAGGCAGCAAACATGCCACAGAAAGGCACAGTCCTGTTTCGTGTGGCACGCCCCACAGAGATACTCACCATGTTCTGCTCTGCAATGAAACACTCAATGAAGTGATTGGGATGCTCCTTCTTAAAGAGTTCAGAAAAGGTGGAATTCTTGGTGTCCCCATCCAGGGCAATCACACAGTCATTGGCATTCCCCAGTTTGTCCAGGGCAATGCCATATACTTTGCAAGTGGCTAGCTTGTCTCCAAGTTTGAAATTTGGGGGAGATGGCATCCAGATGTTGGTGATGTTAACTGTGGGGGTATCCTCTTTGGGGAGGGTAGCTAGAATTTTCCTCTTGCTTTGGATTTGACTGTATATTTCCTCAATGACCTGTTCTGCCCTGTTTTGGGGAAAGGGCTTCCCATGCCAACCTTCCATATCTTTCACACCTGGGATTCCTCTGCTCTTATATATCTTTGCAGTGACAGCCAATGGCTTATGCTTGCCCTGGCCAAAGATGTGTCAGAGTTCTTCCACATGGTGTCCATCTGCAATGATGATGTTCCACCCAAAGGATTCACATCACTTCTGGTATGCTTCCACGTGGTGCTGAAGTGGGGCAGTATCACTCTGGCCCAGCCAGTTAATGTCAAAGATGGCAACCAGGTTGTCCAACTTTTAGAATCTTGTGAAGGCCATGGCTTCCCACATGGAGCCTTCAGATACTTCCCCATCACCCAGTAAACAATAGTAGACACAATAGCTGGCTTTGTTGAAGTATTTGCTCCAAACCCTTGACCCAGGGGGCCAGTAGCCACATCTGTAAAGGCTTGTTTAGGAACTGGGTGGCTATCTAAAATGGAGGTGATCTTTCTCAATTTCAACAGCTCAGCCTCTGGCAGGAAGACTACTTCAGCTCAGACTGCATAGAGGATGGGAGCTGTATGACCCTTGGAGAGCACAAAGTGGTCATCGCTGGGGTCTCTGGGGTCCTAGGATTTGTACTTCATGGTGTGGAAGAAGAGGACTGCCATAATCTCTGCCACACTGTAGCATGATGTGGGGTGGCCTGAGCCAACTGCAGTGGTAGCTTGGATGGAGTTGATGCACAGCTGGTTGGTGGTGTCTTTCAGTGCCTGCAGTTTCTGTTGCCTTACGGTAATCCTCCATGGTAAAGGGGGTTTGGCGTGTAAAGCAGAAACGTAAGCAGAGAAGGGGAGCCAAAGAGGAAGGAGTAGGAAGAGGACTCAGGGCTTCTTTGCTAGGCTGGCAGCAACATTGGCCTGGAATCCTGCCTCTGAGATCACTGCAGTTCAAACTCCTAGGTCTGAGGACTCCACTGTCTGCACCTCAAACTGAAAAGGACAAATAAAATAGAACAAAACTCCAAACTCATTTCTCATGGCCACATGGCTTAAAGGTATATGGTAGAGGAACACAGATTATCTTTTCCCATAAGCCAGTCCTTGTTATCCCCCATGTAGGTGCCTCCCTGTTGTGTGATCTGAGCATGTGCAAAGAAAAGCTCTGTTACACTCTTCACCCTGTTTGATATATTTTCCATACCTGAAAAATAGACAGGGGGTACATTTTTGAACACAGCTTTGTCCCCTAACTCAGAACAGTCTTCTGGGAGGGGTATAAGTAATGATCTTTCACTTGCTTTCCCAATGCCATATGGGAAAGTTTCAAAACAGTCAATGTTGCATGATTATATATAATCCCATATGTACAGACAAAAATCACAATGATTCCCAAATGCAAAGTTTTGCAGATTCAACAAAACAAGGAATATTTTATAAAATTTACCAAATATTTCTGCCTATTTGGCCTTAACAGATGTCTTACAAGGTTTTTCTTTACCCAAAAGCAATAGAAAGAACATAGGCGAAAAAAAAACTGGGTTCCCCTCTAGGACTGAAACTTTATGTACACTGAGCTTTCCAAACTACATGGAGCTGTCCCCACAGGGATTTGGGATCTGGGGTCAACTAGGTGTCATCTATCTCAGATGAGAAAACTGTCCTAGGTGGAAATTCTATTATAATTCCCTTAGTAGTACATAAAACCACCCAATTATGGTCTAGACAAAAAAATGTCCCTTTCTATACAGGGCATATAAAAATTCTCTAGGAGTCCCTGTACCATAGGCAATCCCTATAGAGGTCTTCTGTGTCCTTATTCTAAAGGGCACCTGAAATTTCCCCATAGATTCCTGCCACTGCAAGGATGGTGTGGAACAGCAAACTCATCCAACAGGACAAGAAGGCAAGTATGCTCACTAAGAGAAGTAGCAAAGAATATCTGCTACTTGTGGATCTTAGGCAAAGGTATTCTCACCCTGAGAAGTTGTAGGGCATTTTGCTCTCACAAAAAGGCAGAGTCTATTTTATTTAAATGTGAAAAGAATAATAAGATCATTTCTACTAGGCAGGAGCATTCTAGTGACTCAATATTTCTTACATCAAACTTAATATCAATACTTATATAGAATTCAGTAATACTGAAAGTATTGGTATTTAAACTATCAATCAATAAATGAAAAGTTTGCAAAAGTACACCAATGGAACTGATCTGTGAAGGAACTCACACTGGAAAAAATTGACTGTATGATTACATCATAAAACTTTTTTTTTTTTGGCCAATTTCTCTAGTATTTCAAAGTCTAGGGTATTCAAAATGTAAAGTCCTTGAGAGAAAAATTTCTCCAGAGGTCCCTACAAATGTGAAGAGCCCAATTTTTTTCTGAGACAAAGCCTTACATATAATAGTGACCCTGCTCACCCTGCTTTAAGACTAGGTATGTTACAATTCACTCCACTTCTAAGTTTCTTTGGTATCTTTGCAGGGGGTAGGGTGGTATTAGTCATGTCCTATCTCTCTACCATTGGCTTGAGCCTTTACCAATTGTATTTCCCTAAATTTTAGAGAATTCTCTGCTCCCCAGGTCCATTTAACCACTTAATAGTCAGATTAGCTTTCAAAAAATGAATGATTACTTCAAAGGTATGGCAAGAACAAACATACAAACATCTCCACTAAAAAAACCTTGTGGAGTAGGGGGTATAATTTCTCTACACTCCTTCAGTCTCTGGAGAGGGAAGAGGGATCAGATTCACAACTTAGCTCAGTCCTAATATAGACCAATTCTGTGCAGTTTGAAGTTCAACTTTCTTCTCTCCTTTCCTTTTCTCTCTGCCCCAGATCCCGATTTTTCATGGCTTCCCTACTGGGCTTGTAGCAACATCTGGCCTAGAGTGCCATCTCCAAGGTCTCTGTCAATAGCTAGAGCTCCTTGGTCTAGGGACTTTATTGCCTGTGCCTAGATCTGAAATGGACAATCAAAACAGCAGAACACCATTTGTCATGGCTACAAGGCCTAAAAGTTGTGTGTGTGTGTGTGTGTGTGTGTGTGTATGTGTGTGTCTTCCCCCAATTGAACCCATGGTGCTAGAGATGTGGGTGAATAGGACCTTCAACCCCTTGAATATTGTGAAAAAAAAAGTTCTCTAAGTAATTTCTCTTCTTTTTTTCTGAGTTGACACAATGGAATAAAATTAAACCCAACAAAGAACATGAAAATACCTGATTTTATCCCATTATAATTTTTTAGGGGCTACTTACAAAGAGGTTACTGAAAAGACAAACTGAAATATGGTGTTAGAATTAATTCATTTATTTAGATTGGAAGAGATGTCACATAATAGTGTTAGAAGTGAGTCCTTGAAGACCCCCAGAGCAGAGTGCAGGCTTGTACCTCCATTGTATGACTCTGAGAGCTCAGGCCTCTCCGTAAAAACAAAACTAAGCTGAAAGTGAGTGAAGGAACGTTTATTGTGTTTTCTTGCAAGAGTAGGCACAACTCTAAGAGAAAGTGAGCCAGTTACAGAAGCGAGAGCAAGCTTTATACCATTAGAATGTCTCGACCCTTCCCTTCCAGGGCCAGATTGGTCTATTCCTTTCTGGGTTACTATCTTCCTTAACAGTCATTCCATGTTTTATGTCCCCCCTCCCTCATCATGCCCTGTCATACAACCCATGATGTGTTAATGAGGCTCTAATTTTATGCAGGGTGTGTCAGTTAATATTATATTAGCTAGTTAAGCATGCATAGTTCAAGAAGCCTGTGCCTTTTGTCCTAGTTAGGGTAGGTTGAAACTGGTTTTGCCCTCCAGACTGAAAAGCAGGAAATTTGGAGTCTATTTTCACAGACTAGGGTCTTTCTTATTGACTGCCCCTTCCCATTTTCCTGTTGTTGCAAGATTTTGCAAGCTTGCTAGAACAATGCAACTTGCTGATGTTGTAAAATGTCAAAGGTCCTCTTAAGTTGTGTAAGGAGACAAGGTATACCTTGTCAACTAGTCACAATATAGTGTCAACTGTCACTTGAAATACAATAATCATACCGAAATAGCTTGTAAAATGATAAAAAATTTGGCAAGACTTCTATAGTAGGTCTTTTACCATAATCCTGGTGAGATGGCCAAATTGGAT
Organism: Vombatus ursinus; assembly: GCF_900497805.2. Taxonomy (NCBI): domain Eukaryota; kingdom Metazoa; phylum Chordata; class Mammalia; order Diprotodontia; family Vombatidae; genus Vombatus; species Vombatus ursinus. The sequence goes on from NW_020954227.1 coordinate 551,940, forward strand.
GCCAGGGGAATAAGGCAGCCAATGGATGAAATGATAAATACCATCATAGATAATCCATGATTTTAGCTTCTAGCACACCCTTCTCTATATATGCATAATAACTGAACAAACTTGGATTCTTTTGCTGATTCTATATCTTCCCATTGGCCTGTAGCTAATCTACACTTTGTTTGACTCACTACATCAAGGCTATCTTCTCACTGGGCATACAATAAGTTCTTATTTGTAGTAGTATAAAGAGCACCCAAATAGTTCCTGTATGCAGTAGTATCATATAAAAGGAGAGATCTCTAATGACAAAGCACCACTTTTTTGAGTTATAAACACTGTATTGAGGGAGGGAGGTAAACAACAGGCTCCTCTGTTCTGCTCTGGCCAGAGTGCTGAGTCTGTACACTGCTCATTTTCAGGGAAATTTGTGACTTTGGGATGATGTAGCAAACCCAGTATAATTCCTTGGTCTAAACTGGGTATGTCAAAACTGTGTCAGAGTGGATTGACCACTAAGACAGGAAGAGAGGTCCACTTAGTGAACTTTAAAATAGAGTGAGCCTTCCCTCTAGCTCTATGAGTCTCATTCTGGAGGGATAGTGGCAAGACTAATGTTCCTCTCTCCAGCAGTATAGCAACTGTTTATACATAGCCTGGACTTTGAGTTGCCTCTTTTGATTTTTGTTTCTTTGCTTGATAATTGAACCAGCAACTCTGAGACCTTCCAGAAGGCTACCTCGTACCATAAGAGTTCCTGGGTTCCTAAGTTGATATTACCTGTACTTAAGGAGAAGACCCCAACAATTACTGAAGTGGTTGGAGAAGATGGCTATCACCAGGAGGAATTGAGAAAACTCAGGCAAACAGAAGTTAAGTGACTTGCCCAGGATCACACAACTAGTAAGTGTTTGAAACCAAATTTGAACTTGAGTCTTTCCAAGTCCAGGCCCAGCACTGTATCCAATATGTCGTCTACCTGCAGAGGTACTGAGCAGAGACAGGAAGGTAGAAGTCACAGCAGCTTGGAACCACAGCAGGAAATAGAGTGATATCAGTACTCGGGGAGCACAATAGCCAGGCAGGCATCATAAGTCACATAGTTAAGAGAGAGGGCTAGACCAACACCCAGTGTGGGTCTCAGGAAACCCTCTTGAGTCACAGCAGGTTACAGAATCAGACCCACACATCCTAAATCTAACCTGCAGAAGGCCAGGAATCAGATATCCTAGGCCTGAGCCTTAGCAGGAGAAAGGCCAGGGAAACATCTTAGGAGTAAAACACCTAGATCTTGCAGAAGGCCTGCCATCAATGCAATTGACAACAACCAGTTGGGGCCTATCAGGATTAAAGCAAGAGATTAAGTCAGGTTCAGAACTGCACAAGAAGTAAATAAAGAAGGTCAAAACCCAAGTTGAGTTACTATGAGAATGAGCAAAAATTCAGAAATTTCAGTAGAGGTAGGGATTACTCTTAGCAATCCCAGAACAAGCAGGACTGGCCTGCCCCTTCTAAGAATACAGGAAAGGACACAAATCACAAAAATCCTAATGTATAAACTGAAGCTGGAAATACGAGTAAATAGAAGAAAACATTGTACATAATGAAGAAATACAAAGCATCTCAGATGCTTTGCTTCTAAAGTGCTGCCCTGACCTTTGTTCTACTGGAGCTCAGGCCTGAGATGTGTAGGTACTGGTCTGGCATGATCTTCTTCTGTGGGTTGGACATAGATTGTGTACATCTGGTTCTGTCACCTGCTATGTATCAGAAGGTCTGCCCAGGACCTGCACTGAGGTGCTGGTCCAGCTATAAGGAGAAGTCTAAGAGGTAAACCCAGAACAAATACAACTTATTTCAAAGAAAAGAATGGTTTGACCACAAGTACTACAAGAGTACATAAAAGAAATAAAGTAAAAGGTACAAAATGTAATGTTAAGTAATATGAGAACTATGGAGGAAAGAAGAGGAAGGAGAATTAATAGTTTTAATAGAAGGTGGTAAATTTTACCTAAGAAATGAATAGAAATGGGGACTGGACCTATAATTTCACTGATACAATAAACTTCCAGGTAAAGAAACCAACTCACTCTACTTAAGAACCTTTTCTGTAATTTTTACTTTTAGAGTAATGACTTTCTTAAGATAACATAGTTGGCAAGTGTTAGAGATGAGATTTAAACCCAAGTCTTCATGATCAGTTATCTATCCACCATACCACTTTGCCTCTCAAGAAATGGACTGGCCAAAAATTAGAATTGACTAGTCAATCAACAAGCATTTATTAAGCGCTTACTATGTGTCAGGTACTGTTCTAAACACTGAAGATACAAAGAAAACCAACAGGACAGTTCCTGCCCTAAAGGAGATTACATTCTAACAGGAAATACAATATGCCCCAAAACTGTGCATATAAAATATTTGCAATGTAAATGGAATAACAGTAGGAGTAAGGTTGCAGTGGGCCTGAAAAAAGCTTTCTAGAGAAGGCAGGATTTGAACTGAGTCTTGAAGGAAGCCAGGAGAACCAGGAATTGGGGATGAGAAGGGAGAGCATTTCAGGCATGATGGTAAGCTAATGAAAAGACACTGAGCTGGGAATTGAAATATTATGTGGGAGGAACAGTGAGGTCCATGCCACTGGATTGTTGTGAAGGTGAGTAGAGTAAGAAGACTAGAAGAGTAGTAAGGGGCAAAATCAAAACAATATACTCTATGAGACAACATGGAATATTAAAATACTAAAAAAAAATAAAAAATAGGTGGAGCAGCTAGAGTGCCAGGCCTGCAGTCAAGAAGACCAGAGTTCAAATCTGGCCTCAGACATTTACTAGCTATGTGACTTTAGGCATTTAATCCCTGTTTCAGTATAGTAGTCCCTACCTCCCAGGATTGTCATGAGGATCAAATAATATAATAAGTGTAAAGGGCTTAGCCCAGTGTCCAGCACATGGTAGGCATTATATAAATGTTAGCTATTGTTATTATTATTAAGTTAACCTATTTAATTAACCTTGGAAACAAATCAAGGAGTGATAATCTAAGAATCATAGGACTATTTGATAATCATAACCAAAGAAGGTCAGGATACCATATTTCAGAACATTTTGCATGCCAAGATTCTTCTTATCCCAGCTTTGTTAGCTCACAATTGTTTTTGTTCTTAACTCATAATTTCCCTAGATGTCAAGTGAGTGACTGATAGAGAAAACTTCTGGAACATTTATTTTTTATAATAGGCTACCAGTAACTAATCTGGGGGAACTGATAAGTTTGATTCTCTAGGATTTGTTTTTCCTACCTAATAAGAGAAACACAGAGTCATAGAATCATAGACTTAGGTTATAAAGGACTTCAGAGGTCATCTAGATGTCTGATGTGTGTATAGCAAATAGTCTCATTTCTTTTTATCAGAGCAAGTGTAATTAATTAATCAAATGTTGAGGAAGGAACTTATGTGAAGATTCTGAAGGGATATTCCTGACAACTCTCCTCCCCCAAAGTAAATCAACTTACTATGAAGAATGATTTATCAAGGGGATTTGGTGGGAAGCCAGAGTAAGTCAGATGATCAACAAGCTTAAGTGCTTACTATGTGCCAGAGATCGTGCTAAGAACTGGGAATATGAAGAAAAGCAAAATCAGTCTCTAAACTCCAGGAAAGCTCCTGGAGTAAACATTCTAATGGAGGAAACAACGTAAAGGATGAGGTACATAAATGACATATATAAGATGTCCCAGAAGTCTTTGTATTTATATTATTTTTTAAAAGTCTGTCTTAAAATTGGAGCACCTTGTGTTGTGTAAATGGAAGGCAATCTTATTTGTTTTTTGTTTTTGTTAGGCAATGGGGGTTAAGTGACTTGCCCAGGGTCACACAGCTAGTAAGTGTTATCTGTCTGAGGCCAGATTTGAAGTCAGGTCCTGACTCCTGGGCCGGTGCTCTATCCACTGTGCCACCTAGCTGTCCCGTTGGAAGGCAATCTTGAAAGAGAAGATATTAGCAACTAGGAGTGATCAAGAAACTTCCTGCAGAAGGTATAATTTTATTTGAGTCAGGAAGGAAACCAAGGGAACTAAGAGGTAGAGAGGATAGGATAGATGGGATAGAACATTCCAGGTTTGGCGGACAACCACAACTAAGGTACAGAAACAGGAGGTAGGATGTTGTTTTTGATGAACTACAAGTAGGCCAGTGTAGAACCATCTTAAAGAGTGTTGGAGAAGAGTAAAATGTAAGAAGACTGGAAGGGTAGGAAGAGGACAAGTTATCAAATACTTTTAGTGCCAAGTAGAAGAGTTTGTATCTGATCCTTGAAGGTGACAGAGAGCCACTGGACCTTATTGAGCAGAGAAGGTAATAGGGTTAGACATATACATTAGATAAATCATTTAGGCAGCTAAATGGGGAATGGATTAGAATGGGGAAAAGCTTGAGTCAGGGAGACCAGTTAGAAGTCTATTGCAATAGTTCAGGTGATAGGAGATGAAAGTCTGAATTAGGTAGGTGAGTAGAGAAGAAGTGGAGGGCATATAAGAGTTGTTGGGAAGGAGGAAATGACAAGATTTGGCAAAGGATTGTATATGTTGGGTGAGTGAGTTGAGGATAATACTGAATTTGTGAGACTGGGTGCCTTTGACAGTAATTAAAAAAAAATTCAGAACAGAACAGGATTTGGGAGAAGGATCGTGAGTTTTGTTTTGGACAAGTAGAGTTTTCAATGCCTATAGAACATCAAATGTGAAAGGTCCAAAAAGCAATTGGTAATATAAGACTTATCTCATGAGAGAGACTAAGGTTGTTGATAGGGTCAGGGTTCCTTTTTTTTTTAATTTATTTTTAATTAATTTTTTTTAGGGTTCCTTATTTTTCCCTGCAATAGGGATTAGATTTATCTGAAAGGTAATAAGCCTGTCTCTGGGACCTGATTGCCCCCTGTTCCTCTTGACACAGCTTCCTGGTCACTTAAAGGCACAAAAAATTCAACCCACAGGCCTTTTCAACTGGTGAATGTCTTTAGACCACAAGCGTCACCATACTTTGCTCTATTGACCAGATGTGTTTCCATATTCTTGTTGAATGTCCTTGCTGAGTTAGGGCAAAGTAAACCTCTTTTTATAACTGTACAATGACTTGTGAATACCTAATTTTTCCCAAAAATCAAACCTAAATTAATAGGATGTTGGCATTAGGCCCACTCAGAACAAGCTGGATAAATATCTGGGGACTATCTGCCTAGAGATGATAACTGGGGATGTTGAAGTCATAAGTAAGATAAGAGCGAGAGAGAGAAGAGAAAAGGGCCCAGGAATAAGGCTTGAGGGATGCTTAACTGAGAAGGAAAGGCCAGATAGATAAGAAGGGAACCAGAAGAAAGTAGTATTATGGAATCCTAGAGAGGAGAGAATATCTAGGAGGACAAGGTCAAATGCTACAGAAAGTTCATGAAACATAAGGATTCAGAAAAGGCCACTGGATTTAGTAATTAAGAGATTATTGAGAAGTGGAACAGGAATAGCAGAAATAAGTACAGCAAGTCCATGCCCCTGACTCCCAGCAAAAAAAACAAAAACAAAAAACAAAACAACAACAAACCAAACTAAACAAACAAAAACAAACAACTTACAAAGCATTGAAAGCTTTCAGGTCCCCAGATTGTGCTGTCTCTGAGATCCTGGAATAATACTCAGTAGCCCAAGAAATCAGCAGCAAGATAAGCCCAGACATTTCCTCCAAAAAGGCTTGGTCATAATATAAAGTCTGAAGTCAGGAAGTGGGTTGAAAGAATGAGCAACCAAAAAAATTGTTCCCCTATAAAAAGTTATTATGGTGACAGGAACACTCAAGACACAAACCCAAAAGAAGAAAATAACTCCAAAATATCTTCCAAAAGCCTCCAAGAAAAACACAGATTGGACACAAATTAAACTAGAATTGATGGAAGAGATGAGGGAAGAGGTTTTCTTATGAATTAAAGATTTTTTAATCAATTTTTAAAATCAGCACTAGAGGAAAATTGAAAAAGAAATGAGAGCTTAAGAAAAAAAAGAATTTGAAAAGGAATTAATAGCTTGGCACAGCAGGTATAAAACTTTGCTCAAGTAACAAACTCTCTGAGAATTAGAGTGATCCAGATAGAAGCTAATGACTCCACAAGACACAAGGAATATTAATATAAAGTCAAAATATTGAGAAAAAAGAAGAAAATAAAAAATCACTCATAGCAGAAACAACTGACCTGGAAAACATTTTGAAGAGAAAAAAATTTAAGAATCATTGGACCCTCTGAAAGCTATGACTAAAGCCAAGTCTAGATATACTTTAGGAAGTCTTAAAAGGAAACTACCTAGATCTCTTAGAACTAGAAGATAAAGTGAAAATAGGAAGAATGTTCTGGTTACTTCCTGAAAGAAACTCCAAAATGAAAACTCCCAAGAACATGATAGCTGGAATCCAGAATTCCCAGATCAAAGAAAAAAAAAATGCTACAACTACCCAGATAGAAGAATTCAAGTAATAAGAACTATGGTCAGGATCACACATGATTTAGTAGCAACCGCTATAATAAAGGAAAGGAGAACTTGGAATATGATATTCCAGAAGGCAAAGGGTGTAGACTTACTTAGAGTAACTTAACCTGGAGTAACCAAGAGTAATTTATTCTGAAAAACTGAGTCAATCTTACAGGGGTAAAAATGAACATTTAATGCAATAGTGAACTTACAAGCATTCTTGATTAAATAACCAGAGTTGTATTTCAGATTTGAATTTCAGACATACTATTTAGAGAAGCACAAAAAGATAAACATGAACAAACAACAATAAAGGAAGACTTAAATGAAGATGAACTGCTTATGTTCTAATATGAGGAAATGATATGTATTTCCTCTGAGATGAAAGATACTAATACTTTTTTTTTTTAAAAAAACTGGTTCCAGTAAGGGCAGGTAGGTAGTGCAGTGGACAGTGCACCAGTCTAGGAGTCAGGAAGACCTGAGTTTAAATTTGCCCTTAGAGACTAGCTATGTGACCCTGGCCAAGTCACTTAATCCTGTTTGCCTCAGTTTCCTCATCTGTAAAATGAGCTAGAGAAGGAAATGACAAATCACTCTAGTATCTTTGCCAAGAAAACCCTACATGGAGTCATGAAGAGTCAAACATGACTGAAATGGCTGAACTACAACAACAACAAGTTCCAATAAACCAGAGCACAAAATATCTATGAGTTTCCACTACCTTTATACCAAGATTCAAGGAATGAATTCACTGGAACTCTGGTGCTACACATCTTAGTTTTCAAGCAATTATTTGGAAATACTTGTTTGTGTTGAAAAGTTGCCCAGGGCATGTTTTGATTGGCCAACCAAGTCAGCAGATCAGAGTTAAAATTTTGCTTGCAAATATTCTTCTTTGATCAGATTGGAGCACTTTCTTTTATAGCTGCACCCCCTTTGGCGAAGATCAGTCAATCAGTCAATAAACATTTATTAAACACTTACTATGTGCCAGGCACTGTGCTAAGTGCTGGGAACACAAAGTAAGGTCAGAAGGAATTTCTGTTCTCAAAGAGCTCACAGTCTAATGTGGGAGACAACATATAAAAACTTTGTACAAACAAGCTATCTACAGGATAAATTGAAAATAATCAACGGAGGGAAGGCACTAGGATTAAGAAAAATTGGGAGAGGCTTTTTGTAGAAGGTGATTTAGCTTGAACTTGAAGGAATTTGGGGAAGCCGGGAGATAGAAGTGAAGAGGGAGAACTTCTAAGGATTGGAAACAGTGAAAATGTCTAGGGTAGAGAAATGGGGTGTCTTGTTCATGAAATAGCAAGGAGGCCAGTGTCACTGGATGGAAGGATATATGGGGGAGTGCAAGGTGTAAGAAAACTGAAAAAGTAGGGTGGGACCAGCTTTTGAAAAGTTTTGAATGGCAAATGGGCATTTTATATTTGATCCTGGATGTGATAGGTAGCCAGCAGAGTGATATGGTTAGTTCTATGCTTTAGGAAGATCAGTTTATGCACTGGCTCCGTCCCCTTGCTAAAGGAAATGTATGACCGAAGACGGCAGGTTTCAGTCCCTCAATCCTTAAAATGGGTGCCAGGCAGAGAGAAGAGAGTACAATTTCCTCTCTTTCCTCACTAGACAGTGGAACCTCCTGAAATCACAAGGTAACTGGTAAGGCTTTAAATATCCGACTCTGAGGGTTATTTAATCAGCAATGCTTAGGGAAGAAATACAAAGCCACAGAATTAGCTAGCAACTTGACAATCCAGTCCATAGACTCACCTTGGCAAGCACGTGTATCACTACTGCGCTTGAGTAGCTGCTGTAGCTTCTTCTAGGGGAGGGAAGGGGAGAAGGGAAGAGACAGTCTCTCCTGTTATTACTGGAAATCCAAGAGAGAGCTGTGTTCTATCCAAGAGTGTACCATAAGACACAACAACCAAAAACCAAAATGAGATTTTTCTCCTCAATTACTTATCTAGCCTACTGAGGGCACAATTACCCCTGGCTCAGTCACCAATATTTTTGATGCAACATATCCACTCCCTCCTCCACTACTATTATAGGGACCAAAGACACAACTTGGAGTAGCTGCTTTGAAAGGGAATTTTTCTCCTACCTTATCTAGTCCACTATTATCAATTCCTCTTTATATGTCACCTACTCCATTATGGAGATCAAGAGTTTCTGGTCACATATATCCTTTAGCAAAGGAACAGAGCACATGTTTCACTGGAAGAGGCCAGGCTCAGTTTAGTCCAATACCCTGCTTCACTTCTGAAATGAAGACTTTGTTTCATTTTATTTTGAGCAGTTATGCAGTTCATATATTCTTGTAAGAGACATTGCTGTATGTATTGAACTCAAGCTGATCAAAAAGTGAATTCAACATCATTAAACTCTCAAGTCCAAGTTTTATAATTCATTTCCAATCACTCCTAAATACAGAAATATTTATTTTTAAGAGGGAATATTATCTTTAGTACTTGTGTGCTTTTGAACAAAAAGTCAGAAATCAGCCATGTTAGATTTTATGGGATTTTTGATGGTGTTGGATTTCTAAAAATGCTTGTTTTACACTTAGGATTCTTAGCTGGCCCAGTGTTGAGAAATGGATTATAATCAGAAATTCTAACCATGCAAATAGTCAGAAAAAGGACACGGTTACAAAATTTCACATTCTTCATAACTGGAGCCTAGTGATTTTGATTTTTATTGGCTGAACAGTTCTTCCAAAGAGGGAAAGCATGTTTATATAGAAAGAGCAGTCAATTTGTAAGATGACACACATTCTTGCAAGGGCATAAGATCTGATGTCTGGAATTTCTTACTTTTGCCACTGGTTAGATTTGTGCAAAAAAGCTCTATCTCCTTTCCCCACTTTCCCCCTTCAAATTCCCCCCCCCCCACAACAATAGCATTTTATTAGGATTTAGAATATAAATCTAACCCAGTGTTACCTTTGGGTACATCAAATTGACCTGAATTGCTTTCCTCACCAAATACATGGGCTGACAGGTGCTTGGAACATTCAAATTGTTTCTATTTTTCATAAGAAACTTATTGCTTGTGTTTCTATAACCCTGGTCTAGACTTCCTACTACTCAGCATTTCTACTTTCTCATAATATACAACCATAAATTTCTAGAAGAGCAAAGATCCTTGAATGAAGGACAGTATCACTGGTGCATGATACTTAGATACTATGCCAAACACATAACAAAACATGTTTATGTCCTTAATTTGGCATTGATTTGTGCTGAAAGAATTAGAGCATCATTTTTTCCAGAAAAAATTTCACATTTTTAATCAGAGAAATATTTTCAATAATGATGGTTAAAGAAACCAAAATACATTTTGATGTAGTTTTAAAAGTTTCTTTCAAGATAAAGTTTTTTTTTAAAAGAAATATCAAAGTCAGATTAACTATTTAGTTTTGTTCTCTGAGAGTTCTCTCAGCAGCTAGTTTTTGGATCTCTTGGAGCATAAACTGCCTTGACTTGTTATGTTGTTTCAAGTAAATACATTACAAGATAATGATTATATGAAATATAATTACATAACTACATAAACTGTACAGTTCAGTATGAGCTAGAATTCTTCTGTGTAGCCTAGAGCCACAAATGAGTGGAGGGAAGATTTTTAATATTATTTTTTCAAATAGTTTTCATAAAAGAAGACTTTTTTCTTTAGTATGAACTTACTGATAAACTAATGTTGCATATTAAAGGAGTTGTGATGTTTCAGTTGCAAATTAATTAGAATTAAAAATCAATAGAAAAGTAGAGTAACTTTCTAGAAAAAAACCCCAGAAATGTCTGGACTTAATACTATAAAGGTCTTCCTTGTGCCCTTGAGAAATATGGTTTCTTCAATATGATCACTCCTACATGAAGTTTACTGCAAGTGAAGCAAACTAGAAGAGAGAAAATGGTAATCACCTTTGAATAATAAAGTTCAATTATTAGCCAGCGCTAATTTGTCACACTTCTTCTGTACCACCACTCATGGTTTCGAGAGCTAGAATAAAGAAGCCATGAAGGAAAACTTGTGATAGATTAATGTAGCTCTCTTGGTGTGTCTACACTTACAATAGAAACAAAGAACCAAGGCACTTAACAGAGAAGCAACGTAGCATAGGAGATCAGATACTGAACCTGAAGTCAGGAAGATAAAAGTTCAGACACCACCACTGACAATGGACAAGTCACTTGAATTATCTGAGAACAACTTTCAACTCTATTAGCTAGATATTTCAGGGAAATAGGGAAGTAGTTTGGTATTGAATACATAATTTTAGATTTTATTTTCCACATTGCATTTTTCCTTCATAGTAGTTAGGATCTTGATGACTTATTTCTAGCCTCCTGTATAAGATTTTTCAATTTTTCTATGCCTGAAGTGCTAACAGGAGTGCATAGGCAATGTAAAAGACAAGTACTTACTTCAGAGATGGAAAAGTTGCTCCTGAACAGGAATAAAAAACTGACCTGTGAGGATAATTCACTGCTGTACTGGATTCCTTAAAGAAAAAAAAAGAATAATTTATTTTTTATTAATAAATTTATTTATTTTTAGTTTTTAACCATCACTTCCATAATATTTTGAGTTCCAAACTTTCTCCCCATCTCTTTCTTCCCCACCCAAGACAGCATGTAAGTTGATATAGGCTCAACATATACACTCATATTAAACCTAATTTCACATCATGTTGTAAAGAAGAATTAGAACCAATGAGAGAAACCATGAGAAACAAGAAACAAAAGAGAGAGAGAGAGAGAGAGAGAGAAAGAGAGAGAGAGAGAAAGAGAGAGAGAGAGAGAAAGAGAGAGAGAGCAAACAACATGCTTCAATCTGCATTCAGACTCCAGAGTTTTTTTTCTGAATGTGGATAGTGTTTTCCATCATGAGTCTCTTGGAGTTGTCTTAAATCCTTGCATTTCTAAGAAGAAATAAGTCTATCAAAGTTAGTCATCACACAATGTGGCTGTTATGTGTACAATATTCTTCTGGTTCTGCTCATTTCACTCAGCATAAGATCACATAAGTCTTTTGAGGTTTTTCTGAAGTCCACCTGCGCATCATTTCTTATAGCACAATAGTATTTCATTACATTCATATACCACAACCTGTTCAGCCATTCCCCAAATGATGGGCATCCCCTCAATTTCCAATTCTTTGCCACCACAAAAAGAGCTGCTATAAATATTTTTGTACATGTTGGTCCTTTTTCCATTTTTATGATCTCTTTGGGATACAGACCTAGAAGTGATATTGCTGGGTCAAAGAGTATGCACAATTTTATAGCCCTTTGTGCATAGTTCCAAATTGCTCTCCAGAATGGTTGGATCAGTTCACAACTCCACCAACAATGCATTAGTGTTCCAATTTTCTCACATCTTCTCCAACATTTATTATTTTCCTGTTTTGTCATGTTGGCCAATCTGATAGGTGTGATGTGGTAGCTCAGAGTTGTTTGATTTGCATTTCTCTAATCAATAGTCATTTAGAGCATTTTTTCATATGACTATAGATGACTTTAATTTCTTTCTCTGAGAACTGCCTGTTCATATCCTTTGACCATTTATCAATTGGGGAATGACTTGTATTCTTATAAATTTGACTTAGTTCTCTATATATTTTAGAAATTAGGCCCTTATCAGAGACACTGACTAAAAATTCTTTCCCAGTTTTCTGCTTCCCTCCTAATCTTGGTTACATTGGCTTTATTTGCGCAAAAACTTTTCAATTTAACGTAATCAAAATTATCTATTTTGCATTTCATAATGTTCTCTATCTCTTGTTCGGTCATAAATTCTTCTGTTTTCCACAAATCTGACAGGTAAATTATTTCTTGCTCTCCCAGTTTGCTTATAGTATCAACCAATGAAGAATAATTTAAATAGCTATAAGAATATTCAGTACTCATGGCTAGGCGGAGCCAATACAATAAAAATGACAATACTACCAAATTTAAAAACACTTTTAATGTTATATGCATCAAATTATCAAACGGATACCTTATAGAACTTAATGGACAATTGGTCATACAGTGTATGGAGTGCCAGACCTGGAGTAAGGAAGCTGGCCTCAGACACTTACTAGCTGTGTGACTCTGGACAAGTCACTTAACCCTGTTTGCTTCAGTTTCCTCATCTATAAAATGTGTCTTTGGCAAGAAAACCCTAAATGGGGTTATGAAAAGTCAAGCATGACTGAAACAACTGGATAACAAGAATAGAACTTAATAAAACACTAACAAAATTCACTTAGAAAAACAAAAGATTTAGAATGTCAAAGGAAACAATGAAAAGAGGTAGGGGGTAGAATCACCCTTCCATACCTGAAACTATATTATAAAGCAGAAATTATCAAAACCAACTATTAATAGATAAAAATAAAAAGGTAGATAAGTAGGAAAGACTAGACCAGAATGAATCAGAAACAATGGAATTCAATAACCCAGTGTTCAATAGAATAGAAAACAAATTATTTAGGAAAAAATTCCCTATTTGATAGAAGCTACTGGGAAAACTGGAAAGCAGCCTGATAGAAACTAGACTTAGACCTTATATCATATTCCCCAATACGTTCTAAATGGATATATGCCCTTAATATTGAAAATCATTCTCCAAAAAATATAAAAGAGAAGCAGATCATATATCTCTCATAGCTATGGGTAGGAGATGTATTCTTAACCTAATAAGGCATAGAGACAATTACTAAGAAGTAAATTAGGTAATTTTGATTACATGTAACTGAAAAGCTTGTGCATAGAATATAGTTTGTTATTCCATATATGTAAGTAATTAAAAAATATATATAAAAGACCAGTCACTATTCCCTAAGGGATAAGTGGTCAAAGGATATAAAAAATTCTCAAAAGAATTGCAAAACATTAATTACCCCATGAAAGAGTGCTTCAAATCATAAATAATAAGAGAAGTGCATATCAAACAACCCTGACCTTGCAATTTAACAAAAATGACAAAAAATGGTAATAGTCTGAGTTGGATAAGTACACTGATACAGTTTTAATGGAGCTCTGAATTGGTAAAACCATTCTGGAAAGCAAATAAAGTGACTAAAATATCCATAACTTTTGACCCAGAGATTGTATTACTAGGTTTATACCCTAAAGAAGGAAGTCCCTATATATACCAGTATATTTATATCAACACTTTTTGTGATATTATTAAGTAATTGGAAACAAAGAAGATATCCATCAATTGAAGAATGTCTAAACAAGTTGTGATACATGAATGTAATGGAATATTACTATGCTGTACAAAACAATAAGTGTGATGAATACAGAGAAGCATGGAAACATCTACATGAAGTGAAGCAGAGTGGGATAAACAGAACCAAGAAAACCATATACATGATGACTACAACAATGTAAATGGAAAGAACAAACACACAGAGAAATAAAAAATGAATTTTGCAAAATTATAGAGTAAGCATGGCTCAAAAGAAGAGATATGAGAGGATGGTCCCAACCTACCTCTTCACAGAAGTGTGAGGTCCACAGATGTTGCACATATTCAGACTCTTTTGATGTATTGATTGGTTCTGCTGATTTTTCCTCTTCCTCTTTTTTTTTCCTTTTCCTTTTTGTTTTTGTCTTTAAAAAGTGTTATCTGTTTTTATGGGATAGCTATTTGGTAGGCTAAAGAGAAGGGACACTTGGGAAAACTATGATGATATAAAAAACAAAAGACCCAATAAAACATTAAAATATACCCATAACATGATAGAAACAAACCTCTTTCCTCCCCTTTCTGTTTGACAAGAGAAAGTAGTATTGCTGATAGGAGCATATAGAAGGAGGGAGGATAATATCAAATAGAGGTCAGAATTTAGAATTGGAAGGGATTTAAACCCTTTCATTTTACAGATGAGGAAATGGCAACCTAGAAAGGTTAAAGGACTTATCCAAAGTTAAAAATGAATTAGTAACAGAGCTGAGATCCAGATCCATGTCCTCTGATTTCAAATCTTACAGTTTTCCACAGCTGTCTCTGAAGTAATGATGTTTTGTTTTTTCTGTATGAGCACACTCAGAACCATTCAAATTACATAAATCCACCTCCCTGCATGTTTTTTTTCCTCCTTCTTTCAAGCATGGAAGAAGAGTATGTGAAATGCTGAAAATGACTTATCAGTTACTAGCATATTCTCAGATAGTTTATTTAATCTTTGTGTAGCCTTTCTCCAGAGTCACATATTTGCAAAGCTAAATGATTAGTTAACCATAAGAAGAAGATTTAAGACAAACTCTATTGATCCCACTGAGAATGGGCAGGAGAGCATAAGGATCATACGAAGATCCCTTATCTTGTCCATGCTGACAAAACCTTAACATTTTGTTTTTCAAGACTTGATCGTATCTGGCCATTCCAATTTTCTTCTCTTTTCTTTCTTTTTTTGGTGTCAATTTTTAAAAAAATATATGACATTTTATTCTTCCCCAATTATATGTTAAAACAATTTTTAACATTTTTTTTAAGTTTTGAGGTCCAAATTCTATCCCTTCCTTCCATTCCTCCTCCCTCCCTGAAATGGTAAGCAATCAGACAAGGTTACACATATGCAATCATGTAAAACATTTCCATATTAGTCATTTTGTACAAGAAGACTTGAATAAAAAAAAAGAAAGAAAGAAAATGTAAAGTAGCATGCTTCAAGTCTGTATTCAGGTAATATCAGTTCTTTCTGTGGAGGTGGATAGTATGTTTCATCATTAGCCTTTTGGGATAGTCTTGGATCATTGCATTGCTGAGAATAGCTAAGTCATTCACAATTCTTCATCTTACAATATTGCTGTTACTATCTACATACAATGTTCTCCTGGTTTTGCTCACTTTACTTTGCAAGAGTTCATGTAAGTCTTTCCAAGCTTTTGTGAAATCATCCTGCTTGTCATTTCTTATAGCACAATAATATTCCATCACAATTCATTCCCTTTTTTTTCCACAGGATAATACAACCCCTATCTGTAAGGAGCTTCTCTATCAGCATAAACAGTTTTCTTCTGGTCCAGTAAAATCCAGGTAAATTTTGATCATGTGGAACTGAGGGGAAAGATAGGAAGTGGTATTCAATATAGAGGGGGCAGCTAGATGGTATAGCGGATGGGCCTGGAATCAGGAAGACTTGAGTTCAAATCTTGCCTCAGACATTTACTGTGTGACCCTGAGCAAGTTACTTACCCGTTTTTGTCTTAGTTTCCTCATCTATAAAATGAGCTGGAGAAGGAGATGGCAAATCACTCCAGTATCTTTGCTAAGAAAACCCCAAATGGGATCATAAAGAGGAGTCACACATGACTGAACAACATCTCAATGTAGGCCTATAGAAAAATAGTGAAATAAATAAATCTTGTCATTTATTCCAGGTACCATTTCATTGTCTTTTGCTCTCCTGGTGTGACCTTTATATCCCACAAGAGACAGTGTAGTGAAGTGGAAAATGTACTGATAGACCTGGGCTTTAATCCTTTCTTTTACTGGTCCCCATTAGGCACATGATCAGGCAAATTAATCTCTCTCAACCTCAGTTTTCTCAAATATAACATAAGGATAATAATACCTAATTGGTTGTTGAGAAGATGTAATGAGATAATGTCAAGTACTTTGTAAACTTTAAGGCACACACACACACACACACACACACACTGTTATTATTTTTTGTTTTTACCAACTTCAGACTGTACCAGGTCCCCCAGACCTGCCCTTCCTAAAAAAAGATCTATGGGTTGAATTTATTTCTTTATGCAATTCCCTAAGATTCATAGGATTCAAGAGCTGTAAGAGACGTTAGAGGTCATCTAGTCCAAGTGATTTTACAGCTGAGGAAATCAAGTCTCAGAAAGGATTTTGTGACTTATTCAAGATGTCACAAGCATTGTACTATGTCACATGACCCTTATTTGTTGTCTGTGCCATTCCACTGGGGCCTGTTCTTAGTTGCATTTTAACAAGTGATTCAAACTAATGAGTTTGTGATGGATGGAGCTGAGGTCACTTGAGGAACCAGCATGTGCTGGTAGTTCTTAAGTATTTTAGGAAGACACCTGGGTCTGAGATGTTGTGGGAGAAATAGGTTCAACTAGTACTAGAATAAAATGTGAGATTCATATATATTAGTAAGGGAGTGACTCAACATTTCTCTTGTCAAGGCTTGTCTCTTTTACATTCCAAAAGAGATCATTGATGGATTAAGTTTGCCTTACTGTTTCACTTGTTCGGGGGTATAGGTCTGCCTTAAAGTTAGAAAATGCATATAGATACTTAAATAAATGGGCAAAGTAGTGTGCATCAGTGATCTGCATATGAAGAACTGGAGAATTTTAGGCTAATAACCGGAAATAGGGACATTAGAACTAGGGTTATGGAATGAATGCAATTTACCTGATTATAGTCAGAAGATGAGAATTTGGTTACTGGAATACTCTCTACTGCCAGGACATGGGTCCTGCCCGAAAGAATTCAGCCCAAGCCTTCTTTCAGCCAAAGACAAGGTTTATTAAAGTTCTGCCATATTGGGCAGACTCTTAAGGAGTCTGAACATTAGTGAGTTAGTGGCTAAATTATAAGAATCTGAGCAATGGCTAGATGGAGACAAGATGGACCTTATATACAGAAAGACTGTGGGAGAAATCTAGGAGTGGCCAAGTAGTCTGGGGTGGGGGGGGGCTGTGAGGTAATAGAATGCCAGGGACCTGGACCACATGGCCATGGGAGAAAGGATTAAGGATGGGAAGTGGCTGGGGGCCATAGAGAGGTAAGACAATGGGGGTCCAGGCTAGGTTAAGGGTAACAGAGATTGGGCATAGCCACAGTGAAAGGCCAGTTGATGGGATTATAGCTTCAGGCAAATGCCAGAGATTTGGCCATGTGGCAAAGTCCAGGGTTTTTCCTTTTTGGGGTCTAGATTTCATCCTCGTCACCACCAGCTGCTTTGAAGAATAAGAAGGAATAGTGGATAGAGCACTGGCCCTGAAGTCAGGAGGACCTGAATTCAAATCTGGCCCCAGACCAGACACTTGACACTTACTAGCTGTGTGACCCTGGGCAAGTCACTTAACCCCAATTGCCTAAAAACAAAAAAAAAAGAAGAAAAAAAAGAATAAGAAAGAATAGATAAATATATTCTGCTCTCTATTAAGTCTGGGTGATGGAGAGGAGTAGTAGTAAAGAGAATATTATAATTTGATGATACAAAGAAAAGAAGTCAGATGGCACTCCTCTGCATTGTCAGCTGTCACTGAGAGGTAAAGAAAGAGAAGGAGAATCTTTCAAAGGAGCAGAGCTGGAGAAGCTTTTGCCAACTTTGGTACAAATGTCATTGCCTTTTCCTAATGATGATAATGACATTACTTCAGCTATAGCTAAAAGTGATGGATATGACAGTTGCTTTGGGGAGCACCTTCCTATCTTTCTAGTCCTCTTACACTTTACTTCCTCCCCTTTCCTATTTATTCCCTCCATGTGCTAAATAATTTAGTGACTGACCTTTTTGCGGTTCTTTGCTCATGCCCCTTCATCTGTGCCTTTTCCCTGGCTGTTTCACATGCCTAGAATACTCTCCTCATCTTTACGTCCAGGCTTCCTTTAGAACTCAGCTCCTTCCTACCCCCTGGCTAATACTTTCCCTTAAAAATTACCTTCCATCTATTCAGTATATATCTTAGTTGTTTGCATGTTTTCTCTCCCATTAGCATGTGATCTCCCTGAGTGCAGGGACCATATTTTTGCCTTTCTTTGTATCCTCAGCACTTAGCACAGTGCCTGGCACATAGTAAGCACTTCATAAATACTTGTTGATTGACTGACTTAGTTCAGCTGAGCTGAGGAACAGCTTGGAAGCAGAACATGAGAGAAGCAACCCAGTGGATTTACTAGTTTGGCTATAATTTGTGCTCAGTGTTAGTTAAGCAAAGCATGAATCAGCTCTACTTAGCCATGGAAGCATCTGTTCAACAACAAAACTATGCTCATCAAAGAACTTTTATGAATTTCCTGAGACAAAAAGAGGCCAATGAAATCTGTAGTTCCATTATTGTGAGTAACCCTGGGCACATGTACTCTATATATGTGTGCTCTATGACCCTGGGACTTTAGGGACATGTCCATTTTCTCCACACACATGTGAAGAACATATGATTTAGTGGGAGAGTATAACTGAAAGTTATTGTTGATATGTAACTCTTATGTGTTTGATTTGCATTTTTTAGGAAATATTTGGTTGAAATTGATTTAGTTGATTTGTTAATGAAAAATACACTAGTTATCAGTTATACTTGATGCGACTAGTCACCTGCAAGTGTTATCCTAAGATCCTGAGAATTAGAGTAGTAGAAATGTGACAGCCTCCTCTCATCCCCTATTGCCTCTCCAGTCCAGATGCCATCTACCCAGAACAATCTGATGGGGTATGGGTCCAAGCTGAGACCTTTGCCCCTTACCCCAAAAAGAATTTGGGTCCAATTTGTCTATGGACTCTCCTTGAACTCTGCTACTTGATCAAGGAAGTCTCTAGCCTTTGCCTGAGGCTATAATCCTATCAGTGGCCTTTCCTTATCCCCTACACACAATCTCCCTATTGCCTGTTACCTCCAGATGGCCCTCCTTGATTCTATCTAGACCCCTTTCTACCTCCCCATCAATCCCATCGAGATCCCTAGACCCCTGCTCCAGTCACCCCAGTTTAATGGCCACTCCCATCAAGATACCCCTTCTCCCAGACCCCGATTCCAGTTACCCCAAACTACTTGGCCAATCCTAGATCCCTCCCACAGTCTTTCTGTATATAAGGTCCATCTGGCCTCCATTAAGGTGCTGAGATTCTTAAAATCTGGCCCACTTGCATTAGTGATACAAATGTTCAGATTTCTTAAGAGTCTGACCAATATGGCAAATCTTTAATAAACCTTGCTTTTGGCTGAAAGAAGGCTTGGGTTGAATTCATTTGGGCAGGACCTGCGAGTCTGTGATTTTGGGCTCCCAGCACCCCTAAACCTCTAAACCTTAACATTTTGCCCATCTAGCATACTGAACCCTAGAAGGGGTAAGCCCAACTGAGAAACCAGTCCAGTGAAGACACTGAATTCTACAAAGAGCCAGCTCTGAAAAAAGTCAGTCCAGATGAACAGCAAAGCAACTTACAGTGAACTTTGTGAGCATTCTCTAGAGAGAGAAAGGACATCAAGGACCCGAAGTACCAGAGTTGTGAGTTTCCTTAGCCTTCTGTTGCTTATATATGTGGAGGACTGTCTATGCCCATTCTTCCCCACTCAGGGACTCTTGAGTGTTTTTATGGGAGAGTATGTTCCTGATCTTGAAGAAAATGATTGGTAAGTGTTCTTGTCACGCTATTTGAGTACAGCCTTTGCTACATACATACATATATATATATATATATATATATGTATGTATATATACACATATACTTACACACAGATGTATATATGTATATACATATGCATACATACACACAAACACACATACATATGATAAGAAGAAAAAAGAAAGAAACAAAGAATTAATTTTTTGGTCTAGACCTATGATTTAGTCTATATAAGGAATGCCCATTGTAGAAACTCCTTCCACTAATGCAGATTTATAGCTCATCTGTAATTTATAATCTTAAAGAGTTGACTGAGGCACTGAGTGGTTAAATAGCTTGTCCATGGTCACGTAGCCAGATTGTGTCAGATGCAAGACTTGAACCAAGGTCTTCTCAACTCCAAGTTCAGGCCTTTATCCACTACTTTACACTTCCTCATCTATTGCCTTATAGTTTAGTGACATCTTCACAGGAATATGTTATCTCCTCAAGCAAGGACTTTGATATAGATAGATACAGCTATAGATAGATATACACATGTATATATGCATATATATAAGTTTTATATATGTTACATATAATATATATGTTTTGTGTGTATATAATGTTATATGTATCTTTGATAGCAAGGACTATGTGTATTATACATTTTTGTATTTTCCATAGGATTGGGTTTTTTTGCAGTGTAACAACAGTTGATTGAAATATAATGATTTCACATAAGAACTGGTCCTGCTTTGAGTTGCTAAAGATTTCATTCTCTTAAGTAGCAATTAAGAAGATTTAGTGGTATGGGTGTTTATTCTCTAGGATTTACTTAATAAACTCCAGTGGCTCCCTATTGCCTCCAGGACCAAATGCTGTGTTTGGTATTCAAAGTTCTTCACAACCTAGCCCCTTCCTAACTTTCCTTTCTTCTTATATCTTACTCCCTGACATGTACTCTTTGATTCAGTGACACTGGCCTCTTCACTGTACCACTATTAATACTCTCCAACTCTCTGCTCTGGGCATTTTTTCTGTCTGTCCCCCATGCTTGGAATGTTCCCTTTGCTTTGATTACTGACCTCTCTGGTTTCCTTTAAGTCCCAATTAAAATCCCTTCTTTTATTAGAATTATTCTCTAATCCTCCTTAATTCCCTCTGTTAATTATCTTTTATTTATTATATAGCTTGCTTTGTATATATTTTGTTTGCATGTTGTTTTAGAGAATGTAAGATTGTAATCTCCTTGAGGGTAGGGACTGTCTTTTGTCTTTTGTATCCCTCAGCACAGGGATTTGCACAGTGCCTGACACATAGGAGACACTTAATACATGCTTATTAACTGATTGATTCTCTTAAGGAAATAGTTTAATTACTCTTTGGCAGTCATATGTTGATCTTGGGGGGGTACTAGGCAAAAATGGACCCCAGCTCCCTCCCTCCATACTGGAAACCTCAGAAATCCCTGTGGCTTCAGGGTATTCAGAATTGGGCAATGATGCAGGGCTGTTATGAGTTCACTGACAACTTGTAATAATTTGAATCCAAGACTTTTGGAATTTGGATTAAGTTGTAGGTATTTGAGTTAATTTTACATAGCACTATTGTAGGTCGAAAGCTGATGGTGACCTGAAAGAGTTAACGAAATTTTCATTGATAACTAACAAAATTGGGAATGCCTTAGACCTCAAAGTAATAGAATGTGATACTTCTTTCATTCATACCAGGCTTCTCTGCCTCAAAGGAATTAAAGACTACTCCTTAATTAAATTAGGTAAATCACCTGTTGTGAAGGTATAAAGTGCTTGGTACATAATAGGCAGTTAATAGTATTTGTTCAATGAAAGCACAGAACCCTTCTGGTTACCACCACCTAGAATCAAAGTATCCCCATAAATGTGTATCTCAGTCACTAAAGACAGAGGTTTAGGGCTGCTACTACCATAATATAGTTAGATAATTTAGGCTAAAAGGTCATCTAAGCATCTGCTATAGAGATAATTATATTTCATATTTTTTCTATGCCGTATTATGGCCTTTTCCATTAGCAAATAGATATTCAGAAATGATAACTGCTAGTTTGCCTACATGGAAATAAGGATTTTAAAAGGTGATAAAAGGGTACAAATGAAACTGGGCATCCTCTCTGATGCCTTTATGTTGTTGTTGACTTTTTATTTCTGTTGTCATTTGTCATTGTCTTGTCATTCCAGATAAGAACTGACATACAGTAAGTCAGGCTCCCATGATATCTCAGTTTTAGCATCAGCTTCTATCAACAGAAAATGTATGTGTAGGAGTGGGTACTGAGAAATGACATTTAGGGTTAGATTTGGAAAATATTGCCCACTCTAATAATATGGTAAGGCATTATTTACAATTGCGTAGCTGGCATGACATAAAACAAAAAAGGTTTTACAAAAAAGGTAGTAGCATTGCTACTACAAAGTAGCTCCTGTGGTGCTTAGACATTTGCAAAATCGATGGGATTTGCTGAGTTAAGTGGTGATGCCATTTCTCAAAATAGAGGACTTTCAAAAATTTAATTTGAATAGAAAAAATTTCATAATGGGCCAGATTCACTCAGGGAGGATTTTTAATTAAAAAAAAAGTTTTGTATTTGTGCATACATTGAAATGAAGGTATGAAATCCATTCTGAAGGCTGATCAAGTCATAATACTGTGTTAACTATAAGGGCACTATATACCCATTACATATATAAGGGGCTAACTCTGGGCATGCCTAGTTCTCCTAACATGGAAGCACTGTGTATCTTGTATTTTCTCACCATGTGCCTCCTTTGATTGGCTGCTTTGCTGGAACATTTGGCATCTTTAAAACTGGCCAGAGTGAGAAATCTCTTCTCTGGCTCACTCTCTTTCTTCCTTACTCTTTTTTTGATGCTTCTTTTCTGCTGCTGTGGCTGGTAAAGATTGCAATTTACCTATAGTAGCATGGGTACTAGAAACTGAATCAGGAGGATGGATACCTTCTCCCTTTCCTCTCATTTACCCTGGCTCTGGGATATGGGCCTGCGGGTATTTGTCAATTGTTTTTCAATTGTGCCTTTCATTTTCAGGTACTGGTAGTGATCCCTACCAGAGCCAGAGTTTAAGTTATCCTGAACTTGGAGCCAGATTGCTGGCAGAATGTTGCAGTCAGCTAGCCTAGCAGAGAAACCTGGAGAAGTCAGGGTTTCTGGGTCTCAAGTCTTGGGACTTGGGACTGTGATTTACAGGAATTGAGCTAAGCTAAAAGCTCACTATCCTCTCCCTCTCCCCAGACAGTTAGGTGGTATGGAGGATGTGGGAATTATGTCTCCTATGTGTTGGGTAAGTTTATGTATTTGTGATTATACTTTTGAGTAAATATTCTTTTGTAAAAGAATCTGATTTATTAGTTTAATGGAACCAGGGTATAAGGGACTCCCTCTACATTTGGGAACACTATCAGTGGGAGCTAGAGCCATTTGCAGAAAGCCTAGATACCTCAAAGAATACCAGAGAACCCTGGGTGAGGTGTGAAATATAACATATCTGGCCTTCAGACAGTGGGGCAAGAAATCTGTGTTACAAATTAACAGTAAAATCTACAATGGAAAGTGTTTTACAGAAATAATAGGCAGTTAATAGTATTACATAGCTCTATTTACATTTACATAGCACTATTGTAGGTCGAAAGCTGATGGTGACCTGAAAGAGTTAATGAAATTTTCATTGATAACTAACAAAATTGGGAATGCCTTAGACCTCAAAGTAATACAATATTACTATTAATGTTCTAAGAACTATTTATGTTTATTTTCAGGGTGAATTAACCCAAAGATTGCTAATTCTCTTTTAAAACCATTTTGATGACTGACCAAAATCTCTGAATTACATCAAAGACAATATGAGTCCTTTAGGGATTTCAAATCAGTGGAAAAATATTTTTAGTGTATAGTGTCTGGTTGTTTAAGTATGGAGCGTCTTAATATATCAAACAAAAGTAATTTTTAAAAATATTTGGCTAGATTATATACACACATAGTGCCATTTTCTAAGTTGAATTACTAAAGGAGTAATGCATGATCCTAATTTTTCACAATATTCCATTGTACACGTAATTCCATCGTACGTGTAATATATATGTAAAATGTATCATAGGACAAATTCATGTATTGAGATACTCCAGGCTAGAATGAAAAATTCTTCTAGAGTTACAGAGGAAGTGAATCTTGCCCATGCACCTTGACTAAGTGACCACATGCGAATACTGGTGGTTAGTGGCTATATTTCTGTTTTTAGGTGTCCACTTTGATGCCATTGCACAACATCTGAATACCTTGATGCATTCAGTCTCCATGGAGTTTTGTCTGTGAATGATGGTTTCCCTTCCAACTCACAAGTATTTCATTCCCAGCATTAGCTTCAGAAGAATTGAAGAAAACATTTGTTTAAGCAGAGTTTATTTAGAATATTCTGCTGCTAGTGTTATCTCATAGATTGGGCAAGTTCCATAAAAATAACTCTCAAACTATTTGTACTCAATTAGATGTTTATTTAAAATTTCCTTTTGGTTTAATGCTGTAAATGTATTGTTCATTTTTTTACATACCAGGCTGTGTTATTTAGTCTCAAGGGCTTTACTTGTTATAAATTTAACAACTGTGACATTAAAAAACAGCATTTAGGGAAGAAATTAGGTTTGACAGGATGTGACCAGATGTTTCCATGGTGTTTTGCCAAAATGTCACATAAATGCCAACAAAATTTTACTAGAGATTTTTTTCAGACTCCCTCTACCTCATAGTTCTGCCTCCAAAGCAATTGTACCATATTTTAGCTGTGATGGCAGAAGTTTTTGCATTTTATTTTAATGTAGATTTCTTGTGAATACCTAAAATAGGTTCATTTTATTTTAATTTTCTAAAAACTAAATCCCAAGCACTTAAAACCCAAATAAAAACTGTCTTTACAATTCAATATGCTAAAGACATGAAATGCTAATACTATTTGTTGCTTTGTCTGTCAGTTCAATTCTTTGGGCTTTAGTTTCTTCACCCAAGAAAGGGGTGGGTTAAATCTCTTAAGGCCTTCTCAGTTCTAACAATTCAGTATTCTCTCACTGTGAGACAAAAAGTACTCAATATCCAGATCCTCCTTGACCTGGAAGAGAGAGTTAAGAAATTTGTTTGGTCTGTAGGCCCTCTCACGTTTTTGGCTGAGTCTAACAATTAGCAGGAGAGAACTGTACAACCATGAAGTAACTATAACAAAAATTCCAGATATATTTATTGATGGATAGATTAGCTCTTCTTAGATTGATTTCTGAACTTGAAGGCATTCAACTAAGACCTTCAAAGGAACAATTTTTATTCAGTATCACATAAGCTGCAAACAAACCTTCAATATACTTTTTTTAGTTGTAATATTATGTATTTTATTTTAGTATTAGGCATTATAGTTTAATTTTTGGAAAATTAGCAAATCATATGTCAGAAGTCTCAGAATATTTTTAGTGAGATTGATATTCCCAACTTTTCACATAAATGGAAATTTGTGTGTGTGTGTGTATCTGCCTGTATGTGCATAAATACATAAACAAATACATACTACAGTACTTCAATGGTTCTGCAATTTCATTGATGTGGATATTCCCTCCAAGAATTCAGATTATAATCCATCCATTCCTGCTCATCTTGAAGGAAATCTCATCCATGTCATCTCACAAATTTACTTCTACAGAGAGTTTACCCAGTTTACTATGGGGCTTTCCTCAAGTTCTTTTGACATTGTGAGTACATCAATGGGGTATATGGGTTATTGCTCTTACCATATGACCTTTTTTAACTCTACAGTTTTTAAAAAATATTTTTAAAAAGCTTCATTTTAACTAGTCCTGCCATATTTAATTTACAAAATCATCACAGCCTTTTCCCTATGTTTTCCCTAAAACATATATTTTTCTGATGCCCTTTATTATGGTAGGGGAAAACAACATCCATCTTTCCTCACAAAACCCCAGAGTTGACTTTCCCTCTTCTCTTTTTTGTTCACTTTTGTTAGGTTTTTTTTTTAACATTTTTATTTAAAGTTTTGAGTTCCGAATTCTATCCTTCCCTCCCTTCCTCCCCTCCCCTCTTCCTGAGATGGTAAGCAATTAGATATAGGTTATACATGTACAATTAAACCACTTCCTTGCAATACTTCAGACTTGATTATTGTTCCTGTGCTGTGCCCACATTCCAACAGCACAGTCAGGGAATGGAATGTTTGGAATGTCTCCACCCTCTAAAATATTTCTGGATTAGGCTTATATCTTTTCCCTGAAAACTTTCTGTCAAACATCATTTGTCTAATGACTTTTATATTTGTATGTGCTGTTGACCATGGACCAAATCATGGAAAACTGAGTGATTAACTACCAAGGGCCAAATCCTATTGAATTAAGAGCATTATTAAGCCTTAAAAAGAGTCCCCTGGGGCAAGAAGGATGATACTCAGAGTCATTCGTCCTTTAGATCTCTGCTTTGCTAAATTTACTACATGCAGGAGGCATTGGAGGCTGCATAACTTCTTTGGTTCTTGATCCAGAGAACATTTAGTTCAGATTCCACCTCTGATGCTTACTACTTGTGTGACCTTAGACAAGTCCATTCTCTAGACCTCAGTTTTCTCATCTGCAAAATGCAGGGATTGTCTTCTATGGTCGTTTTTAGCTCCATAGCTATGATTTTTGTGTGCTTTTAGCTCACAACAGTCCCAAGTAAAGTCACTGTGTACAGATACAAGGCCATATAATTGTGTGCATGTCTGGGGTACCCCAAGAGGCCTGAAGCCAGCACATCTTTTAGAACCACATCAGGAGACAGGACTAGCTCCTGAAACCAGTGTAATTTCTAATATCTGGTGACTCCAACTTCTAGTTAGTAATTGTACATGGAAAATAAAGGAGAAAAAGGGCCATGATTAGGCCCCATATTGCATCACCAAGAGGAGAAGCCAAGACATAAGGTGGGTTGGAGAGGGGGAAGCTAATTCCAGCCTCCTCATTTAGAATTGTAGAGTTGGATTATAGAACAGGATCAGGCAGGGCTTGCCCCGCCTATCCTATAGAGAAAAAGGGGTCCAAGTCTGGCCCGATGCAAAGTTCCAGTCTAGAAACAGATAAAGTATAATCGTAAACGGCAAACTGGATTTTTGTTAGAATAGATGATTTTTCCAGGTTTCTAATGGAAAGAATAATGCAGAGGAGAATCTTTCAAATGCAAACAGAGAAAACAAAAAGGTAAATACATCAGATAAATGAGGATCAAGTGTTAGCATTCTGATAGCAAGTGACAAATGCCCTGTTAAAATCCCTTTGTTTTCTTTTTTTTCCAATTTATTTATTTATTTTTAGGTTTCAACATTTACTTCCACAAGATTTTGAGTTTCAAATTTTCTCCCTATCCCTCTCCTCCCCCCATCCCATGACAGTGTGCATTCTGATTACCTTTCCTCCAATCTGTTCTTCCATTTATCACTACCCCTTCTTTTATCCCCTTCCTGTTCTATTTTTCTGTAGGGTAAGAGAGATTTCTATTCTCTATTGCCTGTGTATCTTATTTCTACATGCAATGAGAGTGATACAAGAAAATCATGAAAAATGAGTCAACAGCTTGCATGCAAAAACAATTTTTAACATTCATTTTTAAAACTTTGAGTTCCAAATTCTCTCCCCTCTTCCCTCTCCACCCACCCTCATTGAGAAGACAAGCAATTTGATATAGGTTATACATGTGTAGTCATGTAAAACATTTCCATAATAATCATATTGTGAAAGACTAATTATATTTCTCTCCATCCTATCCTGCCCCCAATTATTATATTCTCTCCTTTGTCCCTATCCCTCCTCAAAAGAGTTTACTTCTGATTACCCTCTCCCCCAGTCTTCCCTCCCTTCTATCACCACTCCCTCTTTCATCCCCATCCCCCCTACTTTCTTGTAGGGTAAGATAGATTTCCATACCCAATTGAATGTGTATGTTATTCCCTCCTTAAGCCAAATCCAACAAGAGTAAAGTTCAGTCATTCCCTCTCACCTCCCCCTCTTCTCTTCCAATGTAAAAGCTTTTTCTTGCCTCTTTTATGTGAGATAATTTACCCCGTTCTACCTCTCCCTTTCTCCTTTTCCCAGTACATTTCTCTCTCACCCTTTAATTTTATTTTTTAGATATCATCCCTTCATACTCAACTCACCCTGTGCCCTCTGTCTATATATATTTCTTCTAACTAGCCTAATAATGAGAAGGACCTCATGAGTTCCAAATATCATCTTTCCATGTAGGAATGTAAATAGTTCTACTCTAATAAGTGCCTTATGATTTCCCTTTCCTGTTTACCTTTCCATGCTTCTCTTGAGTCTTGTATTTAAAAGTCAATTTTTCTATTTAGCCCTGGCTTCTCAAGAATGCATTAAATTCCTCTACATCATTGAATGTCAAATTTCCTCCCCCATTGATTACTCTCTGTTTTGCTGGGCAGGTGATTCTTGGTTTTAATCCTAGCTCCTTTGACCTCTGGAATATTATATTCTAAGTCCTCTGATCCCTTAATGTAGAAGCTGCTAAATCTTGTGTTATCCTGATTGTGTTTCCACAGTACTTGAATTGTTTCTTTCTGGATGCTTGCGATATTTTCTCCTTGACCTGAGAAATCTAGAATTTAGCCTGGGAGTTTTCCTCTTGGAATCTCTTTCAGGAGGTGATCAGTAGATTATTTCAATTTCTGTTTTACCCTCTGGTTCTAGAATCTCAGGTCAATTTTCCTTGATAATTTCTTGAAAGATGATGTCTAGGCCCTTTTGTTTTTTTATCATGGTTTTCAGGTAGTCCAATAATTTTTATATTATCTTTTCTGGATCTATTTTCCAGGTCAGTTATTTTTTTCTGATGAAATATTTCACATTGTCTTCTATTTTTCATTCTTTTGGTTTTGTTTTATAATTTCTTGATTTCTCATAGAGTGTTTAGCTTCCATTTGCTCCATTCTAATTTTTAAGGAATTATTTTCTTCAGTGACATTTTGGACCTCCTTTTCCATTTGGCCAACTCTGCTTTTTAAGGCATTCTTCTCCTTATTGGCTTTTTGGACCTCTTTTGCCATTTGGGTTAGTGAATTTTTTTAGGGTGTTATTTTCTTCAGTATTTTTTGGGGTCTCCTTTAGCAAGCTGTTGACTTATTTTTCATGATTTTTTTACATCACTCTCATTTCTTTTCCCAATTTTTCCTCTACTTCTCTTACTTGCTTCTCAAAATCCTTTTTGAGCTCTTCCATGGCCTGGAACCAATTCATATTTTTCTTGGAGGCTTTAGATGTAGGAGCTTTGCCTCATTGTCTTCTTCTGATTGTATGTTTTGATCTTCCTTGTAACCAAAATAAGATTCTATAGTCTGAGTTTTTTTCTGCTGTTTGCTCATGTTCCCAGCCAATTACTTGACTTTTTAACTCTTTGTTAAGATAGGGGTCTGCTTCCAGTGTGGAAGGCATACTGTCTCAACCTTCAGGGATTTTGTGCAGCTATTTTCAGAGATACGTCTCGGAACCTGTAAGTTTTCAGTTCTTCCAAGGTGGTATGACCTAAGGAGAGATGTTTACTCCTCTCCTGCCCTGTGCTCTGGTCTGTGAATGACCACAAGCACTCTTTTCTGCCCTGGAACTGTGAGGAGGTTTCCCTCTCCACTGCTGCCACAAACTCTGCTATGTCAGTGCTTCTCCTTGCCCCAGGACTGTCACCCAGGACTGCCATCCAGATCCAAGTATAGGCAAAGCAACAGAGTCCTGACTCAGTACCAGCAAAGAGATTCCACTAATTTCCTTCTGATCAGTTGTTTGATCTCCTTACCATCTGTGGGTTGAGAACTCTGGGAGTAGCTGCTGCTGCTGGCACCTCTGCTGCTGCTGGCACCTCCACTGCTGCCGTCACTGCCACTACCGCCCCAGAGCTGCACTGTACTCCTCTCTCACTCAGGTCCAACAGACCTTTCCCACTGATCTTCTAAGTTATCTTTGGCCTTTGTGGGTTGAGAAATCTGGAAAGTGCCACAGCTGCCCATGATTCGGTCCCCTGAGACCTGCTCCAGGTTTACTGGGGTCCGGTCTGTGCCAGCATGGCCCATGCTAGACTGTGCTCCTCTCACAGCCCGTTGCAACAGACCTTTCCCATTGACCATCCAGGTTGTCTTGGGCTGGAAATTTGTTTCACTCTGTCTTTTTGTGGGTTCTGCTGCTCTAGAATTTGTTTAGTCATTTTTACAGGTATTTGGAGGGATTTTGGGGAGAGCTCAAGCGAGACCCTGCTTTCACTCTGCCATCTTGGCTCTGCCCCAGTATCATCTACACTCAAGAAAGAAACACAAAACTGAAAAAAACTAGAGTTAATCTCAAGCTTGTTTAAGCAAGACATGCAATTCAACTAATATGGTGGAGCATAAGGGCAACAGGCCCCTTTCCTCCTTCTTAAAGGAGAGGCTTGGTGATCTTGAAAGGTCTTCTATTTTTTAACTGGGGCTGTACCCTAACCCCATTCTGCTGTTATGAGGCAAGGGGAGTAGGCCCACAGAGGGTTTGTTATGTCATCTCAAGCATCAATTTATTCATCACTGATTTTTTTTTTTGAGGTGAAGAATTTGCAAAGGGGAAAAAAGTAGGAAGTGAGTGAAAGAAAAAGGAAAGAAGAGAGTAAAGAGAAAGAAGAGAAAAGAAGGAAGTTCAGAAGGAAACACAATTAGGGCATTTTTCATATTATTGTGTTAATTTTAATATACACTTTAAAAACTATGTAAGTAGAAGTTCTCAATTTTATATAGTAAAAAAAAATGTTATGTTAGAAGGACTAGTGAACATTTTGTAGGCCAGTGGAAATGATAGTGAAGCAATAATATTTTTCAAATATATTATTAACTGGATTACAATATTGGGTAAAATATTGAGTACTGTTTTAATCAAAATACCAATCACCACAGAACTTTTAAAGAATCATGCTATAGATTCCTTAAAGTAAATAAAACAAAATAAAATAAAAATAAAATTTTATTTACATTTGAAAAATACATTAGGCATATGCCCTAAGAAGAAGAAATTTCTCTATTCCCTAGTGCTCTTAGTCATCCTTCACACAGGTCTTTATTCTTGGTTGTGCAATTTTCAAAGCCCTTTATAATCATTAATTTATTTTCCTTTCTTTTTCTTTCTTTACAGAACACACTGGCAATTTGAGGTAGGTGCTGTTGTCTCCATTTTATAGGCAAGGAAATTGAGATGTGATAGATCAGCTACTTTCGAGAGAGTCAGACACACAATGAGTTAGTTAATGAAACTGAATTAGAACTGAACTTCTGGCAACACCTTATGGCCCATCAAAATGAATGATTGTGAGGTCTTTAAAACCTTAGCAAAGAGATTGGAGGAAAAGTGAGGTGCTCCATGATAAAGATGGTTACTTATCTCCTTTAGAGATGAATATGCTTTCTCACTATCTGGCTTCCATTGTACCTTATTAGAATGTGCTCCTAAGAAGGTAATGTGGAGTTTCTTCAGGGCATCCATATGACTTTGATAGATAGCAACTATATCTGATAGATAGTAACTGAGGAAGCCCCAAATCAAGAAAATATAAGGCTTTTAAGTTTTAAAATGTTAGTCTATACACACATGTACATGTATATATAGTCCTTACTCTCCTACTCTCCAGCCCATTTATATACTCAAATTATTTTCTGCTTTGATTATAACCTGTGAAATTTACCAAGGTTCTGCTCTCTGTGGCCTGCTATAATACAGATAACAATAGACAGAAACAGGGAAAATTGCTTTAAACCATTGACTGCTTAATAAACTTAACAAACAATGACACTTTTCTAAATTTATCTCAAGGAACAAGTTTCCAAGGGTATTAGAGCAATGTCACAAGACAACTTCTTTTTATACTCTTTTCCTTTAAAAGCAACAAATGTGATATTTCTGTGACACTTCATTGAAAGGGTGTCATCAAGATTTACAGATTGTCAAATACATAGCCAGCTGGCAGTTGGCATGAGGCCCAGAAAATTCCCATATTCTTAAACAAATTAAAATGTAATTGGGAAATGTTTAACAAAATAAATAAAAATACAATACAACATAGATAATGTTAATGGTTTTTAAAGGCAATATGCAGCCTGCAGAGATAGAACCATTTCTACTTGAGTTTGACACCACTGATTTAAAGATTCTCAACCACAAAGTAGGAAGGAAATGGTTAAAAATTAAATTAACTTTATTGAGTTTCAATCCCCAATACCACCCTTTACACATATAAATCTGTTATGTGTTCTGTGTTTCTCACTCAATGATAAATACTGGGTACAGAATTCTTATATATATCTAAAAAGAATGTTTACTTAGGAAAAACCAATTTACCTTAGGTGAAGCACAAAATACTTTTTCAAGTAACATTCTTGAATTCAAGTAACATTCATATTATATTTTCTAACCCTGAAAATGATAGCATTTAGTTTATCTTGGCCACTCACTATTCACCACAGGTAAGACATTGAGATAATAGGATGCTTTTCATCTACCACTCTAGGTAAAAGACTACATTGAAAGAGATTTTATTGCTACAGTTTGTGATTACTATTACAACAAAAGACTTTTTAAGGGAGTGGTCTCATGATTATCCTGAAAAGAACAGGCATGTGTGCACCCCTTCTGGACTCATAGAATGTTCTCCAAGTACTATGTACAAAATGGTATATTTAGAGAGAGAATTGAGATTGTTCAAACATTTGGATATCATTGTGTATATGTTTCATGGGTAGGGCCATGTTAAATCTGAGGAAGACAGCCCCTTCTCCCCACCACCACCTGCAAAAGCTTTCTATCTCCATTTCTTATAGATAAGAGAATTTTCATGATAAGGGAAGCATTATGAAAGAATGTAGTGAGAGCAAAAAAAAGATGAAAATTAGAAGGCTATGATTCCGTTTTTCTTTGGTGACCCCAAGGCAAATTACCATCCTTTCTGATTTTTTTTTCCATTTTAAAAACATGTATTGGGGGCAGCTAGATGGTGCAGTGAATAGAGCACCAGCCCTGGATTCAGGAAGACCTTCAAATCTGGTCTCAGATACTTGACACTTACTAGCTGTGTGAAGCCAGGCAAGTCACTTCATGCCATTGCCTCACAAAAACAAAACAACAACAACAAAAAATACCCACATATAATATTAAAAAATATTATACAAAATAGTTTAAAAATAGCATTATAGGAAGTCATGCAAATAAGCTTTTTTTTTTTTAAATCTCTGGGCTTTTGTCCAAATTCCAATTAAAACATTTTCACCAGTGATATTTTCCCAGTCATAGCAGCATCAGGAGCCATTAGTTAATTTGATTAAAAAGAAAGAAAATTACCAGTATCAGAAATGGAAAATGAGAATTCAAAACAAATGAATAAAAAATAAAGAAAATTATTAGAAATGATTTTGTCTATCCCATAAAGTAAATAGACAAATATTTACAAAAATGTAAAATGCTCATTGTCGTTGTTAAGCCATTTTTCAATCGTGTCTGACTCTCCCATGACCCCATTTAAGGTTTTCTTGGCAAAGATATTGAAGTAGTTCGCCATTTCCTTCTCCAGGTTATTTTATAAATGAGGAAACTGAGGTAAACTGAGTTAGGTGATTTGCCCAGGGTCACACAACTAGTAAGTGTCTGAGGCTGGATTTGAACTCAGGTTCTCCTGACTCCAGTTCCAGTGCTCTATCCACAGTGCTACCTAGCTGCCCTTAAACTGCTCATACTAACAGAAGAACAAATGGAGACTCTAAATAAGTCAATCTTAGAAAAAAGAAATTGAAGAGCCATAAATTAGCTACCAAATGTTGGTAGAGGGGGAGCTGGGGGTGAAGTGGGGGTACCATTTGGATTTGCAAGTGAATTCTATCAAATATTCAATGGACAATTAATTCCAAAATTACAGAAACAAAAAAAAAGTGGAAAAAGAAAGTATCCTACAAACTTCCTGTCCCCTCTATTATCCCTACTCTCTCGCTTATTCTCAGTTTCTCTTTTTCTATTGTTAACCTCCCTATTGCTTACAAACATGCCCATGTATCCTCCATCATAAAAACAAAAACAAAAACCTTACTTGATCCATCTAGACACAGTAGGTATTATCTTACATCTTTCCTTTCATTTGTGACTAAACTCCCTGACATCTCCACTTTCTTCCCTTCTTACAATCCGTTTTTTTTTTTAAGGCAATTGGAGTTAAGTGGCTTGCCCAGGGTCACACAGCTCGCAAGTGTCAGGTGTTTGGTCTGAGCCCAGATTTGAACTCAGGTCCTTCTGACTTCAGGGCCGGTGCTTTATTTACTGCGCCACCTAGCTGCCCCTTATAATCTAGTTTTTGACCTTATCATTCAACCCGAATTGATATCTATGAAATTACTAAAAATCTCAATTGCCAAATCTAATGTCCTATTCTCAGTCTTCATCCCTCTTGACCTCCCTTCACATTAAATTGACACTGTTCTTCTCCCTGATACTCTCTTCTTTCTAGGTTTTTGTGACACTATTCTCTCCTGGTTTTCCTCCTACCTATCTGAGTGTTCCTTTTCATTCTCCTTTGCTGGATCTTCAACCAGATCAAACCTGTTAATCATGGGTGCCCCTCTAGGGACAAGATTCTGTCCTGGTGGCTTTTCCTTCCTCTATACTCTTCCACTTAATGATCTCATCAGAGCCCATAGATTCAATTGTCATTTCTATTCTGGTGATTCTCAAAAACAACTCATTCAAAATTTAACCCCTCTACTGATGCACAGTCTCAGATCTTCAGCTGCCTGTTAGACATCTCAAACTGTTATGTTCTATAGGCATCTTAAATTTAACACATCCAAAATGGAACTCCTAATTTCCTCCACTTCCAAAACCATCCACTTTTCCTAACTTCACTATTATTGTCTGGGTATCTCCATCCTTCCTGTCACTCCAGCTGGCAACCTAGTTATCATCCTCAACTCCTTGCTCTCTTTCATCCTCATATATCTGATCTTTTGCCAAGTCCTGATGATCTTACCTTCCTAATATATTGTCTTTCCTCTTAGATTGTTAGCTCTTTAAGAGTGGACACTAACAGCAACATTGTGTGTTGACCAATTTTGATAGACTTAGCTCTTCTCAGCAATACAATGACCTAAGAGAATTCCAAAAGACTCATGATGGAAAATGCTGTCCGCTTCCACAAAAGATTGATAGTTTTGCTAATTAACTATTTTACTTTTGCATTGGAAATTGTCCAAACACATAAGTATCCTTGACCTTCTTTCTGGCGCTATTCAAACTGTGCTGTGAAGGTGCTGTTAGCCATTGTTATTTGGAAGGAATTGCCTCCACCTTGCTAAACATACTGTTACTGCAGTTTCTCCATTTGAGAATGGGATTTCTTCTATTCAATCCTTATAAAGTCAATGCTAAAAGAAGAAAATACAGGAGAGAGGTAAAGGCAACTGTAAGGGCTCTGGAACAAGCTGAGTCTCTACTCCCTACTGAGAGCAACAGCCTCTGCTGCCATTAGTCAAAAAGAATTCCCTCTTGTCACTTTGAAGGCTACATCCGAGAGGGTTGTCATTCAAAAACTGCCTCTTCTTCTACCAGATGTAGTAGAATTATTATAATTGCTGTCAACATCATCAACTCTTTTGACTTAGTGGTCAATTAGAGGATTCTTTATTGATGTCATACATGACTGGAACCTGACACCCCCAACCACAGAGGTCTCACATAGCCCACATAGAATGGATAGGGAATGAAGGTGGTGGTAGTATAGAAGTCCATGGAGCCATTATATATGTAATACTGTGGAGTTTTTATGAAGAAATATTTACTCCAAAAGGTATAACCACAGATATCCAAACTTACTTATTCCAACACATAGGAGGCATAATTCCTCTCCCTTCTTATATTACTTCAATTTCCTACAGAGAGGGAGAGGATTAGGTTCATTGCTTAGCTTGGTTTTCCTAGAACACAGTCCCAGTCCTTAGTCCAAAACCTTCCTTGGACTTGGGTCCCAGGTACCCTCGTTCATGAGGGCTCCTTATGCTGACTTGACTGTACCACCTCACCTGCAATCCTGACTTCAAAGTCACCATGGCTCAAAATCTGAAACTGAGGACAAACAATGCAGAACAGAAACAAACACCCCTAGACCCATTTCTTTGAGCTAGGGATAAAAGAGAGGTAATGAGGGGAAGGAAAACCCTTTTCACTCGTTCAGTTAATTACATACATGCTGAGTGCAGCACAGAGGTGTCACTGAAAAGAGCACTGCCAAAAAGATGGTGGAAAAGATGGCAACCAGCTCAGTCTCACCATTTTAAAGACTAAAGTAGTCAATTAAAGGAGGCTACCTCTATCGAGGTGGCAGGGAACACAGTGGGCTGTATGTTAAACAAACTGGGCATCTTCAAAGAGTAGCCTGGGCTACACATAAATTTAACCAAAGATTATATAACTTTCTGAAAACTTAAGGCTCCAATCTAGTGAGGGTCCCCTGGACTGATCTGAATTGTTCAACCTTTGATGCAATTATTCTGGAAACCTAGCTAAAATACTTGGGTAGATTAAAGGCAAAAAGTCACTTAAATGGAATACTTGAAAGGATTGAAATGTTGAAATTCCCAATGAATTTCTAAACCCTGATCAACCTGTTTGAATCACAAGGAAGTTTAGTACTAATGAGTAGGAGACTTTCAGAATTTCAAATGTTCTTAGTTGCTTACCTGCTGTCACTAAGAAGTAATTTCTCTGTGTCAAGACGCAGTGGCATTCATTGTTCCACTCCTTTGCCTTGTTTCCTATTTGCTAGTCTCCCAAAGGTGCTCGGAGGATGATAACTTTGATTATAAAGTTGACAGATCTCCTTGAGTCCCCGAAAGACATCATTTAAGGTAAGTTAAATTCCTTGGAATTTTGAAGGTTTGATGCTTTTCTTTGTATCCATTTTACTAGTTATGCCTCATGTCATTTGAAGATTCTAAATCTACCTTTCTAACAAGGAAGCCTAGTGACAGGAGACTATTCAGAGTTAAAGCTAGAGCTCTTTTGGTGATTCTATCCCCAAAGGAAGATTAGGGCAATACAAAGGAAAAAGCAAAAAGGAGTGAAGATAGTAGTGGGTTTGACAAGTGTACAGAAAGTGTTTGAATATTTCAGATCCCCATATCTTCCTCAGTAGCAGGGGTTTAGGTCTGAATTTTCTCACTGGTTACTGACTTCAGCTTTTTCTTGCCCTTTCCATATGGACATTTAGGTGATTGGACATTGAGCCATACTTGCATAAATTTTAAGCTCATGTAAATATTTAAAATGTTTTCATTTTAAAAACATTATGAAGTGATGATATATATATATATTACATTATATATTACATATGTAATCATACATTACCTTATAGAATATTGACATGAAAAGGATAAATATGAAACTGGAGAGAAATAAGCAAGACCATATGTGCAGTAACTATCTACATGAAGAATAGTTAGCATTTATAGAGCAAGTTAAGACTTGCAAAGTACTTTAGAAATATTATTCATGGTAGGACAATTAGCTTTGCTCCGGATAAGTGTAGTGGGAATATCTGTGTCTGTATACTCATCATTCAGATCTACCACAGAGGCCACGCAGCCTGGCAGAAACAACTCATTTCATTCATAAGCTTTGTTCTTAAAGAGTGTTTGGTAAACATTGTAGCCCAAACACATCTTAAATTCAATCTTATTCTCAGGATCCTTATTTTTCTTTGTTTCCTTCATCTTCTTTCTCTTTGCTGGCAATCTCAGTTTGAACCTTCTGGAGAAGGGCAAAATCCAAGCTTTTCACCAAATTAGTGTGTTCCATGTCACCGCCCAAGAACCTGGACTCTCGTATCAGCTGCTGCCTCTTCTCTGCTGCGAATTTGTCAGCCTCAGCAGGAGGTCCCACATCCCTATAATTAGCAGTGGTACTGATCAACTCTGTTTCCTCATAATCCTTGTTCACATCATCTTTCTGTTTTTTGGCATGGTCCCAAAACTTTGCTGCTAGCTCCCTTTTATGCTCAATTTCTTGTTGATGGAGTTTGGCATAGTAGCTTTTCTTTTTCTTCCTTCATGCTACTGGATCTCCATCCTTGTTGTATTCCCTTGCCATGTCATGATGGCAAGATTTGGATGGTGGTGTAGGTGTGGGTACAGTTCCAGGTGTCATAAGAAGTTTCCTAAAGTCTTTCTATGTTTTTTTGAAATCATTTATTTCCTCATTTCTGCTTTGTTTTTGCTTTTTGGTGAGGCAATTGGTGTTAAGTGACTTGCTCAGGGTCACACAGCTAGTAAGTGTCAAGTGTCTGAGGTCAGATTTGAACTCAGGTCCTCCTGACTCTGAGGCCATCTAGCTGCCCCCTATTTCCTCATTTCTTATAATACATTGTGTTCATATACCACAACTTACTCAGCCATTTTAAAATCAATATGTATCCCCTTAGTTTCCAGGACTTTTTCCTACCACAAATATAGGCTGCTATAAATACTCAGCAAAGAAATTCCAACCTTTTAGGCTAATTTGCTTTTAATGAATAATTCACAAAGTGATCAAGATTAAGTATTTTTTCTAGGTTGTACAGGCGGGATACAAAGTTCTCCTTTTCTATTGCCATTCCCACCACCATAATTATTGTCTTTATTACCTCTTTTCTGGATTATTACAAACTCATACATCATACATTCCACTGATAGATTAATCTTCCTAAAGTTCTGCTCATGTTATTCCCTTATTCAAAAATTTCACTAACTCCATTGTTTTTAAATTAAAACTCAAACTTGGAATTCAAGGGCCCAAAGAAGATAGCTCTAATGGACTTTTCTTGCTTTATCTTTTATTACTTCTCTACCTATATAGTTGTTTGCCCTTTGCTTTGAAGAGGACCAATGATATCATTGGATGATGTCTTGATTTGCTTGTGAATTGGATTTAAGTGAGGTAGAGTTGCAAAAAGTTGTCAGCCTCACTTTCTTTTCCAGAACCAAGACAAAAGTCAGGATAACTGGAGATGGCCCAGAAGCAGTGGATGACCTTGGTATCTTTGATGTCTAATGAAACTGTAAGTGCTCCACAGTACCTGCTTCAACTGCCTTCAGAACCATTGGAACAAATTGTTCTCATCCAGGGAAAGTCTTCACACTCTTGGGGTAGACATTCCTCTAACTCACTGATGGATTTGAGGCTTGTTGTTTACATACTCTAGAGAAAAGCAAGAGGGCATTAGTAGAAAAGAATACTGGACTTAGAATTTAGAAAGAACTAAATCTGAATCCCAGCTTCAATATTTTATTAATGTATGATCTTATGTCATTTCATTTCTTCACCTTTATTTTCTCATTTATAAAACAATAATGATATTTGCAAAACTTACCAAATGAGGAGGGGAGGAAAGTGTTTTGCAAACCCTATAGCATTGTATAGATGTCAATTTTTATTAGATAAACTAAATTACTCACTATTCTCCAAATAATTCCCACACTTTCTAATCTTTATGATTTTGCTCATGCCATTCCATCTGGCTGGAATGATATCATTCATTATGACTAGAATGACTGGAAATCTTACCCATCTTTTAAGGCCCATCTCAAGTGGCGCTATAAAGTCTTTCCTGAAACTCTAACGGGATAGAATTACTCTCTTTTTGAACTCCCATGACACACTATGAGTCTCACATGCATTGAATAGCTACTATGTACAAGGCACTGGCCTAGGTTCTACAGGCAATACTCATTTGGATCTGATTTCATTGGTTTGGAAATTCCTCTCAACAATGTTTGCTGATTCTGTAATATTCTTGTCCATGCTCTCTTATAAATTTCCCACAGTTGGCAATGTACTGAAGGCCTTTCTCAGTTTATCCATTGAGGATGTTAGTGGAGTACTTTGACAGTCCACTCATCATTCTTCACTGTTGACCTATCTTGTCTTCCCGTCATTCAATTTCTTGATTTTTTAAAAAATTCCTATTCTTCTTTGACATTTCTCATTGGTTATATACCGTGGCCTGCACATATCTACCATGTGCTCTTCCATTGTTCTTTGAAGAATGTTTCATTTCGTGTTTTGTTTACATATAGCAAAACTGGTAGAATGTTGTTATTAAAAAGATGGGCTTCTGCTTTTATGGGATTTGAAGGGCCTTAGAGTTTTGCAATGTAGGCAATCCAGCTTCAAAACAGCTTCTCCTGTTTTGGGGCTCAATTCATTGCCTATTTATACTATTTGTCATGGAGGTACATACTGGTGGACAAACACCATAGGTAGTCCATTGATGATTGCTGCTTTATAATACAATTTAAGATCTGGAATGGTTAGGTCACCTTCCTCTGTATTTCTTTTCATTAGTTCCCTTGATATTCTGGATCTTTTGTTATTCCAAATGAATCTTGTTATTATTTTTCTGGCTCTATAAAATAATTTTTGGAAGTTTGATTGGTATGGCACTGAACAAGTAAATTAATTTAGGTAGTATTGTTATTTTTATTATATTAGTTTGGCCTAACTATGAGCAACTGATATTTTTACAGTTATTTATATCTGACTTTATTTGTGTGAAAAATGTTTTGTAATTGTGTTCATATAGTTCCTGGGTTTGTTTTGGCAACTTAGACTCCCAAATATTTTATAATGTCTACATTAACCTTAAATAGAATTTCTCTTTCTGTCTCTTACTGTTGGTCTTTATTAGTAATATATAGAAATGCTGATGATTTATGTGAGTTCATTTTATATCCTTCACTTATGCTAAATTTGTTTATTATTTCAAGTAATTTTTTACTTGATTCTCTAGGATTCTCTAAGTATATCATCATATTATTTGCAAAGAGTGATAGCTTTGTTTCTTCTTTGCCTGTTCTAATTCCTCCAATTTCTTTTTCTTCTCTAATTGCTAAAGCTAATATTTCTAGTACAGTATTGAATAACAGTGGTGATAATGGAAATCCTTGTTTCATTCCAATCTTATTGGAAATGTGTCTAGCTTATCCCCATTATATATAATGCTTGCTGATGGGTTTAGATAGATGCCACTTATCATTTTAAGGAAGACTGCATTTATTCCTATGCTATCTAATGTTTTTAATAGAAATGGATGTTGTACTTTGTCAAATGTTTTTCTGCATTTATGTTGTCGATATAATCAATTATGCTGATAGTTTTCCTCATATTGAACCAGCCTTGCATTCCTGGTATAAATCCTCCCTGGTCATAGAATATTATCCTTGAGATAAGTTGCTGTAATCTATTTGCTAATATTTTGCTTAAAATTTTTGCCACTATATTCATTAGGAGATTGGTCTATAATTTTCTTTTTCTGTTTTAACTTTTTCTAGGTTAGGTATCAGCACCATATTTGTATCATAAAAAATTTGGTAGGACTCCTTCTTTGCCAATTTTCCCAAATAGTTTATATAGTATTGGAATTAATTGTTCTTTAAATGTTTGATAGAATTCACTTGCGAATCCATCTGGCCCTGGAGACTTTTCCCTAAGGAATTCATTGATAGCTTGTTCAATTTCTTTTACTGAAATGGGGTTATTTAAGTATTTTATTTCTTCTTCTGTTAATCTAGGCAATTTATATTTTTGTAAATATTCATCCATTTTACAAAGATTATCAAATTTATTGCTGTACAAGTTGGGAAAAATAGCTCCTCTTCACTGGTGGTGCATTCACCCTTTTCATTTTTGATACTGGTAATTTGGTTTTCTTCTTTTTTTAAACCAGTTTAACAAAAGGTTTATCTATTTTGCTGGTTTTTTCATAAAACCAGCTCTTATTTTTATTTATTAATTCAATGGTTTTCTTAATTTCATTTTTATTAATCTGTTCTTTGGCTTTCAGAATTTCCAATTTGGTATTTAGTTGGAGATCTTTAATTTGTTCTTCTCTAGCTTTTTTAGTTGCATGCCCAATTCATTGATCTCCTCTTTCTCTATTTTATTCGGGTAAGCATTGAGAGGTATAAAACTTCCCCTATGGACCACTTTCACTGCATCCCATAAGTTGTGGTATGTTGTCTCATTATTGTCATTCTCTTGGATGATATTATTGATTGTTTCTATGATTTGTTGTTTGACCCCCTCTTTTTTTAGGGTCAGATTATTTAGTTTCCAATTAATTTTTTCTGTATCTTTCCATGACCCTTTATGACAAGTAATTTTTATTGCATCATGATTTGAAAAGGATGCATTTAATATTTCTGCCTTTCTGCATTGGATTGTGAAGTTTTTATGCCCTAATAAATGGTCAATTTTTGTATAGGTGCCATGTACCACTTAGAAAAAGGTATATTCTTTTCTATCCCCATTCAATTTTCTCCAGAGGCCTACCATATCTAACTTTTCTAAAATTCTATTTACTTCCTTAACTTCTTTCTTATTTATTATTAGATTTATCTAGTGCTGAGAG
Source organism: Vombatus ursinus (assembly GCF_900497805.2). Lineage (NCBI taxonomy): Eukaryota > Metazoa > Chordata > Mammalia > Diprotodontia > Vombatidae > Vombatus > Vombatus ursinus. Next base: position 594,275 of record NW_020954227.1, read on the forward strand.
GGGGAAGTTGGGGTCCCCCACTAGTATAGTTTTGTTGTCTATTTCTTCCTGTAACTCCCTGAACTTCTCCTTTAAGAATTTGGATGGTATACTACTTGGTGCATATATATTTAGTAATGCTATTACTTCATTATCTATGGTACCTTTTAGCAGGCTGTAGTTTCCTTCCTTATCTCTTTTAATTAGATCTATTTTTCCTTTTGCTTTGTGTGAGATCAGGATTGCTACACTTTTTTTTTTACTTCAGCTGAATCATAGTATATTCTACTCTAGCCTTTTGTCTTTATCCTGTGTATATCCCTCTGCTTCAAATGTGTTTCTTATAAGCAACATATTGTAGGATTAAAGTTTTAAATCCATTCTGCTGTCTGCTTCTGTTTTATAGGAGAGTTCATCCCATTCACATTCACAGTTATGACTACTATCTGTGTCTTTCTCTCCATCCTATCTTTCCAATTTATGTTTTTCTCTTTCTTTTCTCTCTTTCCCTCTTCAGTAGAATTTTGCTTTTGATAACTGTATCCCTCAATCTGCCCTCCTTTCTATCAGCCCCCTTCCCTTTTCTTCCCTTTTCCCTTACTACTTCTTCCCTGCCATCTGTTCACCCCCTACCTTTTCATTCCCCTTTTCTCTCCACCTAACTGATTTTGTTATTCCCTTTTTGAGCCAAATCTGATGTGAGTAAGGCTCAAACAATGATCCCTTCTTTCCCTCTACTATAATAGGTCTCTGTGCTTCTTCAGGTGATATAATTTAACCTTTTCTGCCTCCTCTTTTATTCTTCTCCCAATTCAATCCCTTTCCACCATTTAATTAGATTTTTTTATCATGACATCAAAGTCAATTTATACCTACCCCTTCTGTCTATGTATACCCCTTTTAAAAATTGTAATGGAGATACAATTCTCAAGAGTTATAAGTATCATTTTCCCTTGTAGGGATGTAAACAGTTTGCTCTTATTGAATAACATTTTTTTTTCCCTTTCCTGTTTATCTTTTTATGATCCTCTTGAGTCTTGTATTTGAAGATCAAATTTTCTGTTGAACTCTGGTCTTTTCATCAGGAAGGTTTGGAAGTCCCCTATTTCATTGAATGCCTATCTCCTTCCCTGAAAGATTATGCTCAATGTTAGTGGGCAGTTGATCCTTGGTTGTAGTCCAAGCTCCTTTGCCTTATGGAATATAGTATTCTATACCCTCTGATCTTTTAATGTAGAAGCTGCCAGGTCCTGCATGATCCTGATTGTGGTTCCATGATATTTAAATTGTTTCTTTCTGGCTGCTTACAGTATTTTCTCTTTGACCTGAAAATTTTGGAATTTGGCTACAATATTCCTTGGCATTTTGAATTTGGGATCTCTTTCAGGAGGTGGTTGGTGGATTCTTTCAATGATTATTTTACCCTATGGTTATAGGACCTCAGGCCAGTTTTCCTTGACAATTTCTTGGAAGATGCTGTCCAGGTTCTTTTTTTCATCATGATTTTCAGTCAGACCAATAATTCTTAAATTATCTCTCCTGGATCTATTTTCCAGGTGAGTTGTTTTTCCAATGAGGTATTTATGCTTTCTTCTATTTTTTTATTCTTTTGATTTTGTTTGACTGATTCTTGCTGTCTGATAGATTCATGAGCTTCCGTTTGCCCAATTCTAATTTTTAGTGAATTGTTTTCTTCTGTTAGATTTTGTATCTCCTTTTCCATTTTGCCCATTTTACTTTTTAAGGAGTCCTTGTCTTCAGTGAGTTTTTGTGTCTCCTTTTCCATTTGGTCAAGTCTACTTTTTAAGGAGTTGTTTTCTTCAGTGTAATTTTTTTCTATTTGGCCAATTGTATTTTTTAAGAACTTGTTTTCTACAGTCAATTGTTGTCCTTCCTTTTCCAAGCTCTTCACTTTTTCTTTCATACCTCTCATTTCTTTTCCCAATTTTTCTTCTACCTCTCTTATTTGACTTTGAAAATCCTTCTTCCAAGCTCTTCCAATAAAGCTTTTTAGGCTTGATACCAGTTCATATTCCCCTTTGAGGTTTCACATGTGAGTATATTGACGATGTTGTCCTCTTCTGAATTTGTGTTTTGATCTTCCCTGTCCCCATAGTAAGAATCTATGATCATTGTCTGTTTCTGCTTTTTGCTTATAGTGTTTGCCTATTTCCTGGCTTGTTAATTTGAGCTCTCCTGCTGGAGCACAAGGGGCACTGACTCAAGCTTCTTGTAGTGGGGGCCAGGGACCTGGGTGCTAGAGGCCAGGGACCTGGTCCCTGGTTTTGTGTGCTGCGGCCTCTGCTGCTGGCAGCTGGAGGCTGTAGGGGTTTGGCAGCTTACCTGGTGCTGAGCTGGGGTCAGCAACACTGGAGCTCTAAGGGTGTAGATGGGGGTTCTGGCCCCTGGAGGGTGCCTGCTCACCCAGTCTGCTTTGACACACTAAAAGATTTGATTGCTGGAGGAAGCCTGCTCACCTGGAGTTATACCGCCTGGAGTTGTTCCTCTTGGAGTTGTGTAGAAGGACTGAGAGGTTTGGCTGTTGGAGGATGCCTCCTACACACATGGTAGTTTTCCAAGTTTGAAGCTACTGGTTACCCTGCCTGTGCCATGGCACTTGGGGGTCCTGGTTTTGACATATGCCTGCTCCACCACCCTGGGGTTCAAAATCTTCCCCTGGGTTGCTGAAGTGAGGCTTGCCATTGGCTTTCTGGGATACCTCCCATCCTGTAATATTTCCCTTCTACCAGAGCAAAAGGGACCTTTCCTGTTAATCTTCCATGCTTCCTGGGCTACGAGACTATTGCACCCAATCTTTCTGCTCACTCAGCTGTTCCAGGGTTTTTCCTGAGGTGATCTTTTCTAGGTTTTTAGAGGGTCAGTAAGGGAGAATGGGTATGACTTACTTCTTACTCCACCATCTTGGCTCCCGGAAGTCTCAAAGTGAACAAATCCTTCTTTTAGAGTTCTTAGGACCTCCCTATCATGCCTTCCTTCCCTAGGAAGGAGAGGTCTGGGAGATCTCATTATGCTGACCCCAATCTTTCTTACAAACAATTACTAATAACAATCTTAGATATATGTTTTACATTAAAAAAGGGTAAACAGTCTGTCCTTATTGAATTCCATGTAATTAGTCTTTGGTATGTACCTTATATTTCTCTTGGTTCTTGTATGTCAAATCTTCTATTAAGTTCAGGTTTTTTTTTTTTAACAAAGTCCTGAAAGTCTCACTGTTCATTTAATGCCCATTTTTTTTTGATTCACGATTATTTGGCTTGAACCCCAGTTCTTTTGCTCTTCAACATATAGTGTTCTAAGACCTGTAATCTTTTAGCGTCACCACTACTAGGTCTTGTGTGATTCCACCATGATTGTGGCACCACCATGTTTAATTTTTTTAAATTCTTTCTTGTAAGTTTCTTTCAAGTAAGAGAAGTAGAGGAAAAACTGGGAAGAGAAATGAGAGTGATGCAAGAAAATAATGAAAAACAAGTCAACAGCTTGTTAGAGGAGGCCTAAAAAAATACTGAAGAAAATAACACCTTAAAAAATACACTAACCCAAATGGCAAAAGAGGTCCAAAAAGCCAATGAGGAGAAGAGTGCCTTAAAAAGCAGAATTGACCAAATGGAAAAGGAAGTCCAAAAGCTCACTGAAGAAAATACTTCCTTAAAAATTAGAATGGAGAAATTGGAAGCCAGTGACAATTTGAGAAATCAGGCACTGTAACACTAATCCAAAAGAATAAAAAAAAAAGAAAAGAATGTGAAATATCTCATTGGAAAAACAATTGACCTGGAAAATAGATCCAGGAGAGATAATTTAAAAATTATTGAACTACCTGAAAGCCATGATCAAAAAAAGAGCCTAGACATCATCTTTCAAGAAATTATCAAGGAAAACTGCCCTGAGATTCTAGAATCAGAGGGTAAAATAGAAATTGAAAGAATCCACTGATCACCTCCTAAAAGAGATCCCCAAATGAAAACTCTCAGGAATATTATAGCCAAATTCCAGAGTTCCCAGGTCAAGGAGAAAATATTGCAAGCATCCAGAAAGAAGCAATGCAAGTATTGTGGAAACACAATCAGGATAACACAAGATCTAGAAGCTTCAGAGGGCTTGGAATATGATATTCCATAGGTCAAAGGAGCTAGGATTACAACCAAGAATCACCTACCCTGCAAAACTGAGTATAATCCTTCAAAGAAAAAAATGGACATTCAATGAAATAGAAGACTTTCAAGCATTCTTGATGAAAAGACCAGAGCTGAATAGAAAATTTGACTTTCAAATACAATACTCAAGAGAAACATGAAAAGGTAAACAAGAAAGAGAAATCATAAAGGATTTATTAAAGTTGAACTGTTTACATTCCTACATGGAAAGATCATATTTGTAACTCATGAGGAAAAAAATATATGTATAGATGGATAGATAGACAGATTGATAGAAGGCACAGGGTGAGTTGAATATGAAGAGATAACATCTAAAAAGTAAAAGTAAGAGGTGAGAGGATTATACTGCGTGAAGGAGAAAGGGAGAGGTAGAATGGGGTAAATTGTCTCACATAAAACAGACAAGAAAAAGCTTTTACATTGGATGGGAAATGGGGAAAGGTGAGAGGGAATGAGTGAATCTTACTCTCATCCGATTTGGCTTAAGAAGGGAATAACATACACACTCAATTGTGTATGGAACTCTGTCTTATCCTACAGGAAAGAAGGGGGGAAGGGGACAAGAGGGAGGGATGATAGAAGGGAGGGCAGATTGTGGGAGGGGGTAATCAGAAGCAAACACTTCTGAGGAGGTTCAGGGTCAAAAGAGAGAATAGAATAACTTGGGGGCGGGATAGGATGAAGGGAAATATAGTTAGTTTTTCACAATGTGACTACTGTGGAAGTGTTTTGCATGACTACACATGTATAACCTATATTGAGTTGCTTGTCTGCTCAATGAGAGTGGATGGGGAGGTAGGAAGGGAGAGAATTTAAAACCTAAAGTTTTAAAAACAAATGTTAAAAATCGTTTTTACATGCAACTGGGAAATAAGATACACAGGCAATGGGGTATAGAAATCTATCCTGCCCCATAGGAAAATAGAAGCGGAAGGGGATAAGAGAAGGGGGTGTGTGATAGAAGGGGGGGCAAATTAGGGAAAGGGGCATTCAGAATGCATGCTATCTGGGGGGGGGGGGAAGGGTGAGATGGGCAGAAAATTTGGAACTCAGAATCTTGTGAATGTTGAAAACGAAAAATAAATAAATTAATAAAAATATAACAAAAAAAAAAGAAAGAGGGGAAAAAAAAGATTCTAGATCTCCTTTTCTAATTGTTTGACTTTCTTTTCATAATCTTGTTCTTGGATTTTTTTTGTTAGTTTTTCCTAAATCTCTCATTTGATTTTTAAAGTCTTTTTTAAGTTCTTCTGTGAATTCTTTTTGGGCAGGTGACCATTTGACGTTACTTTTCAGGGTAGAAGAGGGTTTCTTTGCTTCAGTATCCTCCTCTAAAGATGAATTCCAGTCTTCTCTTTTCCCATAGTAACTCTTCACAGTTGTATTCTTTCTCCTTTGCCTGTGCATTTTAAAAAAATTTGTAGTAGCTTAGTTCTGGGGCATGGTAGATGGTGCCTCTAGTCACAGATCTTCCTTTAGTTCTCCTCTCTGTCCTAGAATTGGAACCCAGCCCTCCAGCCTCCTGTAAGTGCCTGCAGCCAGTAGTGTCCCCACTCCCCTGTGGGGACAGCATGTGCTGGTTCCTTCTTGCCCCTAGTGGTATCTCTACAGAACAACTGAGTCTGGTGTTCTTTGTCAGCAGAGGTTTCCTTGATCTTCCCCTCAGATGCCCAAGATCCCTCATTGTCCAGGGGGTAAAAGTTCCTATGTCTGGGGCCCAGGCAGCCTCCTAACCCAGCTAACCCCAGGGCTTGCAGCTTGTTGTTTAAGCAGACCTAACCTGGAGGTGTTTATTCTTCAAAGGAACCAAACCTCATCCTGTGATTTTTTTTTTTAAATTTTTTGGTGAGGCAATCGGGGTTAAGTGACTTACTCAGGGTCACACAGATAGTAAAGTGTTAAGTGTCTCAAGCTGGATTTGAACTCAGGTCCTCCTGATTCCAAGACTGGAGCTCTATCTACTGTGCCACCTAGCTGCCCCCATCCTGGGATTTTTCTTCAGATCTTCTCAGATTGTCCCAGGAGGCCCCCTGTTCTGCCCCTTCTCTTACTTATTTTTGCTGCTCAATATTCTAATAGTCTATATTCAATAGTCTAACCTGAGGCCCTATTTCATCACTTTTGGGGGACGAAATCTTGAGAGTTTGGGATCTTGTGATCTACTCTGCCATCTTCCCAGAATCCTATCTCATTTTTTTTCTGACGTTATTTTTTTTCTCACTATGTAATGCTCCCTATTAATTCTTTTCTTGAAAAAAGTATTCATAATATAAAGGTATTTTAATCTACAAATCTTTGGCTTCTTTCATTTCTTCTTCCTAATCCTTGCTTTCCCTTATATTTATCTTCATCTTCATTTTTCCCACTTTTGCATTGAAGTCCTCAAGTATTATATATATATTTGATACCAAGAATCTATATGTGATGTAGATATGAAAAAAAAATACAGATTCTTTCCTTAAGGAGCTTATAAGGTCAAGATGAGGTGAAAGAGAGGGATAAGGATAACATATCCATGCTAGAATATACTACAATATGATAATTAAAAAGGAAAAGTTCATTTAACTGGGAGAGATTAGGGAAGGCTTCATGGAAGAAGAAGGAAAGGTGTTATTTTATAGTGTGACAATTGAGATTGGATTAGCTGAGCACTCGGTGGTGCTTTGAAACATTAACAAACCATACATGGCTCATTGCTCTGCTTTCTGTAACCTACAGGTAAGCAGTCTGACATTTAATTACCTAATTAATCAGCTACCAGGTGGCCAATGGGGAAACAAGAGTGAGGGTAGGAAATTAATTCATGACATGAGAGATAATGTGGGCCCAGGGATTGTAGAGTACAAGGTGATTATGGGAGACAGTGAGTAGTCTATTTTTGTTAAAATGCAGACTATGTCAAAGGGCTAAGGTTGGAAATGTAATCAAAGGGTCTTGAGAGCTAAGATAAGTAATTTGTACTTTATTCACTAGTCAAGGGGACCCATTGAAAGTTTTTGGAATGATGTAATGAGATATGATCAGTTTTTTAGGAAGATCGCACAGCAGTAGAATGGATAAAAGAGGGAAGAGACTAAAAGCAAGAAGCTACGTGAGAAGAAGCTGAACTAGGGTAGTTTCAGTGTGAGTGGGAAGGACAGATCAGATTTGAACTACACTTCAGATGTAAAATCAACAGGACCTGGTGATGTGGTGTATGAACAAGAGTTAAGTGTCAAAAGTGATTGAATTTTAGAGCCTCAGTGTCTGGGAGAATAGTGATGCCATTAAAAGAAATAGAGAAGCTAGGAGTAAGAAAAGATTTCAAGAGGAAGATGATTAGTTCAGTTTTGGACATGTTGATTTTGAGGTACCCAGCAGGTGGCTGGAAACTTAAGACTGAGGCAAGGATTGTTAAGAAGTATGTATGAAAATTATTTCTATGTAGATAAATAACTGAAGCCAAGGGAGGGGATGAAATCACCAAGGGAGAAAGTTTAGAGGCAGAAGGGGGCTATGATCAGAGCTTTGAGAGACAGTCTTGTTTAAAGGGAGGACAAGAAGTCAACAAAAAGAACAACAAAAAAAATTCAGAGAAGTACAAGGAAGTTAATGAGAATAAAGTGGCAAACAAGATAGATAGAAGACAAGAGAGGAGACCATCAAGAAGAAAGGGATAATTAATAAGGCCTTTCTTCCCCCAGAAGGAGTAGAGAGAGCACAGGAACAACAGATAAAATGTCTGAGAAGCACATAAGTGCAACTTCTGAACACCAAAGGAATTTGACTAATTCCTATGTTCATCCTTATCTAACTTACTCATGATTAGTGCATTAAAAAATTCCTAAGGTAAGATTATCCTGCTTTGGCAAATCTGCAAAGAACTTCAGCTCCTTATATTCAGCCTGTGGTTCTGGGGAGGACTGCAATATTTCATTCCCTCATAGAAAAAGGAAGGAAGGAAAGAAAAAAAGAAGAAGAAAAGGAAAGAAAAGAAAAAGATTGAGACCTGGATTATCACATCTTCTTGAATCGTGTGTGCACGTGTGTGTGTGTGTACCACTGATGGTCTGTATAGCATTATTAAAGTCCAGATAAGAACAAACTTTTCTGGAGCTATACCTCCATTCCTTGAATAGTCTTGTAAAAAAGTCAGCATTTTTATTAGAGTGGTGGCAATGGAAGCTGGAATGCAGGGGGTTGAAAAGTGAATGGGTGATGAAGAAGTGAAATTAACAAGTACAAATTATTCTTTCTAGAAGTTTAGTAATGAAAAAGATATAGGATAATACCTTGAGGTGGATAACAGAGGCAAGACAAAATTTTTATAGGGTGGGGAAATGTATGCACATTTGTATGTTGAGGGAAAGGAACCAGTAGATTGGAAGAGATAGGACATTCATGAGAGAGCATATTATTGATGTAGTAAAGTCACAAAAGAGACAGGAAGATATCAGGTAAAAGGCAAGATATCTTGGTAAGAAAGATGGTTATGTTTTCTTCTCAGAATTGAATCAAAAAGGACAAAATGGGCGAACATATTTATAATAGTGTCTGAGGAGTGTTAAAGGAGTTCTTGTTAATCCAAATCTTTTCAGTGGTAGGGATGAAGTCATCTGAAGAGAGTGACAGAGGAGGTAGAATTCATTAGTTAAGGAGAAGACAGAAGATTGAAGTAACTACCATGGAGAATGTCATAGGCAACAAGAGTTAAAAAGGATTTCTCAGTAACAGTAAAAACCCAGTTGAATCTCAACAGGATAAATATATAGTGGATACAGTTAGCATAAAGATTTCTATTAGTGCTTTGCTTCTTGGATTAGGAACAGAGGAGACAGATAGAGGAATTACTCAAGTTTGAGAATTATTAAGACAGGAAACATAAAAGGGTACAGTAGAAGCAATATTTACTCCATGTAAATGAGACTAATTTTTTTCTAAAAGGCAAAGCAAGACTTGCATTGTCCCAAGAGACAAGGGTTTGAAACACTGATTCAGCTTCCTGATCACCGTGTTAAAAAGCCCAGTCAGTGAATGATGAAGTTGGATGCTCCTCAGACTTTATGGACTTGCTGATGCTGTGTGAATCACCTAATTGGATCCACCTTCATAAGGAAAAAGTATAGCTGTGTCCAGATGAATCAATATTGTATCCTTGTGGTATATCCTTTCTATTCTACTATTAAGTTAACTTTCTTTGTTAAATGTTAAGTGTCCTATGAATATTTCTTTCTTCATTACAATATTGAATCTGAACCACTAGATCAGCCTGAGTTAAGCCTGGTCCAAAATATTTGGCATTATCAGCAAAATTATTTTGTAATGACCTCATGATTAACCTTGTGGTTTGAAGTGGGGAAAGAACAATGTGGAGGAAGGGAGTCCTCAAGATATTGGGTGCCCTGATAGGAAAACCTTGAATCTTTTGGCTGCTATTCTTCTGGCCACACATTTCAAGTACTCTTGATGGGTCAGGAAAGGTTACATTCACTGACCCAGGGGGATGAAAAAGTAAATTTTCATTGAATATCCAGCAATTAGATGAGATAGATATGAATGTATTGTATCTTTTAAAAGCATATTGTATGACAGATGTTCTAATAAACCTTGTCTTTGACCGAAAAAATAAAAAAAGCATATTGTAAGGATGATCAATGCTATTTGTTGAATTTTGACAACTTTACATTTGAAAATGATTAGGATTTCCAGACCAACCAGCTATGGTAGATCTAAGTCCTTTCTGAATACTGTTAATTTTGGGATTGTCTAAGAATCATGTTGAAAGAATTTTTGGGACTGTATGACATTCAGAAAGCCATCAAGGACTATGCCAACATGACTTTGTTGAGACTCTTTGATGATATGAGGGAGGCACTGAAAATTGCAATGTTTAAGCCTCTCTGGGATCCCAAAATACTTAATGATATTGGGGCTGGACAAATGTGCCCCCACTGATTTGCTGAGGACAGAAAGTATTGAAAGGGAGAGTATAATGGGGAAAAACAAATGAGCCATTGGTTTTGGGCTGGACCTGACTCAAACCAATTTCATTTGGTTTTATATTAATTTGGTTTGGTAATATCACACCTCAGTTTAGATCTGATGTTAGAGGAAAATGAGATATTCATAGGTAATTTGACAGTTAACAAAAGGAGATTTACTTAACCATAACAAGAGATGAATATTTAACAACTATATTTATCAAGGACAACTTGAGTTGATTTGGTGCAGTAAGGCTCCCTTGCCGCTGGCATACTATGGTGGTGCATACTATGGTGATATACCAGTCAAAGATGGCTGTTTGTCCTCAGGCAACCATGAAATGATGTCAGTGGACCAAGTCATTAGTTCCCTTAGTCAATTATGTCTTGAAGATAGTTTCAATAGCTTTTAAGAAAAGCAAAACAGAACAAAACTATCCTACCTTTCAAGGGAGCAGAGGTTAGAATATTGTTCCCACCAACACTCCCAAATCCTGATTTAAGAAACCTTGAGTCACTTCTAGTGGGCCTCATTTTGGGTACTGAAGGATTTGGTACTTTGGAATGATGCAGCAAACACTGGAGATTTTGTTGTATCCTTCCCCCATGGCAGGACCATGGGGCTGCTTCAATTTCAAAGGAGAAATAGCTTCCACTATCACTCTGGTGTATATGTCTTGCTTACTTTCTTAGTCTCTGTCTCTTTTCTCTCTGTTTCAGTCTTTGTTTCTCTGCATCTCCCACCCTCACTCTCTCTATCTGTTTTTTGTCTGTCTCTCTGTCTCACTGTCTTACTTCTTCCATTGTTTCCCCCATCTGCCTCTGTCTCTCTGTCTCTATCTCTCTCTGTTTCTCTGTTTGTCTCTCCCTTTCTGTTTCTGACTCTTCCTCCTCCCTCTCTCTCTGCCTTTTCCCTCCTTTTCTTCCCTCTTTCTGTCTCTGTCTCTTTGTTTCTATCTGTCTCCACTTTTTTCTGTCTCTTGTCTCTGTGTATCTCTCTTCCAGGGAGAGTCCTTCTTTCACTCCAGCAAGAATGATGACTTCTTGTACATGGCTGCGTGTGCTGGGCTAGAGGAGCCTAAATTTAGTTCTCAAGTCTTTGGCTTCCTTTTATGCTTTGTATTTCTTTCCTTAATCATAGGTAAGTGAACAAAGATCCTGAGATTTCCATTTCTACCTTTGGTAGCCTTATGAGTTCAAGAGGTTAGGGACTCTTGGGTCCCTTAGTCAGGGCTGACAGGCAGGAGGAGTTTCTACATTAGAGAAGGTGAGTATCAAAATGAAGAGGAGCTCAGACCATATCTTGGATGACCAAACCATCTGGAATTGTCTATGTTATCCTGTGTAGCCATTTCTAACCTCACAAATATGCTAGATCCTTCAGGGGCCTCCAGACAGACAACAGAGAGAGCAGTGCATAGACGTTAGTAGAGGAGGCTATCAAGGTGAACCTGCCCTTGGAACTGTTGGGGATGTAACATAAGCCTGGGGGAGTGGGAAGGAGTTTGGCCCCCAACAGAGAGGGCAGTGACTCAGACACCAGGATAGCGAGTAGCATAGGCAGGCCCATTATAACTCTTTGCTTACTATAATCTGGAATTGATCAGACCCTTCTGCATTGCTGCCAGTTGGGCCCTCTTCCCAGAGAGAGCCTGGGGAACTAAGTGGTGGAATTGTTGCTATATAATGCTATCTAATGACAGCTGAGGTGAAAATATTTCTGCATAACTACCCCACCCCCACAGAAGGGAGAAGTTTCTCAGTAGAGACCTCTAAAGGAGCAAAATTTTGGTATTCTCTCATTGAGTTCTGAGGGAGGGGAATGTTCTGGTTGGTGGGTTAGAGAATACTGAATGAATGGTAATAGAGTGAAACTTTGGTGCTGACTGAAGTCCTAACCTGTGGTACTGCTTGGCTAATGCCTTGAAAGCATAATCATCTGATCTGTGGCCCCAGTGAATCCATTGTGGACTGGTTCTGATGTCAGCTCCACCACAAGGACTGAATTCCTTCAGGAGGTCACTACATTGCCTGTTTTTTTTTTTAATTCTCTCTCTCTCTCTCTCTCTCTCCTTTTTTTCTCCCCCTCTTTCTTGGTCCCCCCCCCCCCCCCCCCAGGATTTTCTTATGCTTTCAAGTCTCTGAGGATGAGATTGTCTAATAATAGTCATAAGGACATTCAAGTGGTAAAAGGTCCCCTAGAATTGTGGTATCAAATACATGGCCTGCAACACTTCCAAGTGAGACCTGTAACAGATTAATATGTAATTGGGAAATATTTAACAACATAAATAAAAAATATAATAAATACATATAGTATTAATTTGTGTTTTTTTCTAAGTCAACATATCGCCCACAAGGTTCTTTCTGTCTGGTTTAGTGGCCCTTGTTTCTATTTGAGTTTAATACCACTGGCCTGGGAAGACTTTTAGACCCTTGCTATTTAGGGCTAGGATAAGATGAATGAAACATCTATTTCATATAAGCTAGGCTAGTCCCCCCCCCCCCCCCACATGGCAATGAATCTAGCCTTAAGATGTAATTGGTCTAGAATCTCATTTCTTTCTATTCCAGAGTCTGAAACCCTGGTTTAGCATGAGTCAGACACAGCCTAGAACAACGTGTAAAGTGACAAAAGATTCAAAGATGGAAGATACTGAAGTGGCTAACTTTTGGGTCAAGACTGGGATGGGTGGGAAGAGAGGTCAGAACAATATTGGTAGATAAGCAGAATAGGGAGGAATTGAGTGATTGAGGTAATGATGAGAGAGAAGAAAGGGTTATCTACAAGTATGAGGGTGGAAGAAGTGGTGGGATAGGACCATTCTTCCATGGTGGTAGATCAAGGGTGAGGTGTTTACTCCTTTCCTGGCATGGGTGCTGGTCTATGAGTGACCACAAGCACATTTTTTTGCCTTGGAACTGTGAGGAGGATTCCCTTTCCACCGCTACCACAAACTCCACCATACCAATGCTCCTCATCGCCCCAGAACCACCACCCAGGACTGCAACCCAGATCCGAGCATGGACAAAACAAGAGAATCCTGCCTTAGCACCAGTAAAGAGATGCCTACAATCCCCCTCTGATCAGCAGCTTGATCCCCCCACCATCTGTGGGCCAAGAGCTCCAGAAGCAACCACTGCTGCTGTGGTCACTGCCCTGGAGCTGCTCTGGGGCCAGGGCTTCTTTTTTACCTAGGTCCAACAGACCTTTCCCACTGACTCTCTAAGTTGTCTTTGGTGTTTGTGGGTTGAGAAGTCTGGAAACAGCCACAGCTGCCCATGATTCAATCCCATGAGGCCTGCTCCAGGTTTACTGAGGCCTGGTCTTTGCCTGCACAGGCCATGCTAAACTGTGCTCCTCTTTCAGCCAGGTGCAACAGACCTTTCCCATCAACCATCCAGTTTGTCTTGGACTGGAAGTTTGTTTCATTCTGGCTTTTTGTGGGATCTGCTGCTCTAGAATTTGTTTAGAGTAATTTTTTACAGGTATTTGGAGGGGTTTGGGGGATAGCTCAAGCAAGTCACTGCTTTTACTCCACCATCTTGGCTCTGCCCCAGGGGTTCCTTCTAACTCTGAGATTCTGATTCTATGAAAGTAATAGCCAAGAAAACCCAAATATTCTTCCCTTAAATGGAACTGTACTCTCATATGAATGTTGGCAAAGTCTTCTTTGCCAAAGGCTTGTGATTTTTTGGAAAACCATAAAATAAAAGTAATAATATTACAATACTTTCCTCACAGTAACCCGCTGAAATGACAATGTAAGTATCAGTATTCCCCTTTAAAATTAAGGAAACTGAAATTTAGAGAGGTGAAGAAATTTTCTTACATCATAGTAAATAGCAGACTCGAGATCTAAATGCAGATCTCCCAACTCTTTTTCTAGGGCAGGATCCATGACAGCTGTCATTAAATAAATATTAAATTTCTTTGTATATTGGGAAAAGGAAAATATATTGCTTTCAAAAGTTCCTGAAAAAACCCTGGTGTTTTCTGCTCAAATGTTAATAATATTAACTAGAATTTATATTGCTCTTTAAGGTTTGGAATACGTTTTATATAAGTTATCTCATTTGATCCTTACGACAACTCTGTGAGGTGGTAGGTACTCAATCCTCATTTTGTAGATGAGGAAATTGAGGCTAAGAGATGTTAAATGATTTGCCTAAAGTCACACAGCTAGTAAGTATTTGAGATAAGATTCATATGTACATCTTCCTTAGGCTACTAAGTAGCTTACTAGATAGAGCAATGGGCCTGGAATCAGGAAAATGTATGTCCAAATTTGGCTTCAGATGATTACTAGTTGTGTGACCTTGGGCAATCCAGTTAATTTCTGTCTCAGTTTCATCAACTGTAAAATGAGGACAATAACAGCACTTACTGCTCAGGATTGATGTGAAGGTCAGATAAGATGATATTTACAAAGTGTTTAGCATAAGTGCCTGGCACATAGTAGGTGCTATGGCCCTCCCTTCCCCCATACTGCTTATGGCCCTCCCTTCCCCCTTTCTGACTCCAAGTCAGGGGTGGGGAACCTGTGGCTAGATGAGGCCCTCTAGGTCCTCAAGTGCAAACCTTTGATTCAGTCAACACTAACCCTTTGATTCACTCAAAGCGCCAGCACTTGAGGACCCAGAGGGCCACATGTGGCCTCAAGGCCACAGGTTTCCCAGCCCTGCACTTGATCAAACTGAGCCACCTAGCTACCCTTGAATTCTTTGTCAAAACCCCACTCAAAGTATCTGAAAATTTCATAGAACACTTCACTTTGCCTATGCAGAAAGTCTGAATGGAATCATAGATATGGAAAAGAACTCAGAGGCCATCTAGTCCAACCTCTCATTTTGCAAACAAGGAAATTGAGGTCTAGGAAGGTTCAGAGACTTGTTTAAGGTCACAGATAACAAGCATCAGAAGTGAGCATTGAACCCAACTCTGCTTCTGGAGCCAGTGCCCTTTCTATAGTGTCAGGACATACTGGTGTTGTGTCGTTTCAATTTCTGTCCTTTCAAATCAGGAAATGTGGTTACTTAATCTGACATTCATTTGCCATTCAAATTTCTTGAGCAACAAAGACTTGGTGTGAATTCCCAAGTTATTACTATAGCTAGCAAAGCCAATGAAATACCAGTAAAAGTGTTTTTAAAACATTTTAAAAATATGTAAAAATTTTTATACAACTGTCATATAAACATTGTTGTCATAATATGATTTACAACCTAAGAGATGATGAGTCAAAGAAGTTGAAGCAAGCCTTGCTTTGAGTATATGAGTTTTCTGAATGGGCTGGTGGAGTTTCTCTGGGTCCCACAAGAGGAAAGAAATACCCAGTGTACATTTGGTCCTTATTTATAGCTATTTATGTCCTCAGAAAGATAGATTGACGGCTGCTACGTAACCTGTAATGCAATGGTTTCTTGTGATTCCCTTTCATTTGTGAATTTGTTAATGGAATTCAGAACTCTAATTCAGAACTTTAATAATATAAGTGAATCCTTGAAATTTTTCAAAGCAATTTATCCTTGTTACAGTTTCTTCTCTGGGAAACTGAAAAGAAATCTGTATTGGGTGAAATGGTTTAGGATGAAATGTATGTAGATGTCTTTAAAAAATTGTAGAATCCCAATCAAATTAGCCAGAATTGTGGGCATCCAGAGGTAGATAGTTTTTGGATATGTAAAGAAACGATTGCCATCAACTTAGATCATTTAAAGAAAATTACTTGGGAACTTTCTAATATTTCCATATGTAGTGGCTCTGGGGATTTCACTGAGGATAAGAAGGGGAAAACCATTTACCAGAATGGATCTATTTGATTAGAAAATTTCACAAATTTCATGGACCCAGCTGTACAAATAAAACCTCCCTTGCAGGTGGAATTCACTCCGTGCGGACTGGAGAAGGGTGGGTAACCTTGGAACCAGAATAAAATGCAGAGGAGATGGCTGAGCCAGTTGATTTCACTAGTGCCTGGTTGGTAGGAGAAGCAAAATCTTTGCCAGACTCAGAGTTTATTTTAAGTGTAACTAAAAGGAACTAAGTACCAGTTACCACAAGCAAGGGTGATCTTTATCTTCTTTTTTTTTCTTTTCTTTTTTTTTTTGGTCTGTGGGAAGGGGAAGGAATCTTGAAAGATTCCAGCAGCTGCAGGCTTCAGAAAGAGAAACTCTCCCGCACATTTCTTAGGTGTCTTGGATTTTTCCAACACTACTTTGCATTCGAAAAAAAAATTAAGGAGACAGTTTAATACACTTCTAAGCCTATTACACCATGTAGATGTTAGCAAGTAACCAAACATTTAATAGTCAGCATTTTATCCCCAGAAAATGTTTATATGTACTGGGCAGTGATTGTTTTGCTAAGGCTCTGTGCTATCCTACTTTACTTGGGTTTCCTCATGAAAAATTCTGCCAGGGCACCTGTAAGACCTCACTTTGAGAGATGGTTAATGTGTTAATTACGCAGAACCCAAAAATGTAAACTGCAAACAAATGAAAGCTACATTTACAATCAATCAGTTTTATGACCTTCTGATGGTGAAAATATCAACACTGTTTACTCTGGGAGACCTCACAGCATTCCAGAACATCTGGGTCCTTAAGTTTCAGTTAAAACCAAAGAAGACGTGCTCATTTATCAGAGCCTGTGCACTATAGCTAGCTGGACTGTCTTGGGATTGTTTTTCCCTAAAGAAATATAGATTTCTTTTAATTTCAGAATTATCTTAGGTGGTTTTTAAATGATCTGTCATTTCGGTCTTCCTGTCTCCCTTCAAAATAATGAATTAGGACTGTTTTCTTTCTATAAATTGTAATCTGATAATCTCTCCTTCCCTCCCTCTCTCTCCATCTTCTCTCCCTCCTTTCTTCCTAATTCTCTCTCTCTCTTTCTCCCTCTCAATTTCTCATTCCTCCTTCCATTCCCTTTCCCCAACACACTAGGCGGATCTAGGCTTAGACTGGCAACGGTCAGGCTTGGCACCTTTGCTAGTATGTGTTCTTTAGTAAATCATTCAATCCCACTTTACCTCTGTTTCTCTGCCTGAAAAATGGGGAGAAAATTACTTAACCACATAAGTTAGTAGATTACTTTGCCATCATTAAACCCCAAAATATCAATGAAAAGTGTATTTATAACAAAATGTGGTGAGATAAATGTTTACAATAATCTGTGGTTTATTTTTAAAGCTAATATTGCTGAGCTTTTTCAATGAAAACTTCTGGACCCACACGCAAAGCTTTAATACCTAGAAAATATGATTTGTGAAGTGTCAACAGAGACCAAAGATCTCTAAAATCTGCTTCTTTTGCAGAATTCTTTCCAAAATTCATTTTGCCAATGTATTGCAATATAGGCACATGAACTCTGATTGCATTGTGGGATTATTAAACATCTCAAAGGATTTATCAGTAAAATCTCAAATACATTTTGCCCCAAGCACCTTTCTCTTCATTACTATACTGAGGAAAATCAAAACCATCTGGTTTTCATTCATTTGCATGTTACTCATCAAAAAATGTGTGCTATGCCCCCAGTAACATGAATGTGTTGTGCCAGTGGTTTCCAAATTTTATATAGCAAAGTCTTTTTTATAAAAAAATTCATTACTTATCTATCTTTTCATAACATAAACTATGCAATTAATTTTCTTAGTTTGCATTTTATTCAAATGAAAAATTATTATTATTCAATATTCAATATTTGTATGCTTTTATAATTCAATATTAAAATAAAATAATTTATTATAGTACAAATCATTGGCTTTTAACAAAATAATATATATATGGATATTTATTATTTTTTCTTTTTCTTTTGTTAAATTAATTAATTTATTTTTAGTTTTCAAAATTCACTTCTACAAGATTTTGAGTTCCAAATTTTCTCCCCATCTCTTCCCTCCCCCCAATCCCAAGACAGCGTGCATTCTCAATATCCCTTCCCCAAATCTGCCCTCCCTTCTATCACACACACCCTTCTCTTATCCCCTTCCCCTTCTATTTTCCTGTAGGGCAGGATAGATTTCTATACCCCATTGCCTGTCTATCTTATTTTTCAGTTGCAGGTAAAAACAATTTTTAACATTTGTTTTTAAAACTTTAGGTTCCAAATTCTCTCCCTTCCTCCCTCCCTACCCACCCTCATGGCAAGCAACGTGATACAGGTTATACATGTGTAGTTGTGTAAAACACCTCCATAATAGTCATGTTGTGAAAAACTAACTATATTTTCCTTCATCTTATCCCACCCCATTTGTTCTATTCTCTCCTTTGAGCCTGTCCCTTCTCAAAAGTGTTTGCTTCTGATTTATCCCTTCCCCCAATCTGCCTTCCCTTCTATCATCTCTCCCTCTCTTATCCCCTTCCTCCCTATTTTCCTGAAGGGTAAGATAGATTTCTATATCCAATTGAGTGTGTATGTTATTCTCTCCTTAAGCCAAATCCAATGACAGTAAGATTCACTCATTCCCTCTCACCTTCCCCTACTTCCCTGCCACTGTAAAAACCTTTTCTTGTCTATTTCATGTGAGTTAATATACCCCATTCTACCTCTCCCTTTCTCCTTCTCCCAGTATAATCCTCTCTCACCCCTTAATATTTTTTTTTAGATATCATCCCTTCATCTTCAATTCACCCTGTGCCCTCTGTCTATATATGTATATATATATCTATATCTATAATATATATATACATATATATATATATATATATTCCCTCCCACTAACCTAATACTGAGAAAAGTCCCATGAGTTACAAATATCATCTTTCTATGCAAGAATGTAAACAGTTAAACTTAAATATGCCCCTTATGATTTCTCTTTCCTATTTACCTCTTCATGTTTCACTTGAGTCTTGTATTTGAAATTTTCTATTCCGCTCTGGTCTTTTCATCAAGAATGCTTGAAAGTTCTCTATTTCAGCAAATGTTCATTTTTTCCCCTGAAGGATTATATTCAGTAGGTGATTCTTGGTTTTAATCCTAGCTCCTTTGACCTCTAGAATATTATATTCCAAGTCCTCCAGTCCCTTAATATAGAAGCTGCTAAATCTTGTGTTATCCTGATTGTGTTTCCACAGTACTTGAATTGTTTCTTTCTTACTGCTTGCAATATTTTCTCCTTGACCTGGGAACTCTGGAATTTGGCTATAATATTCCTAGGAGTTTTCCTTTGGGAATCTCTTTCAAGAGGTGATTGGTGGATTCTTTCCATTTCTATTTTCTCCTCTGATTCTAGAATCTCAGGGCAGTTTTCCCTGATAATTTCTTGAAAGATGATGTCTAGGCTCTTTTTTTGATCATGGCTTTCAGGTAGTTCAATAATTTTTAAATTATCTCTCCTGGATCTATTTTCCAGGTCAGTTGTTTTTCCAATGAGATATTTCACATACTTTTCTTTTTTTAAATTCTTTTGGTTTTGTTTTTACAATTTCTTGATTTCTTATAAAGTCACTTGCTTCCATTTGCTCCATGCTAATTTTTAAGGAAGTATCTTCTTCAGTGAGCTTTTGGACTTCCTTTTCCATTTGGCCAATTCTGCTTTTTAAGGCATTCTTCTCCTCATTGGCTTTTTGCACCTCTTTTGCCATTTGGGTTAGGCTATTTTTTTTTTAAGGCAGTTAGGGTTAAGTGACTTGCCCAGAGTCACAGTGTCTGAGGCTGGATTTGAACTCAGGTCCTCCTGACTTCAGGGCCAGTGCTCTATCCACTGTGCCACCTAGCTGCCCCTGGGCTATTTTTTAAGGTGTTACTTTCTTCAGTATTTTTTTGGGTCTCCTTTAGCAAGCTGTTGACTAGTTTATCATGATTTTCTTGCATCACTCTCATTTCTCTTCCCAGTTTTTCCTCTACTTTTCTTACTTGTTTCTCAAAATCCTTTTTGAGCTCTGCATTGGCCTGAACCAATTCATATTTTTCTTGGAGGCTTTGGATGTAAGAACTTTGACTTTGTTGTCTTCTTCTGGTTGTATGTTTTGATCTTCTACCAAAGTAAGATTCTATGGTCTGAGTTTTTTTGCAGAGTTTGCTTATGTTCCCAGCCAATTACTTGAGTTATAAACTCTTTGTTAGGGTAGGGCTCTGCTTCCAGTGTGGAGAATGTACTGTCCCAAGCCTCAGGGGTTTTGGGCAGCTGTTTTCAGAGATACTTCTAGCGTCCTGTAAATTTTCAGTTCTTCCAAGGTGGTATGATCAAAGGAGAGGTGTTTACTCCTTTTCTGGCCTGTGCTCTGGTCTATGAGTGATCACAAACACTCTTTTCTGCCTTGGAACTGTGAGGAGGATTCCCTATCCACTGCCACTACAAGCTCCACCCCGCCAGTGCTCCTCCTCGCCCCAGAACCGCCACTCAGGACTGTGACCCACATCCAAGCATGGGCAAAGCAAGAGAATCCTGCCTCAGCATCAGCAAAGAGATGCCTTCAGTCTCCCTCTGATCAGCAGTTTGATCCCCCCACCATCTGTGGGCCAAGAGCTCCAGAAGCAGTTGCCACCTAGGGCTGTGCCAAGACTGGGGCCAGAACAGGCTCCTCTCTCACCCATGTCCAAAAGACCTTTTCTACTGACCTTCTAAGTTGTCTTCAGCATTTGTGGGGTGAGACATCTGGAAACAGCCACAGCTGCCCATGATTCAATCCCATGAGGCCTGCTCCAGGTTCATTGAGGCCTGTTCTTTGCTTGCACAGGCCATCCTGAACTGTGCTCCTCTTTCAGCCAGGTGCAACAGACCTTTGTGTCTTTTTGTGGGTTCTGCTGCTCTGGAATTTGTTTAGAGTAACTTTTTACAGGTATTTGGAGGGATTTGGGGGAGAGCTCAAGGAAGTCACGGCTTTTACTCTGCCATCTTGGCTCCATCCCCATGTATGTTTATTATTGATAAAAATCCTTTACAATTTTAATATTTGTAACATAAAAATAGAAGCCATATAATATTATTAGTGTGATAGGTGGACTTATTTTTTGGCCTATAGTTTAAAAAAATTTTCATTCCTGATACTGCTATTCATAATTCATTTTCAATCAATAATCAAAATTGTTATTTGTAATAGTTTTAATAGAAATAAAAATAAAATGTTAACTAGTAGTAAAATATGTCTCTTCATTTAATAAGCCAGAGAACTTTTTATTTCTTGTAGCCAAAAAATAAAAAAAAATTTCAGTTCCAAATGCTTATTTAAAATACTATTATAGGTAAGCCTAAATATAAAGTATTTGTCTATGAGAAATGGGCTCTTTATCTAGTCTGTTTAGAAATTGCTAGATTTTTAAAATGAAATAAGAATTATATTTGTAGACCAAGTGGCTAATAAATAGGCCTACTTTCTTCTATTTCATTAGCAAATCAGTTATTTTTAAATTGAGTAACAAAATATAATTTTATAAATTTATTATCCATTGACCTAACCTTTTCATAAATGCCTCCACTTTATCTTTCCAAAATATAGTAAAAATTTAAGAACCTTGAATTGATTTAGACTACTTGAGTTTTCAAAAATATTTACCAAATATTCAACTTTATTATGAAATTACTGTTATGAAATGAATTTATTTCATCTGTATTTTTGTCTCTAAGAAAAATGTCAATTTCTTCTTTTGGCTCAAATATTGGAAACTACTTTGGCATGATAAAGTCAGTGTGTTTAAAATAGTATAACAAAGTCACTACGCTTTGTCACACAATTTTGCAAAAGCCTTCATTTTAATGGATTTTTAAAAAATAAAGTTGATTGCTCTTGGAACAACTTGAAAAATCAATATACTCCTCCCTACTCATATCCCTTGGAATAGGATTAATGTGTCCAAATTGGACGAGGGGACACATTTTTAACTAGTGCCCATAGACCTATATTAAGGCACTATGATCTATCAGCGAAAGGTCCAATACCCTTAAAAAAAAAACCTTATAAATCATTGAATATTTCTCTTGACATAGCAGTGACAATTCATGTTAGAAAACCTAATTTCAAATCCCACCTCTGCTAATGACTTACCTGTGTGACGTTGGGTAGGTCAAGATCTCTCTTTGTCTCAA
Source organism: Vombatus ursinus (assembly GCF_900497805.2). NCBI lineage: Eukaryota > Metazoa > Chordata > Mammalia > Diprotodontia > Vombatidae > Vombatus > Vombatus ursinus. Next base: position 616,427 of record NW_020954227.1, read on the forward strand.
TTTCCTTATTAGCAAAATAAAGGGATTATATTATATGTACTGTGATTCCTTCATACTCCAAAACTATGATCCTTGAAATTCAAGTAACATGTTTAACTACATTTTTGCTTCTTTCATTTGCAATGAAAAATAGAAATATTTTAGTTTCTTAATTAATTCCAAAGATCTTTGAGCTTATGGGAAATTCTCTTCCTTACCATATAATTTGCAAATGTAACCATTCAAAGCCACTTTGTATATAATCCACGAAGTACTGTTTCAACCATATAAATAGCTGCTGGTATCATCCCAAATTTTTTCCTATTGAATGAAGCTTTTTATACTCAGTAGTTCTATGAGCAACTATACCTTATACAAGCAATCCTTTCAATGACACAAATATGGTTTTTGAAAACTTGTAGTTTTGTCTATTAAAAGTACTTAATTTTCTCTGGAAAAATTCTAATATCTTGCCAGGACACTCTAAAGGTACACTTTCAAGTTGTTATTTCAGTTTGTTAAGATTGTCTGCAGCCAGAACTAAGATGGGCAACTTGGAGTTTCTATGTTAGAGGATCTTAGACCTTTAGCAAATCATGTCTCCTATCTGGGCCTCTATTAACTTATCTCTAAAATGAGAGAATTGGACTGAATGATTTCACAGGTACCTTCTAACACTAACATTCTAGGATACTATTGGTTTTAAGAAGAAAACTCAGTTCTTTTCTTTTTCAAATAAGAGTTAAGGGGATTGGCAGAATAGATGGATATTCCAGGATGAGAAAGCTGCACAGATTAATGGATATTTCAAGGTGAGACTACAACTGGGACATGTTGTTGAGATGGTGAGGAAACTGAGGCCTAGAGAAGTTATATGATTTGTCCAGGGTCATACAGGTAAGAAACGCTAAAGGCAAGACTTGAACCCCAGTCTTCTTGACTTTCAGTCCAGGGCTCTATCTGCTACCTAACACTGATATTAATATTGATGTAATACAAAGGTACTTGTAATCAATAATGTTTTTTATAACTATGTAATATTGCATACAATGACTTAACTTTAGTAGGTAGCTTTCCCTTATCAACTTCATGACTGATGCTATCATGCCTCTATGCAATATCTGAGGTTCGGAGACTTGATGTAAGAAAGCTTCCTCTTCTGGGATAAGAACACACTATTTGACAAAAACTGGAAAAGAGTATGGCAGAAAGTAGACATAGACCAAAATCTCACCAAAATATACCAAAGTATACCAAAATAAAGTCAAAATGGGTTCATGATTTAGATATAAAGGCTGATATTTAAACAAACTGGGAGAGCAAGAAATAGTTTACCTATCAGATTTATGGAGAACAGGAGAATTCATGACCAAACAGGAGATAGAGAACATTACAAAATGCAAAATGGATAACTTTGGTTATATTAAATTGAAAATTTTTGCACAAATAAAACCAATGCAACCAAGATTAGAAGGAAAGTAGAAAATTGGGAAAGAATTTTTACAACCAGTGTCTTTGATAAGGACCTCATTTCTAAAATAAATAGAGAATTAAGTCAAATTTATAAGAATACAAGTCATTCCCCAATTGATAAGTGGTCAAAGGATACGAACAGGCAGTTCTCAGATGAAGAAATTAAAGCCATCTATAGTCACATGAAAAAATATTCTAAATCACTATTGATTAGAGAAATACAAATCAAAACAACTCTGAAGTACCACATCTCACCTACCAGATTGGCCAACATGACAAAACAAGAAAATGATGAATGTTGGAGAAGATGTGGGAAAATTGGAACACTAATGCATTGTTGGTGGAATTGTGAAATGATTCAACCATTTTGGCACAGAGAGATAGGGCTATATGGATTGAATTCCTGAGAATCTGAATTTGACTCTTTTCTAGAAACATTATGAGCAGAATTTTTAAGAGGGCTTGGGTAGATATCCTAAGAGGCTGAATTCTGATGCTTGTATCGAGAATTGAGACAGGAGCAGTAACTAACTGATTGGAGGTTATCCTGCTGTTATCTTTTTCACAGATGATATATTATAAATAATTATTTGTCATTGTTTTATTGCTTGTTACACTGTTAATAAAATGTATAGCCAATACTTGATATTTACTTAAGCTTAGGAAATAAGAGGGTTTGGCATACAGAAAGATACAAACAAAAACTTATTGGAAAAGAAGGTTTTTTCTAATTCTTGAGTGAGTAATATTAATAAACTAGAGTTGGGACTCAGAGGTAACCAACTAATTAATGAGAGAGATGTTGCAATTTTAGTAATATATGAAGAAATGTCAAACTAGAACACTGTATTGCCTTGAAACTGGGGATGAAGGAATTAATAATAAAACAAGTAATGTCAAAAATAGAGAAAGGCTTGCCATCCAATGAGGCTACAATACAAGAAAACAGGGTTAGGGGAGGGAGTAGGTGATACTTGAAACTCACTCTCTTGTGAACTGGTAAAAGGAGGGAAGAACACAGGAAGAGAAATATATTTTACTCAACAGGAAAATAGGGAAAGGGGAGAAAGGAGAAGAAATGAGAGAAAGGGTAGAGTAAGGGAGCAATTTTGTTGTTGTTTTCATGACCCTGTCTGGTGTTTTCTTGGCAGAGATACTGGAATGGTTTGCCATTTCCTTCTCCAGCTCATTTCATAGTTGAGGAAACTGAGGCAAACAAAGTTAAGTGACTTGCCTAGGGTCACAGTTAGTAAGTGTCTGAGGCCAGATTTGAACTCAGGAAACTGAGACTTCCTGACTTCAGGCCTGACAGTCTATTCACTGCACCACATAAGCAAAACAAAGTCTAAGAATACAAAAATATATATATGTTTTATAGCTCTGTTTGAGATGACAAAGAATGAGAATCTGAAGAAGTGTCCATCAGTTGGAAAATATGTGAACACATTATGGTATATATTTGGAAATGAGATATAAAAACAAAAAATATGAATAGAAATGAAAAATAAAAGGTCATTAGAGTAAATGATGAGTAATAAAACCAAAAGGAATTACCTTTGGAGGAATGAGTTCCTCCATCCAATGAAATATTGCACAAAATCACCAGAAGCCTGTTAGCATTTAGAGGGAAGACTCTTGGAGGCTCTGAAGCTTGCCCAAACCCAAGTAGAAGAGGCTAGTAGGGAGGGAAATGCAGTTAGGTGGAGATTGTCCCTAGCCTGTAAGAGGTGTAGTAGAGGACAGAGCCCGGCCTCAATAGGTGAATGTACAGAAACCTGGGATCAGGTATTGCATATATATGTGCTTGCATATGCACACACACACATGTTCTTTGGGCTTTCCAAGATTTTTGAACCACCATAGAAGATGGGATCAAATTTTGCTTGAGGGCATGCTCAGGAAAGAAGATGTCTCAATACCAGGATAGCCTTAGTCATAGAGTACTTTAGGAATATTGAGACCAACACATTAGGTCAGATCCTGTTCCCACTGCAGCAGAGGGTGCAATTCCCAGTTGGTGATTGTTGAAAGAAAAGAAGGCAGAGATAATGCCAAGGCCTGTTCTCATGTTTTCACCAGGAGGAGGAAGAGGAGGCAGAAGCCATGAAATGGCAGAGAGTAGGACTTGATTCCAGCCACCTAATCCTTGTAGGGCAGTAGCATTTAGATTGAAGATGAGACAAGACCAGGGGTGTTCTCATTATTCCATTCAAGAATGCTCACCTAGAGTAGGCACAAAGAAATTGAGTCTGGAGATATGAATAAACAGAACATCCCAAATACAAAGAAGAAATGCTATTGGTTAAAATATTCCCCGGACATGTACTCAAAAGAGCAGAATAACTCCATAAAAAATACAAATAAAGCCTCAAGGGGAGGGGGAAAATGGATTTTGTCACAAGGATTTTGAGAGTGGATGGAAGAAATGAAGCAAGAGATTAAAAAATAAAATTAGAGGTCTTTGGGGAAAAATTGGAAGTATAATAAATAGCTTAGATCCAAAGGTGGAAATGGCGATGCAAAAAGTGGACCCTTTGTGAAAAAACAAACTAGAGCAAACAGTGCAATGACTCCATAGAAAAAGGAATATTAGCACAAAGTCAAAAGATGGAAAAGTTAGAATGAGATTTTAATATAAAAACAACTGAGTTGGGAAATGGGTCAAGGAGAAATAATTTAAGAATAATTGAATTTGGGACTTTCAGGTCACATGACCAAAACATAGTTGACTTAGGACTTTTATATGATTCCCACTAATTCTCAAATCCCCTTTAAAAGGGGACCTGTTCCAGGTTTAGAACAATCACAACTGCAAACCTTTGTGAATTAACAACAGAGAATGATTATCATTAAAGTGGTTACTCAGTACTCTTCACCAACTAGTCTCCAGGCATTCATCAATGATTTATAAACTGACCCTTCCATTTGTAGAAGTAATTTTTAAAATAGAGAAAAGAAAAAGACTGATTTACATGATAAAAAAGAAACAATAAGGAGTCATCAGGAGATGAAAAAACTATACAAGAAGTAAGCAAAATTTCAAGAGAGAGAAGTGAACCTAGAAACCCTTTCCATAAACCAATGTATTTTGTGAAATAAAATTGAAGAGTAGAAATTTTCATAATTGGGGAGGAGAGAGATGTGGTATAGAGGGAGAATGTGTGATGTGTATTATAGTGAACATGGGTGAACAGCAAAGGTATGACAATAGGGTTTTGCAGAAGAGAAGGATGTGAGAGAATAGGAAAGAGGGAGTGAAAGGGGAGGTCTCAACTCAACAAGGGCAGGTTTCTCACTAAAAATCACTCCCAGGTGGTAAGAGGTTTATTCTGGGGATAAGAAGTAGGGCCTTAAAGTGGATTTAATCTAGAGGATGTGGGACATTGGGAGATTACCTCCTCAAAGTGTTGTACATTCATGGAAAAACATACTGCCTCAGGAGAAAGGAAATGTGAGCTGCTAGGTGTGACTGGCATCCTTAAACATGGAATGGGGAGGAAGATAGATCAGAGCTTTTACAGCATGGCTAATGAGAAGGAGGCTCATTATGGGAAAGAAAGGGAGTAGAATTGGACCATGTAATTTATATGCAGGCTAGTTTTTGCCGTATCAACAAACATTTATTAAGCACCTTCTATGTCCCAAGCACTCTGTTAAGTGCTGTGGATACAAATAAAAGCAGCAATAACAACAACCACAGTCCCTGCTCTCACAGAGCTAACAGTTTAATAAGTGAGTCAATATATATTAAAAAAATGTACAAATAAGGTATGTACAGAATAAATTGGAAGTAACTTCAGGGGAAAGGCACAGCTTTAAGGTAGGACTTGGGTGGGGGGAGGGAAGAATATATTTAGTTCTGTTTTGAACATGTTAATTTTAGATGTTTTTGGAAAATATAGTTCAGGATGTCTGATAGACAGCTGGAGATTGGAGATTGGAGGTTAGGGTGGGATAAATAGATCTGAGAATCATCAGCATAGAGATAATAATTGAATACACTGGAGTTGATGAGATTACCAAGTAAAATAGTATAGAGGGGAAAAAAAGAGGACCTGGGACAGAGTCCTAGAGGATATCTGTGGTATGTAGGCATGAACTGGATAGATATAACAAAAGAGACTGAAAAGGGGTAATCATACAGGCAGGAAGGAGGACCAGGAGAAATCAATACAGAAAAATCTAGGGAGAAGAGAGTTTCAAGGAGAAGAAGTAAAGGTAAAGGTAAAGGTAAAGGTAAAGGTAAAGTAAAGAAGTAAAGCTACAGAGGGGTCAACAAGTATGAGGACTGAGAAAAGGTCATTAAATTTGGCAATTAAGAGATCACTAGTAATTTTGGAGAGAACAATTTCAGTTAAATGATGAGGTCAAAAACCAGAATGCAAAGAGTTGAAGGAGGGAAAGAAAAGGAAGTGGAGGCATCTATTATAGATGACCTTCTCAAGAGTTTAGTCGCAAATAGGAGGAGATACAAGAGGCAACAGTTAGCAGGGATAGATAATTGAGTGAAAAGTTTATTTTTTATTTTTTTTTATTTAGAGAATTAGGTTGTGCAATAGGGAAGCAACTAGTAGATTAAGAAAGATGAAAAATTAGTGAGAGAGTAGGAATGATAGAGGGAGCAATCTTCTGGAGAAGAAGGGATACAATGGGATGCTTTGTGCAAAGAGAATGGCCACATCTTTGTGTGAGAAAGGGGTGAAAGAAGAGATACTGGTGGAAGGCATCTGAGTGAAGTGAGATGACAAGAAGGGGAGAAGAGGGAACTCTTAGTGAATGACCTCAGTTTTTTCAGTGAAATATGAGGAAAGATTTTCAACTGAAAGGGTTGAGAGGAGTGAGACCCATGGGAGGTTTGAGGAGGGATGAAAAGGCATGGAAATGGCACAATGGAGAGTGGGATAGTGATTTAATTAGGGAGGTATAAAAGGATCACATTATTATAGTGAAGGCCCAGTTGAGATTATGTTACATAAATTTGTAGTGTACCTAGATAGTTCAGTTTTCTGATTTTCTCCTGTTTCTTTCAGCAGCATGGGAGTAGGAACAAAGGCAGCTGAGGGTGGGAGTAATCTAAGGCTAAGGTTTATCAGAGAAAGATTGGCAATAGGATAAAGGGTCAAGGGACTTGAGGGAAGAAGACAGCGTAGAGTTGAACTGATTGGCTAAAGAGTAAAGATTGGGAAAGAAGGGCAGTACAGCCAGTACAGGGGTGATGGCCTGGGAAAGAACTGAGAGTGGAGAGACTGGAGATCATGATGAGGATGAAGAATAGTCTTTGGGGTTGCAAAGTAGAGAGAGATAGACTGACAACAGATTGTGATGAAAAACAGCTTTTATCCACATTATTCCTCTTATGAATTGATACTTCTAATAATGAGGCATAATAAAAAAAAGAGACAATAGAGCAAGATCTATAAAGGTGATAACTGAGAAGCTGGTTAGAGAACAGAGCTCTAAAGTACTATTTCAGAAGCTTTAGCGCCATAATGAACACAGAGATTAAAGAAGGAACAAATGAGGATATATACCATGAATTAGGAAATAGAAGTTCAGAATAGATAGGAAAGGAAGAGAATTGATTAAGACTACAAAGCAAAGAAATTCAATTTAGAAAAAAAGTACAAAAAGCAAACAAGCAAAATAATTTGGAGGGAGAAAAAAAGAGAAGATTTTGGACTAACCACTTAAATTAGAAGGAAAAAAGATGGAAAAAAAATAACTAGCAAAAGGAAGAAAGAAATTAATAATGTAAGTTAAAAAACCCCAAACTGAGGAAAGAGGTTAAAAAAGAACACGAAGAGAGTAATGTGGAATAGAGAGGCTGTAGGAATTTGATTACAGCAAAGAAGTTTAAGCACAATTGATATGGTCTTACTTAAAAGAGGAAGGGGGAAAAGCTTTTTTTTTTAAAAGCGATATTAGAGATTAAAAAAAAAAAGAAAAACATAGACCACTCATAACTCTGAATGGATTAAACAATCCAATAAAATGAAAAAAAGTGATAGAATTGATAAGAAAACAAAACCCTATAATCCATTGCTTATAAAGAAATGAATTTAAGAAAAAAAGACATATCAAGAGGGAAAAGTGAGAGGCTGGAACAAAATTTTTTACGTATCAGTTATATACCGCCCCCGCCCTGAAATTTCAATCATACTATTAGACAAAGCAAAAACAAAGATTCACAATATCCATGATGATAATCAAGTAAATTATATTTTACTGAAAGGGAACATAAACCATGAATTAATATCATTATTAAACTCATATGAACCAAATGGCATAGTGTCTAAATTCGTAGAGGAAAAAATAATTAAAATGGAAAAAGACATAGTAACACAATAATAGTAGACTTTAGTGTTTCCCCCTTAAAACTAGACAATTCTAACAAAAAGATAAACAAAACTAAAAAAAACTTTTGGAGGGATAAAATATTTATGACACCTTTTGAATAAGACTAATAAATATACATATTACACAACACCACACGGCAGTTTTTCAAAAGTAGGCCAAGGCAAATAAAATAAGAAAAAAGGAGAAATATTTATCATCCTTTCCACACCATAAAAAGCAAAAGTGACAATCAATTCAAGGAGCATGAGCAAAAGTTAGACCTAAATGTAGATTTGATGAAGTCCTAAGCAAAATTTGGTCAAATAACAAACCATAAAATCAATAACTATGTGAAAGACAAAGAAAATTATATGACAACAAACCAAAATTTCTGAGACTCTTCTAAACTAGATGTCAGATGAAAAATTATATTCTTTTTTTTTTTTTTTTTGGTTAGGCAATGGGGTTAAGTGGCTTGCCCAGGGTCACACAGCTAGTAAGTGTTATGTGTCTGAGACCGGATTTGAACTCAAGTCCTCCTGACTCCAGGGCCGGTGCTCTATCCACTTCACCACCTAGCTGCCCCCCAAAATTATATTCTTAAAAAAAGCATTAATGAAACAGAAAAGATATTGATTAATTAATTGCAATTTTTAAAATTAGATAGCCAACAAGTAAATTAATCTTAATGAGAACAAAGAGAAAATCTTGAAAATTAGAGGAGAAATAGGTAAATTGGAAACAAAAAAGAGTATGGAACTGGTAAACAAGAATAAAAGTTCTTTTTAAAAAGTAATAAAATTGAGAAGATTCAAGATGGCAGAGTAGGTCAGAAAATTTCAAACACTCAAGATTTTCCTCCACAAAAGGGATGAAATAGTGCCTCAAGGAAAATATTGAGCAGTAAAAATAAATATGAGTAGGGGCCAAACAGGTGACCTCCTGGGACAATTGGAGAAGATCTCAAGAAAAGTGAGGTTTGGTCTGTGTGAAGAATAAACACCTCCAGGCTAGGTCCTAGGTTGCCTAAACAACAAGTTGAAAGCCCTGGAGTTAGTTGGATTGAGTGGCTGCCTGGGCCCCAGACAGGGGAACTTTTACCTCTTGGACATTGAGGGATATTGGGTGTCTGAGTTGGGAAAGATCAAAAGAACCTCTGCTGACAAAGAACACCAGATCCATCTGTGCTGTGGAAACACTGTTGGGGGTCAAGAAGAAACTAGCACATGTCTGGTGAGTGCAGAAGCAGTGGGGTGGGGACTCCACTAGCTGTGGGCACTTACAGGAGTCTAGAGGTCTTGGTTCTAGTTCCAGGTCAGAGGAGAGAACTGAAGGAGGATCTGAGGCTAGAGGCACCATCCACCATGCCCCAGGAATAGAGGTGATTATAAAAACTAAGCTACTACAAATTAATTAATTAATTAATTAATATATTTACTTATTTATTTACATTTCTATTAGATTTTCACATTAGTCATGTTGTAAGGAAGAATTATAACCAATAGGAGGAACTGCAAGACAGAAGAAGTAAAACAAAAGAGAAGGGAAAAAAAGAGTAAAGAGTATGCCTCAATCTTCATTCAAACTTCATAGTTATTTCTCTGGATGTGGATAGCATTTTCTGTCATGAAACTATTGGAGATGTCTTAGATTCTTGCATTGCTGAGAAGGGCTAAGTTTATCAATATTAGTCATCGCACAATGTAGCTGTTACTGTGTACAGTGTTCTCCCACTTCTGCTCACTTCACTCAGCATCAGTCCATACAAGTCTTTCCAAGTTTTTCTGAGGTCCATTTACTCATCATTTCTTATAGCACAATAGTATTCCATTACATTCATATACTAGAACTTGTTCAGTCATTCCCCAATTGATGGACATCTCCTCAATTTCCAATTCTTTGCCACAAGAGAAAGCTGCTATAAATATTTTTGTACATGTGGGTCCTTTTCCCATTTCTGTGATCTCTTTGGGATACAGCCCTAGAGGTGCTATTACTGGGTCAAAGGGTATGCACATACTTATAGCCCTTTGGGCATAGTTCCAAATTGCTCTCCAAAATGGTTGGATCAGTTCACAACTCCACCAACAATGCATTGGTGTTCCAATTTTCCCACATCTTCTCCAACATTTATCATTTTCCTGTTTTGTCATGTTGGCCAATCTGATAGGTGAGATGTAGTACCTCAGAGTTGTTTTGATTTGCATTTCTCTAATCAATAGTGATTTAGAGCACTTTTTCATATGACTGTAGATAGCTTTAATTTCTCATTAAGATTAATTTACTTGTTGGCTATCTAATTTTAAAAATTACAATTCATTAATCATATCTTTTCTGTTTTGTTAATTTTTTTAAGAATATAATTTTTCATCTGATATCTAGTTCAGAAGAGTCTCAGAAATTTTGGTTTGTTGTCATATAATTTTCTTTGTCTTTCACATAGTTATTGATTTTATGATTTGTTATTTGACCAAATTTTGCTTAGGACTTCATCAAATCTACATTTAGGTCTGTCTTTTGCTCATATCCTTTGATCATTTATCAATTGGGGAATGACTTGTATTCTTATAAATTTGATTCATTTATAAGGTAGGCTGTATTTATTCCTATACTCTCTAGTGTTTTTAATAGGAATGGGTGCTATACTTTGTCAAAAAGCTTTTTTTCTGAATCTATTGAGATAATTATGTGATATCTATTGGTTTTGTAATTGATATGGTCAATAATGCTAATAATTCTCCTTATGTTGAACCAGCCCTATATTCCTAGTGTAGATCCCACCTGATTATAGAGTATTATTTTTGTGATAAGTTCCTGTAATCTCTTTGATAATATTTTATTTAAAAGTTTTGGATAAATATTCATTGGGGAAATTGGTCTATAATTTTCTTTTTCAGTTTTAGCTCTTCCTAGTTTAGGCATCAGCACCATATTTGTGTCATAAAAGGAAGTTAGTAGAACCCCTTCAATTATTTTTACAAATAGTTTATATAGTATTGGAATTAATTGTTCTTCAGATATTTGGTAGAATTCACTTGTACTTTATTTCCTCTTCTGTTAATCTGGGAAATTTATATTTTGGTAAATATTCATCCATTTCACTTAGACTGTCAGATTTATTGGCATAATGTTGGGCAAAACAGCTCCTAATTATTCCTTTAATTTCCTTTTCACTGGTGATGAATACACCCTTTTCATTTTTCATACTGGTAATTTGGTTTGGTATATACATATATGTATATGTGTATGTATATCTATTTGTGTGTATACACACACACACACACACACACAGAGGGAGAGAGAGAGAGAGAGAGAGAGAGAGAGAGAGAGAAAACACCCTAAGTACTGCTTTGGTTGCATTCCATAAATTTTGGTATGTTGTCTTACTGTTGTCATTACTGTTATTCTCTTTGATGAAGTTATTGTTTCTGTGTTTCTATTGTTCTATATGTTCTGTTGTTGTTTGACTCACTCATTCTTTAGGATTAGATTATTTAGTTTCCAACTAATTTTTAGTACATCTTTCCATGGCCTTTTTACATGTGGTTTTTATTGCATCATGATTTGAAAAGGATGCATTTAATATTTCTCTCTTTCTGCATTGGATTGTGAGGTTTTCATGCCCTGATACATGGTCAAGTTTTCTGTAGGTGCTATGTACTGCTGAGAAAAAGGTATATTTCTTTATTTTCTCATTCAGTTTTCTTCAGAGGTCTACCATAGCTAACTTTTCTAAAATTCTCTTCACATCCTTGACTTCTTCTTTGTTTGTTTTGTAGCTAGATTTATATAGTTCTGAGAGGAGGAGGTTGAGGTCCTTCACTAGTATTGTTTTGCTGTCTATTTCTTCTTGTAACTTACCTAAATTCTCTAAGAATTTGGATGGTATACCACTTGGTGCATTTAATGTTTAGTATTGATTCATTCATTATCTATGGTACCCTTTTGCAAAATGCAGTTTCCTTCCTTGTCTCTTTTAATTACATCTATTTTTGTTTTTGTTTGGTCTGAGATCAGGGTTGCTACCCTTGCTTTTTTTTTTTTACTTCATTTGAAGCATTTATTTTATTTGTTTATGGAGTATTTGTTCTGCTCCAGCCTTTTACCTTTACTCTGTGTGTGTCTCTCTGCTTCAAATGTATTTCTTGCCAACAACGTATTGTAGGATTCTGGCTTTTAGTCCACTCTGCTATTTACTTTCATTTTATAGGAAAGTTCATACCATTCACATTGACAGTTATGTTTACTAATTGTGTACTTCCCTCCATCCTATTTCTCCCACTTTTTATACTTTTCTCTCTCCTTTCACCCTGTCCCTTCTCATTAATGTTTTGCTTCTGATCACTGTCTCCCCCAATTTGCTCTCCCTTCTATCATCCACACTTTCTTTTCTTTCCCCTTTCCCCTCTTATTTTTGCCCTCCCTTCTATCAATTTCTCCCACCCCTTTTCTTTTCCCTTTCCCCTCCTACTTCACTATAGGGTAAGATATATTTCTATACCCAGCTGAGTGTCTATATTATTCCCTCTTTTAGCCAAATCCAAATGAGAGTAAGGTTTAAACAATGTTTATGCCTCCCTTTCCCCCCTCTACTGTAATATGTTCTTCATACCTCTTCATGGGATATAATTTACCCCATTCTGCCTCTCTCTTTCCTTTTCTCTCAGTACAATCCTTTTTTCACCCCTTAATTAATTTTTTTTATCATCACATCAAAGTCAACTTATACCCACACTCTCTAAGTATACTTCTAATTGCCCTCATAGAGATACAGTTCTTAAGAGTTACAAGTATCATCTTCCCATATAGGGATGTAAATAGCTTAACCTTTTGGAATACCATGGTTTTTTTCCTGTTCATGTTTTTATGCTTCTTTTGAGTCTTGTATTTGGAGATCACATTTTCTATTCAGCTCTGGCCTTTTCACCAGGAAAATTTGAAAGTCCACTATTTCATTGAATGTCCATCTTTTCCCCCTGAAAGATTATGCTCACTTTTGCTGGGTAGTTGATTCTTGGTTGTAAGGCAAGCTCTTTTGCCTTCCAGAATATCATATTCCAAGCTCTCTGATCCTTTAATGTAGAAACTACTAAGTTCTGTGTACTCTTGACTGTCACTCCTTGATATTTGAATTGTTTCTTTCTGGCTGCTTGCTGTACTTTCTCCTTGACCTGATAATTTTGGAATTTGGCTACAATATTCCTTGGTGTTTTCAATTTGGGATCTCTTTCAGAAGGTGATTGGTGGATTCTCTTGATGACTATTTTACTCTCTGGTTCTAGGAACTCAGGGAAGTTTTCCTTGATAATTTCTTGAAAGATGCTGTCAATGCTCTTTTTTTGATCATGGCTTTCAGGTAGTACCATAATTCTTATGTTATGGCTCCTGTATCTATTTTCCAGGTCAGTTTATTTTTCTAGTGAAGTATTTTACATTTTCTTCTATTTTTTCATTCTTTTGATTTTTTTTGACTGATTCTTGATGTTTCATAAAGTCGTTAACTTCCACTTGCTCAATTCTAATTTTTAGGGAATTGCTTTCTTCATTTAGCTTTTGTACCTCCTTTTCCATTTAGCCAATTCTACTTTTTTTTTTGGCTAGGCAATGGGGTTAAGTGACTTGCCCAAGGTCACACAGCTAGTTAAGTGTTAAGTGTCTGAGGCCAGGTTTGAACTCAGGTCCCCCTGACTCTATCCACTGCACTACCTAGCTGCCTCAACCAATTCTACTTTTAAAGAAATAGTTTTCTTCACTAGATTTTTTCCATTTGGCCAATTCTATTTTTTAAGGAGTTGTTTTCTTCAGTCAATATTTGTGCTTCCTTTTCCAAGCTATTGACATCCAAAATACTCAAGCCATGGAAGAGCTCAAAAAGAATTTTAAAAATCAAGTAAGAGAGGTAGAGGAAAAACTGAAAAGAGAAATGAGAGTAATGCAAGATAATAATTAAAAATGAGTCAACAGTTTAATAAAGAGGGCACAAAAATACTGAAGAAAATAATATCTTAAAAACCAGAATAGGTCAAATGTTAAAAGAGGCACAAAAATCCAATGAAGAGAAGAATGCCTTGAAAAGTAGAATTGGCTAATGGAAAAAGATATACAAAAATTTGCTGAAGAAAACAATTCCTTAAAAAATAGAATAGGCCAAATGGAAAAGGAGATACAAAAGTTCAATATAGAAAATAATTCCCTAATAAGTAGAACTGACCAAGTGGAAGCTAATGACTCCATGAGACATCAAATAATAAAAATTTTTTTTCAAAAATTTAAAAATGGAAGAAACATGTAAACTACTTCTTTGGAAAAATAACTGACATGGAAAATTGATTCAGAAGAGAAAATGTAAGAATTATTGGACTACCTGAAAAACATGATAAAAAAAAAGCCTATACATCTTCTGTCAAGAAATTATCAAGGAAAACTTCCCTGATAGCCCAGAACCAGAGGGTAAAATAGACATAAAAAAATCCACTGGTCACCTCCTGAAACACATCCCCAAATCAAAACTCCCAGAAATATTATAGCCAAATTCTAGGTCAAGGAGAAAATATTACAAGCAGCCAAAAAGAAGCAATGCAAATATTGCGGAGCCACACTCAGAATAACACAAAATTTAGCAGTTTCTACATTAAAGGATTGGAGAGCTTGGGATATGCTATTTTGGAGGGCAAAGGAGCTAGGATTATGAAAAAGAATCACCTACCCAACAAAAAAAGCTCAAGGGAAAAAATGAAATAGAGCACTTTCAAGCACTCCTGTTGAAAAGACCAGAGCTGAATAGAAAATTTGACTTTCCAATACAACACTCAAGAGAAGCATAAAAAGGTAAACAGGAAAGAGAAATCATAAGGAATTAAATAAAGTTAAGCTGTTTATATTCCTACATGAGAAGATGATACTTCCAACTGCTAAAAATGTTCTCATTACTAGGGCAGTTAGAAGGAGTATACATAAACACGTGTGTGAGTTGAATAGGATGGGATGATTATATGAAAAAATAAAATTAAGAATGAGAAAGAGGAATGTACTGGTAGAAGGAGAATGGGAGAGGCAGAATGGGGATAAATTATCTGACATAAAAGGACTGAAAAGAGCTTTTACAACAGAGGGAATGATGGGAAAGTTGGGGGGAACATGTGAATTGTTAACAAAACACTTTTGAGGATGGACAGGGTGAAAGGGGAGGAAGAATAGGATAAATGGGGGGAAATAGGATAGAGGAAAACACAAAGTAATCATAACTATGATAAAATTGTTATATCAGGTTTCTCTGATATAGACATAATTTCTCAAATATATAGAAAACTGAGTCAAATTTATAAAAATAAGAGGCATTCCCCAATTGATTAATAGTCAAAGGATATGAACAGGCAGTTTTCCAAAGAAGAAATCAAAGTTGTCTATAGTCTTATGAATAAAGGCTCTAAATTACTATTGAGTAGAGAAATGCAAATTAAAACACCACTAAGCTACCACCCCACAGTTATCAGATTGGCTGATATGACAGAAAAGGAAAATGACAAATGTTGGAGGGGGTGTGGAAAAATTGAGACACTAACCCACTGCTGATGAAGTTGTATACTGATTCAACCATTCTGCAGAACAATTTAGAACTATTCCCAAAGAGCTATAAAACCATGCATACCTTTTGACCCAGCAATAAGGTCTATATCCCTAAGAGATAAAAAACAAAAAAGGAAAAGGACCTACACATGCAAAAAATATTTATAGCAGCTCTTTTAGTTGTGGCAAAGAATTGGAAATTGAGGGGATGTCCATCATTTGAGGAGTGACTGAACAAGATGCTGTATATGATTGTGATGGAATACTATTGTGCTATAAGAAATGATGAACTCTCAGAAAAACCTGGAAGGCCTTACATGAGCTGATGCTGAGTGAAGTGAGCAGAACCAGGAGAACATTGTATACAGCAACAGCAATATTGTACAATGATCAACTGTGAATAGTCATTCCCAGGAATACAGTGATCCTAGACAACTCTGAAAGATTTATGATGAAAAATGCTATTCATATCCAGAGGAAGAACTGGTGGAGTCTGAATGCAAGTTGAACATAATTTTTCTTTACTTTTGTTTTTTTTTTTCTTGTTTAGTTTAGTTTTTTTTTTTTTGGTCAGTGATTTCTTTTCTGATTTCTTTTTTTTTCTTTTTTGCACTTAATAGTATTTGTTTTTCAATTACTTGTAAAGATAGTTTTCAACATTCATTTTTGTAAGATTGTGAGTTCTAAAATTTTCTCTCTTCCTCCCTTTCTTTCCTCCTTCCCAGGACAGCAAGCAATCTGATATAGGTTATACATGTACATATTTCCACATTAGTCATGTTGTAAAAGAAGAATCAGAATGAAAGGGAAAAGCCACAAAACACAAAAAAAGTGAAATTGTATACTTAGATCTGCATTTGGACTCCATAGTTCTTTCTCTGGATGTGGATAGCATTTTCCATCATGAGTCTTCTGGAACTGTCTTACATCATTGTATTACTGAGGTCAGTCAATCATAGTTGATCATCACATAATGTTGCTGTTACTGTGTGCAATGTTCTCTTAGTTCTGCTCACTTCACTCAGCATCAGTTCATGTAAGTCTTTCCAGGTTTTTCTGAAATCTACCTGTTCATCATTTCTTATAGCACATTAGTATTCCATTACATTCATATACCACAGCTTGTTCAGCCATTCCCCAATTGATGGGCATCCCCTCAATTTCTAATTCTTGGCCACTACAAAAAGAGCTGCTATAAATATTTTTATAGATGTAGGTCCTTTTATCTTTTTTATGATCTCTTTGGAAAATATGGTCTGTGATTTCTTTTACATGACTAACATGGAAAAGTGTTTTGTATGACTACACATGTATAACATATCAAATTGCTTGACTTCTCAATGAGGAGGGGAGGGAAGGGAGCAAGGGAAAGAATTTGGAACTCAAAATTTTAAAATGGATGTTAAAAATTATTTTTACATATAATGGGAGGAAAAGTAAAACATTAAATTTAACAATATTCCCTTAAAGGAGAAATCCTTGAAGGGACAGAAAGACTCAGGGAAAAAGCCAACATGTAAAGGAACAAGTATTGTGATCATATCCCTATCCCATTAATTAGACTAGGGTCTTTTAGGGATTTCCCTTTTAGCAAGATCTAGGATTCACTCTCTGGGTTGAGCTGAGATATCACAAAAAAGAGCTCTTTCACTATATTTATTGTCTGGTATATTTTTTCATCTATATACTTTCTCTGATTTTCTTTGCTTTTATTGCTTTAGGTAAAGAGATTTGTTATACATATTTTTTTGTGGAACTGATATTTGGTAGGAAAGGAGTCAAGTGTTGGAGAGCTAGCTTGGGGGACAATATCCCTATTAAGGGATACTGATCAGAAGCATAGCTTAAACTTAAAAATTATCTCCACTCAACTGACAATATTTAGGGGAATGGATATATTTTTGAACCTGGAACCCTTTCTCTAAGTGACCAGCCTCTAGCTCCAACCTTCTATTTCCCCCCCTGTGATGAATCAAAGTCTCCCTTGGAGAAGACATAGATTCTCTTCCCTTAAGGGCTCACAAACTCTGCCCCTCATGCAGGATGGAACATTGAGTAATCAATCTCCGTCAGTGAAGAGATTCTTATACAAAGAACTTTGAACCAAGGGTTATAAAACAAAATTCATTTGGAGGAACAAAAAATCTAGACTAACCCAGAAAATTATAAAAAGGTAGAAATGAATGAAGGGGAAATAGCACTTCCATAGCTTCAAAATTTTAAAGCCTTAATCGTCATACTGCTCCAAAAAGCAGAAAAAAAGATCAGAAAAATGGACTAGACAGAAAAGAATAAAACATAATAGAAGTCAACTACCTTTGTGTTTGATAAACTTGAAAACTTAAATTATCTAGGATCAAATCTACCCATTTTGCCCTAAGCTCTGCTGACCTCCAATCTGCTATTTCCAACTACTCTTCAGACATTTTGAAATTGATGTTCAGTTTATAATCTCAGCATGTCCAAAATGGGACTCATTGTCTTTCCCCCATAAATCCTCTACCCCTCTTATCTTCCTCACTACTGTTGAGGGTTTCACATTCTCCTAGTCATCTAGACTTGCAACCTGGGCATCATCCTCAACTCCTCACTATCTCAACCCCCGTTATCCAATCTGTTACTATGGCCTCTTGATTTCACCTTTGCGACATATTCCATTCAGCTGCCAAAGTGATTTTCCTAACACAGGTCTAGTCATGTTACTCATACTTAACAAAACTCCAGTGGTTCCATATCACCTCTAGGATCAAGCACAAAATCTTTTGTTTGGTATTCAAAGCCCTTTATAACCTGTCGCCAGTGTTCTTATACCTTATTCCTCACCACATATTCTTTGATCTAGTGAAACTGACCTCCTTGTTCCTCTAACAAGACACTATTTCTCAGCTACAAGCATTTTCTTCAGATGTTCTCCATGCCTGGAATGCTCTCCATCTATATCCACTGGCTTCCCTGGCTTCTTTCAGGTCTCAACTAAATTCCCACATTTCTACAGGAAACCTTTCCCAGCCCTTCTTAATCCTAGTGCTTTACCTTTCTTATTTCTTCTTTTTTCCTGTACATAGCTTGTTTATACATGCTTGTTTGCTTGTTGTCTCCCAACTAGATTGTGAGCCCTTTTAAAGGAGGGTCTGTCTTTTGTCTTTTTTTTTTTAATCTTCAATGCCTGGCACCATAGTAGGTGTTTAATAAATATTGATCGATTGATTGATTAGGAAATAATTCTCTCCTTATAGATGTTGCCTGGCAAGTTTAAAGCAATTCAACAGAAATTAAGTTTGGGCTAATGCCTCACAGAACATTCCACCTTCTGGAAATTTTGCTACAAGAACTCAATCTTTTTATAAACAGAATTAAGATTCAAAATGTTTGATATGGATGTGTCAGAATTTAATTAAACACAATTCTCAGTTCCTTAAGCAACTGGATGGTCCTTTACAGACTTACTTGCCTATTTCAAATAAAGAGGCTATTGGGATTATGTTGCAGGTTACTGCAGAACTGTAATGACAGTTTGAATGTTGTACTTCCTATGAGAATGCTTGAGGTATTTTTATCAGAGAACACATATTTACCTGTTTTGCAACATGCCAGTTATGTGGCATCATTAATTGAATAAATTTTGTACTATGTGATTTAAAGAGGATATTATAGATCCCTTTATTTGTTAATTAATAATAAGCTTCCATCAAATATTGAATATTCTGATGTATCTTAAGTTCCTATGACAAAAATTCTACAGGAGAACATTCTGAAACCATTGCACTTTATTTATAGCTCCTGTCCAGAAGGTATAAGACAACAGATTTTTGCAGCCTTCAGAGAGGAGTTTCTAGCAGCACCTTTCACAGATCAAAATTTTAATTTTGTCACTCCAACAATAATGATGTACAAACCATTTTCCCATACAAACTGTTTCTGAATGCATTGTTGTTAACAGAGAGTAGATGTTAAAAAAAAAAGGTGACAGAGCACCATGGATTTTATACTTCATTTTAGCTATTGATGAAATGTATTTGGGGACACTCTCTGAGGAAGGACTATTTGTGTATTTAAGAGTATTCTAGACCCTTCTTTTTTAGTTACCTATTTCAACTGTTGGTACAAACTGTCAAGATACTACCAGTGACCCTGAAGATGAAGAGATTGATAGCATGATGACCAGACCTGGAGATGGTAGATTATCAGTGCAGTATATAACAGAAGAATGTCTGAAAAGTTGGATACAAACCAACAAATACCCTACTAAAATATGGTGTGAAGGGATTCAGCCAATGAAGATGTATTACATGATATCATCTATCTGCTACACACTAATGGCACAACACTGAATGATGGTGCCAAGATTCAGGCTTCTCTACAGATCAACCTTTAATGCCTGGTTTCTGAGACACCTTTGGTATCTAATATCATTGATGACAACCTGGATGATTGTAGGGTGCGTTGTATCATTGCTTCAGGTTATAACAAGAGGTTCTCCTATGTCTTTAGAAGATTCCAGCTGAACCATCCCATTCTTTTACCTTTTTAGCTCCTTATTTAGTCATTTGCTAATTTCCATATATGATAATGAATTCTTCAATGATGCAATAGAAGTTATAGTTCAAAGACCATCATCAATGGTGCCTTTTACATTATAAGAGCTTATAATATTATTACGATGCCTTCAAGATGCAAGCTGAGGAATCATAAAACTGGCTTATCCTGAAACCAAACCAGAACTTTGTGGAGAATATATTGTAGCATTTAAAAGTATGGGAGTTTCAATTAATACTGAAATGCAGCAATGTATGTAAATGGAACAAAATAGTGGATTGAGTTATTCAAGGTTATCACCAATCTAGTAAAAATGATGAAGTCCAGAGACACAAGATGAAATTTTTGTCCACCAAATCACCGGCTGTCATAATCAGAGAATATTAAGGCAAATAGGTTTATGTAGCTCTATGTGCCATTCGCTGGACATGTATGGAAAGTTCAAAGAATGGGAATAGGTCCATGGCAATCTACTCTGGATGGTTTGGAAGCAGTACTACTCTCAGTACCTGAGGAAAGGCAGCTTGTGTTTCTCACAGAATTGCCCTTTGTAGCTCCATTTGAAGAAAGAATAAAGATCTTTCAAAGATTAATCTATGCAACTGAACAAGAAGTTCAAGGACATGGTCATTTCTGGATAGAATTAATGTTACAATCTGAAGAAATTGTATTTATAAAGACTCTTATGATAAGCTTTCCCCAGAAAATCAGCCTGATTTGAAAAAGTACATTTGTGTGCACTTAATGCTTACAACCTGGATGAAGCTGACATTGATGGTGGTGGCATGTTTAGTTCCCGAATGAACTACTGAAATCAGGGTTTAATCCCAAATGAGGGTTTTTTTTAAGACCACCAATGAAGGGCTTCTATATTCTAACCCTGTTGCATAGATAGTTGTTGGAGATTCTTTTGCCATGCGTTACTACTTTCTTGGCAGAATGCTGGGAAAGGTAAAGATTTTATTTTATATTGTAATGAATGTGAAAACCTGTGTTTAATTTGGGAAGTATTTTCTCAGAAAGTGTTGAAAAATATTGGATTTCTTTGTCATTGACCTAACCTACAGATTTTTGCTTAAAACCAAGCATTTCTGTCTTTACCTAAATTTATATGAAATACTAAAATGATTATTATTGAGAAACATTTAAGTGCTTTAGAAAAAAACTAATGAAATGAATCCATGAAAGCCAGACCAGAAATACTTCATGTGGCTTTCATCAAATGTTTAATTTATATGCTAGTATGATAGAAATCATGTTCTCCCTTACCTCCAAAATAAAAATTAAAAAAAAAACCCTATGGATAGGAGGAGAGTTCTTGAATAAGATTGTTTAAATGGACAATTTTGGTTATATATAAAATTGAAAATCTTTTGCAAAGCAAGATCATTGTGACTGTAAATTAGAAAGGGAATAGTAAATTGGAGAAAATTCTACAGCAGATTTTTCCGATAAAGATCTTATGTTCAAGATATATATAGGGAATTGATACAAATGTATAAGAACTACAATTGTTCTTTACTAGACAAATGGTTAAAAGATATGAATATGTAAATTTTCAAAAAAATGAATGTACACTATCACAACATTTTTAAAACATGATTCAAATAGCTAGTATTAGGATAAGTGCAAATTAAAACAACATATGTCAATTAATTATACAACCTTGTTGATCTAATTTCTCCAGATCTTTTATTTGTATTTGGGGCCAGCACACACATGGACCAGTACAAATTTCAAAAACTAAGCTGGGAATTGTTGGAGGGGATGTGAGAAGATAGGCACACAAATGCCTATGAAGTTGTGGGGTTGACCAGCTATTCTCATAAGCAATTTGGATTTATACCCCCAAAATCATTCAACTGTGCATACTCTTTGATTCAGCAGTACTGCTACTAGGCATCTAAAAACAGAACAGATGAAAGACAGATGGAAAGGATTCTTGTGCACAAAAATATTTATAGTAGGAAATTTGTTGTAGGAGAAAATGTACCCAAAGTAAAGGTCCATCAATTACAGAATAGCTAAATAAATTATGGTATATGAATATATAAGAAAAGGGGGCTTGATCCCCAAGCTTCTGGCTCAGTTGATGTAGTCACAAGATATAATCATAGACAATAAGGTATTCAGGTGTTAATAAGGTGTCAGTACCCTGTACTCCCTTTAGGAAATTTGAA
Organism: Vombatus ursinus; assembly: GCF_900497805.2. Classification (NCBI taxonomy): domain Eukaryota; kingdom Metazoa; phylum Chordata; class Mammalia; order Diprotodontia; family Vombatidae; genus Vombatus; species Vombatus ursinus. Next base: position 638,497 of record NW_020954227.1, read on the forward strand.
CACCTTTCTCTAATGGAATTAGACAAAGCCTGGAAATTGAATAAGCAAATTTGCCATGCCTTTAGATTTTTGAATAGTTAAGCTTTGTGAATAGTCAGAAATGACAGTTCCAGCAATCTGAAAGTTGGAGAAGGTCAAATAAAGAGATATATGTAGTGAATACAGAGACGAATGGAGTGATCTGCTTGAGCGAAAGCCGAATGAAGTAAGCAGAGCCAAGAAAACAGTATGCACAATGACTTTTATTGTTGAATTGTTTCAGTCATGTCTGATGACTCTCTGGGATCCCTTTTGGGATTTTCTTGGCAATGATATTGGAGTGGTTTACTATTTCCTTCTCCAGTTCATTTTACAGATGAGGAAACTGAGACAAACAGGGTTAAGTAACTTGTCTAAGGTCACACAGCTAGTAAGTACTGAGGTCAGATGTGAACTCACGGAGATGAGTCATCTTGATTCCAAGCCCAGCGCTCTATCCATTATGCCGCCTAGCTGCCCTGTGCACAATGACTATAACATTGCAAATGGAAAGAACACACACATACACACACCCACACACCCACACACACACCTGAAGTCAATGTTGCAAAATTATCAGGAATAAGGATGGCTTAAAAAAAAGGGGGGGGGGGGATTTGAGAAGATACTCCCAACTAACCCCTTTGGAGAGGTGGGAAGTCCATAACTTTTGCACGTATTTTCAGATGTTTTCAATGTATTGATCAGTTATGCTGATTTTTCCTCTTCTTTTCCTTTTTTCTTTTTTGTTCTTAAAAATACTCTTTGTTATATGGGATGGTTCTCTGGGAGAAGGAAAGGAAAAGGAAGGGATACTGGGGGAAACTATGTTGATGTAAAAAAAAAAGACCTCAATGAAAACTCACTTTTTAAAAAACTGGGGGAACAACTCAGATCTTCTCTTTTTCTCCTTCCCCAAATAAGTCATGGGGTAGCACCTCGGAGTATTCCCTTTGTAAGTCAGACTGATTTCTTTCTAATAACTTCTGCAATATTCAATGTTTGTTTACTGATATCTGTTGTTTTACTGTTTCTATTATGACTATAGCAGTGATATGAGTAACTTGGATATTGCATCCTTAGAATAATGGTTTCTAACAATAAACAAACCTAGATGACTTGCCTTATTGTGGTATGAGTTCAGACAGACTGAGACCCTTATGAATTTTACATACATAAACTATAGTTTGTGACATGGCCTAAAATTTCTGAGTAATAAATCCTGAGTGCTCAGTCCCTCGTTGGAGATTTTCTAAGTTTATTTTTGTTTTAACTAAGGAGTCTGTTCAGACTTCCATTTCAATTGGTGTCCATTGAGGAATTTTCAGGTGCTCCTTTTGCAGCAAGGACCTACTAGAGTTTTTTGTTTGGACCTCTAGTTGAAATTCGCTGTGTTGCATGGATCCCTGGAGAAATTTTGGATTCCTTATGTGTTGCAAGGTCTCTGAGGAATTTTAGCAGCCTCCAAGTCCATAATACTCATGGAGAAAGCCTCTATGTTTGGGTAGTTTATAAGGACTTGCCTACTGTGGGGGGGAAAGCTAGATTTTTCTTTCTCCTTTTCACCATCATCTCCTCCTCCTCCCCCTCCTCTCCCCTTTTCTTTATTGTTTTTAGATTGGGGAAAGCTTTTGAAAGCACTAATATAGGTGAGACACTACGATAATTTTGTAAACTGATGCATGCTTTAAAAATTGTGCATGATGAATTTTGAAGTGATTGTAATTCCCAGGTCCACTAGCTATGGCAGGCTTATATGCTTGTGGAAAAATGTAAATTTCCAGATTGTTTGTGAATTATGCCACATGGACTTCACAAAAAATTATCCATGTGTATTTGCTGAAGATACTAAATATTAAAGTAAAAAAATGTAATGGGGGTGTTAATTGGGGTTTCCCCCATAGTTGGTTGATGTGGTCATTGATATAATCACAAATGACAAGGTGTTAATTCCTTAACAAGGTGTTAAGACTCTGTGATTCATTTACAATGTGTGAACACCTTTCTCTGACAGAATTAAAGAGAGCCTGGCAATGGATAAGCAAACAAATTGGCCATGTCCCTGGGGGCTTTAAATAGTTAAACCCTAGACTCAGTAGGAGAGTTAGAATTCCAGAGTTGCAAACAGTTGAAGTGAGATCCAGTATTTAGGCAAGAATTCAGCTCTTCACCTACTGAAAGGAAAGGGGATTTTTGTCTCTTCCCCAATTCTCCATTGGTCATGGCATCTGGCAAAAAGTGTGATAAAATATAATGAACAATTACTGTACCAGAATGACTGGCAAAAGGTAATAATGCAAAGAAACCTAGGAAGACTTTATGAACTGATACAGAATGCAATGAGCAGAACTAGGAGAACAATTTAGACAGTAACTGTAATCATGTAAAGGAAAATAACTTTGAAAGACTTAAGAACTTTGATGAATGTAATGAACAATTTAGGACTCCAGAAAACTGATGAAAAGCATTCTTCCCACCACTTGGCAGAAAAATGATGGAATAAATGTGCAAAATAATATATGTTTTTAAGTGTGGCCAATGTTTGTTTTGTCTACGATGGTTACAATGGAAGCCTATTATTTGAATAGCAGAAAAATGGTGGAGGAAGTAAATAGTGGGTAGTGATATAATAGAAAAAAGAAGGAAAGAAGAGTATTGATAGAATATTAAAAATAAAGAATAGAGCAAAAAAAGTTCAGAAAGGATACACAGGGGCAGTTTTGATATACTGAGTTAAATTTAATATACATTTTAAAAAACCTATGCATAATAGAACTTCAATTTCATTATCAATTATCTTTTGTTCTATTCTTTGTATATTCGAATGCTCATATCTATTGTTTTTAAAGTTGTTAATAAACAAAAAGTAATTAAAATAAATTTTTGATGAATTGAATTGGGACCTTTGAAGTCTAGTATATCCAGTCCAGTATTCTGCTGCCAATGGCATCTCCAAAGAATGTTCTGAGACAATGTATGGTTCTTTGCTTCTGATGTGAACCTTAAAGATTAGGTGCATACCATCTTCTTGAATTACCATTTATGGCTTTAACAATATGACGTTCATCCAGACAATTTTTGAATCTTGAAGTTCCTTGAAGTCCAGGCTTCAATTTTCATGAGCTCTTAAAGATTATGGGATTTAGAGATGAAAGGCATCTGGGAGATCATCTAGTCTAACATCTTGTTTTGCACATGAGGAAATGGAAGCTTAGAGAAGTGAAGGACTTTCTCTAATGTCAATTAGATAGTAAATAGCAGAGATGGGATCTTAACTTGGGTTTTCTAACCTCTCATCCATTTTTCTTTCCATTGAGCTAAATTTCCAAATGTCTTTTTTTCTGTTCCCTAGTGCTTATTGTTGCCCTCTGTACATATTGCATCTTAAATGGTAACTGACTAAAATAACTATTGATTCTTTGTATCAGTGGCTGTTTTCTTTCAAAAAAAAAAAAACCTAACAATAAGCTCAACATTGACCCATCATCTTAGATATGGCTTTATTTAGTCATTATTTTTCTGAGACTCATAATATTTTGCTTCCTCTATAATTCTGTTATGGGGGTTTGATGAATGCTTAGATTACCTAAGGTGGCGTTATTCATGTAGAAGGTGATCAGGGACTTGTTTCTGGGGGATTGGAGAAATGTCAACATGCAAGTACAGTCTGTGTACCAAGGGTTTGGAAGCAGTCTTTTTCCATGGGCTACATAGCCAGAAAAGCCTTCATCTTTAAAAATGACCAACATCTGAGCATTGTCAGGACTTTTTCTGACTGAGGGTGAAAGAGTGACTTCTTCACTCATAGAAGGTGACAACATGAGGTTAAGTGCGGGAAAGGCCTAAAGGCTGCACCTGCTTAGTTTGTGTTGTCCTGAAAAATGATCCTGGGGTTTTGGCCTTTCCCTTTAATCTTTTCCATTCTAGGTGCAGAAAGTTGAGTCTCTGATCCAACATGGAAGTGATAGCCATAGAAAGCTGGGAATCCAAAAGTCCAGGCCAATCCAGCAGCAAAGCTGTGAGGATCAAAGTTCTGGGAAATAGTCTGTCTGAGCTTTGGATTTGGAGTTGATAGAACTAATGAAGTGTAAGAATTGAGCTAAATTGTGAGCCTAATCCCCTCCTATCCCTAGAGGTTGAGGTGGTATGGGAGGAATGATGCCTAAAAGTGTTGGAGAAATGTTTATGTATTTGTTCTTGCTACTTCGTTGAAGTAAACATCCCTTTGTAAAATCTAATTCAATATTAATTGGTTAAATAGAACTGGGGTGCTAGTCAGAGACCCTAAAATAAGAGGAATACAGTTGATGGGGTTTTGAGCTAATGGCAATGAAGAGAGACTTCCCAATGCCTTTAGAGTACTAGAGAACCTGGTAGGAATAAAATTGCAACAAGTTTGACTCAGAGAGTGAGGCCAGAGTAACCATGTTACAGTTCTGTCTACCATAACATTATTGTTCCCAATGATATTGATTAGACTTTATAAATCTTGGACCAAAAAGCTGATTATTCCTTAGTGTACTGGTAAACCATTGTTAATTAAAGATATTCAAGCACTCATGGAAAAGAAAGGTACTGTAGGACTGAATAAATAAGCACACCTGAGTTTTCAAAAAAGGAAAGAGAACCTAATCTGTCAACTACAGGCAAGTGAATTTAACTTTAATTCCTAGAAAAAGTCTATAACAAATCATTAAAGAGGTGGTTAATGAACATCTAGCAAAGGAATTAGTAATTATAATTAACCAGCATGGATTCATCAAGAACAGGTAAAGCCAGATTAATCTTATTTTCTTTTTTTTTAACTTCATTAATTTATTTTGATTGATCAACAATCACTTCCATATGCAATCTTATTTTCTTTTAAAAGTTAGCTTGACAAACTATTAGATCTAAGGAGTGTGATTATAACAGCAGTGACTGGGGCACCCCTGAGTATAGCACTCTTGATTCTCTGGACTGAAGTAACTTCAATAGAATTGGACATGTGCTCTAGCTCTTTGCTGATGGATATGAACTATTCTAGGATAACACAGGTAACTCCTCATTGTTTCTCTGTGACTAAAGGACTGCAATCAAAAGAACCCTTCCTCACGCCACCCCATAGACTATATATGAGAATTGTAGAAACATCTGTGACTCTGAGAACTCTTTTTTTTTTTAGACCTCTAACAGGTGTGTGGGTAGAGGATTCCCTTCCCCTCCCACCCAGTACCAACGGCAGCTTGGAAATCTGAGATGGATTCCAAGTTCCTGGTTGACTTCTTCTGTCCTTTTGTTTCCATACACAGGTCAGTTACTAATGATCCTGAAAAGTGTACCTTTCCAGTTCTGTGATTACTGTTCATGATTTCCTGGGATCTGGGCTTCAGCTGATCAGAAGTAAGAGGATTTTCTTAACAGACCACTTCTTGGAGAATACCGCCACAAGGATCATCACATATCTGAAGGACTAAAAAAGCTACCCCTTGGCTGGCCAGGGTGTCTGGATCTTGGTATGGACAAAGAAGGTCCAAATTAAAAATGAAATATTTGGCAGTCTCATAAAGTCTGGTAACTTTCTGGGGAAAATATTATGAGTCTGATAGCTAATTTAGTGTTTTGTTTCCTATATTTACTTTTCAAGCCTTCTGTGTCTTAGGCATTTTCTGTGGCGGAGGAAATAAATAACTCTCCTATACTTGATACCCATATTGTACAATGAGTAGCCTTTCTTGAAGGGACTCCATTGCTCACATTTTGAAGAGACCCTACAAATGAGCCATTATTAAGCTTTGTTTTAGAGATTTCTCTGCAGTTATGCAAGGGTGAAAGCAGAGCCCAAGAATGAACCTCATTCCCTTTCTCCTTTCACATAAGCCTCATCCCCAAGATTACAATGGAATCTTTTTCATCTTAAATATTTCCCTTGGTGTGTTAAATGAACAGTTGTCCTGTACCTGATACCTATATTGTACAATGAGTATCTTTTCTAGAAAGGACCCCATTATTTACATTTTGGGGAAGCCCTAGACATGAGCCATTCCTCACTTTATGAGAGTGTTCCTTTAAGTTTTACTTTGGAGCAAAGGAAGCAGAAGAATGAAATCTTAACTCCGTATGAACCATGGTTCCCATGGACCCTCATGTTCTATGTGAATGAAATTTTCCTGGATTTTAACAAAGAATTTGATAAAGTAAATCATTCTATTCTTAAGGAAAAGCGGAAGAGATGTGAACTAAACGGTGATATATTTAGATGGATTGAGAACTAGTTTGAATCAATAAAATTAAGGGTTGGAAGAGAATGCAAAGACCACCTAGTCCAAGGTTGTGTAACCTGCGGTCTCGAGGCCACGTGTGGCCCTCTAGGTCCTCCAGTACAGCCCTTTGACTGAATCCAAAAAAATTGTTCATAATTCTGTGAAGTTTGGATTTAGTCAAAGGGCCACAATTGAGGAACTAAAGGGCCACATGTGGCCTTGAGGCTGTAGGTTCCCCACCCCTGACCTAGTTCAATCCATATGTAAAAGGAATCCAAAAGGATCTTGACATGCTAGAGCACTGGGCTGACTCTAAAAGACAAAATTTAATATGGATAAATATAATATCTCATGCTTGCATTAAAAAAAAATCAGCTCACACATTGATTATTACCTTTCAGTTGATTTCCCTGTCTCAAATTTTTCCCTCCCCCGGTCCATCCTCCTTTCAACTGTCAACTTCTTAAAGTAAGGTTCTGGTCATGTCACTCCCATATTCAATGAACTCCAATGGCTTCCTATTATGTTCAGGATCAATAAACTCCCCTGTTTGGCACTCAAAGCCCTTCACAACCTGCCCCTTCCAGCCTTTCCTATCTTCTTATGCCTTACTCCCTTCCTCCTCTATCCCATGTAGTCTTCAATCCAATGATACTGGCCTCCTTGATGATTCATGAACAAGACTACTCAGCAGAATTGAGCATAATCTTTCAGGGGAGGAGATGGTCATTCAATGAAATGGGGGACTTCCAAATTTTCCTGATGAATACATCAGAGCTCAACAGAAAATTTGATCTTCAAATGTGAGACTCAAGAGAGGCATAAAAAGGTAAACAATAGGAAAGAAAAACAAACAAACATGTTATTCAAAGGTTAAACTGTTTATATCCCTGCATGGGAAGATGATACTTGTAACTCTTGAGAACTGTATCTTTATTATGACATTTAGAAGGGTATATACATAGATAGAGGATGTGGGTCTAAGTTGACATTGACATGATGTTAGAAAATTAATTAAGGGGTGAAAAAAGTGTAAATTGCATCACATGAAAAGGTACAAAGACCTATTACAGTATAGGGAAAGAAGGGAGGGAGGTGAGCATTATTTGAACCTTACTCTTATTGGATTTGGCTCATACACATTTACTTGGGTATAGAAATCTATCTTAACCTAGAGGAAGTAGGAGAGGAAAGTGGAAAGAAAAGGGAGCAGGTGGATAGAAGGGAGGGCAGAAGAGAATGAAGAAGTAGCAAAAAGAGAAAGGGGGCAGATTGAGGGAGGCAGTGGTCAGAAGCAAAACACTTGTGAGGAGAGAAAGGGAAAACAGAAAGTGAAAAGCATAAATGGGAAAATAGGATGCAGAGAAAGACACAAATAGTAATTATAACTCTGAATGTGATAGCATAATCCTACAATATGTTGTTTATAAGAAACATGTTTCAAACAGAGAGATACACACAGAGTAAAGGTAAAAGGTTTTAGCAGAATATATTATGCTTCAGCTGAAGAAAAAAGGAGGGGTAGCAACCCTGATCTCAGACAAAGAAACAGCAAAAATAGATGTAATTAAAAGAGATAAGGCAGGAAACTGTATCTTACTAAAAGGTATCAAAGACAATAAAGTAATATCAATACTAACCATATGCACTGAGTAGTATAACATCCAAATTCTTAGAGGAGAAATTAAATGTTACAGGAAAAAATACACAGCAAAACTATCCTAGTGGGGGATATCCACCTTCCACTCTCAGAACTAGATAAATCTAACCACAAAATAAACAAGGAACATGTTAAGGAGGTGAATAGAGTTTTAGAAAAGTTAGATATGGTAGACCTCTGGAGAAAACTGAATGGGGATAGAAAGGACTATGCCTTTTTTTCAGTGGCACATGGCACCTATACAAAAATTGACTATGTATTATGGTGTGAAAACCTCACAAACCAGTTCAGAAAGGTAGAAATATTAAATGCATCCATTTCAGATCATGATGCAATAAAATTACATGTAATAAAGGGCCATGGAAAGATAGACTAAAGATTAATTAGAAACTAAATAATCTAATCCTAAAGAATGAGTGGCTCAAACAACAAATCATAGAAACAATCAATAACATCATCCAAGAGAATGACAATAATGAGACAACATACCAAAACTTATGGGATGCAGCCAAAGTAGTTCTTATGGGAAATTTTATATCCCTAAATGCTTGCATGAATAAAATAAAGAGGAGACTGAGAAGGGAATTTATAATTTTCATATAAATTGATATGATGTGTGAAATGAATATATTAATAATTTAGTTTTCTCAAGAGCTGTCTCCCTGGCTCAGGAGTCAGAGCTCACAATGCAGCTTAAACTGATTAATTAAAACTCTGACAATACTCACAATTAGTGGACCTTAAGTGAAGTGAATCAAAGATTGTAGAATCTGTTCCTGTTACAGATTCCTGACTCTGTACTCTAGGGGAGGTAGTCATGACCACCAAAGACTTGACATAAAACAGAACATAAAATGGAAGTGGACAGCAGAATAACACATATAACAATATTTTGGGGTGTATGTTATGTTGAAGAATTGTATTGTGAGACTTGTGGGTTTCTCATGGGAAACCACTAAATGATTGTTTGTAATCCACCTTCCCCCCTCCTTCCCCACATGTGATTTAAGTACATAACCTGTGCTTTCACTACAGCTAAGAGAACATTACTCACTCTGAAATTCATGTTGTGAAAGACTAACTATGTTTCCATCCATCCTACCTGGCCCCCTTCTTTTTGTATTCCCTCCTTTTACCCTGTCCTCCTCAAAAGTGTTTGCTTCTGATTACCCTCTCCCCCAAACTTCCCTTCCTTCTATCACCTTCCACCCCTGTCTCTTATTCCCTTCCACCTTATTTTCCTATAGAGTAAGATAGATTTCCACACCCAAGTGAGAGTAAGATTCACTCATTCTCTCTCACCTCCCCCCCTACCCTCCACTGTTAAAGCTTTTTCTAGCCTCTTTTATGTGAGATAATTTACTCCATTCTATCTCTCCATTTCTCCTTCTCCCAGTACAATCCTCTCTCACCCCTTAATTTTATTTTTTAGATATCATCCCTCCGTATTCAACTCGCCCTGTGCTCTCTGTCTATATATATATTCATTCCCTCCAACAACCCTAGTACTGAGAAAGGTCTTGTGACTTACAAATATCATCTTTCCATGTAGGAATGTAAATAGTTAAATTTTAGTAAGTCCCTTTTGATTTCTCTTTCCTGTTCACCTCTTCATGCTTCTCTTGAGCCTTGTATTTGAAAGTCAAATTTTCTATTCAGCTCTGTTCTTTTCATCAAGAATGCTTGAAAGTTCTCCATTTTTTGAATATCCATTTGTTCCCCTGAAGGATTGTACTCAGCTTTGCTGGGTAGGTGATTCTTGGTTTTCATCCTAGCTCCTTTGACCTCTGGAATATTGTATTCTAAGCCCTCAGATCCCTTAACGTAGAAGCTGCTAAGTCTTGTGTTATCCTGATTGTGTTTCCACAGTACTTGAATTGTTTCTTTCTGGCTGCTTACTATATTTTCTCCTTGACCTGGGAACTCTGGAATTTGACTATAATATTCCTAGGAGTCTTCCTTTGGGGATCTCTTTTAAGAGGTGATTGGTGGATTCTTTCCATTTCTATTTTACTCTCTGGTTCCAGAATCTGAGGGCAGTTTTCCTTGATAATTTCTTGAAAGATGTTATCTAGGCCCTTTTTTTAAATTATGGTTTTCAGGTATTTCAATAATTTTTAAATTATCTCTCCTGTATCTGTTTTCCAGGTCAGTTATTTTTCCAATGAGATATTTCACATTTTTTTCTATTTTTTCTTTCTTTTGGTTTTATTTTATAATTTCTTGATTTCTCATAGAGTCATTAGCTTCCATTTGTTCCATTCTAATTTTTAAGGAAGTATATTCTTCAGTGAGCTTTTGAACTTCCTTTTCCATTTGGCCAGTTCTGCTTTTTAAGGCATTCTTCTCCTCATTGACTTTTTGGACCTCTTTTGCCATTTGGGTTAGGCTATTTTTTAAGGTGTTATTTTCTTCAGTCTTCTTTAGCAAGCTGTTGACTTGTTTTTCATGATTTTCTTGCATCACTCTCGTTCCTCTTCCCAATTTTTCCTCTACTTCTCTTACTTGATTTTCAAAATCCTTCTTGAGCTTTTCCATTGCCTGAGACCAATTAATATTTTTCTTGGAGGTTTTGGATGTACGAGTTTTGACTTTGTTGTCTTCTTCTGGTTGTATGTTTTGATCTTCTTTGTCACCAAAGTAAGATTCTATGGTCTAACTTTTTTTTTTTTGCACTGTTTGCTCATGTTCCCAGACAATTACTTGACTTTTTAACTCTTTGCTAACTCTCTGCTTCCAGTGTGGAAGGTGTACTGTCTCAGGCTTCAGGAGTTTTGAGCATCTGTTTTCAGAGATACTTCTAGAGACCTGTAAATTTTCAGTTCTTCCAAGGTGGTATGATCAAAGGAGAGATTTTTGGTCCTTTCCTGGCCTGTGCTCTGGTCTATGAGTGACCACAAGCACTCTTTTCTGCCTTGGAACTGTAAGGAGAGGGAATCCTCTCCACAGCCACCACAAGCTCCACCACACTAGTGCTTTTCCTCGCCCTAGAACTGCCACCCAAGACTGTGACCCAGATCCAAGCACGGGCAAAGCAAGAGAATCCTTCACCAGCAGGGAGATCCCTGCAATCCCCCTCTGATCAGCCACTCAATCCCTGCACAGTCTGTGGGCTGAGAGCCCTGGAAGCAACCTCTGCTGCTGTGGCAGCTGCCCTAGGCCTGCCGTAGGGCTAGGCCTGGACTGTGTTCCTCTCTCACAGAGGTACAACAGATCTTTCCCATTCACCTTCTAAGTTGTCTTTGGCATTTGTGGGTTGAAAAGTCTGGAAACCACCATAGCTGCCCATGATTCAATCTCTTGAGGCCTGCTCTGGGTTTGCTCTGGCCCTGTCTTTGCCTGTGTGGCCCACACTGAACTATGCTCCTTTCCCAGACACGCGCAACAGACCTTTCTTATCAACCATCAAGTTGTCATGGGCTGGAAATTTTTTTCACTCTGTCTTTTTGTGGGTTCTGCTGCTCTAGCATTTGTTTAGAGTCATTTTTACAGGTATTTGGAGGGGTTTGAGGGAGAGCTCAAGCAAGTCACTGCTTTTACTCTGCCATCTTGGTTCCGCACCCCTTCCCCCTCCCCCCTCATCAGAAGTTTTTAAGAGGTGGACATAGGGTGAAGCCTTGAGCTCTTCAGTATGGGGAGAAGGGATAGGTGCTGCCAGATTTTTTCCAGAAGTCCTAGCTCACTTGACTAACAAGTCCAACTCCCCCAGCTCTCCATTAAGGGCCTAGCTTCAGATCAAACCTGGCTTTTCATTGTGAGGAATGCTTCAGAGCTCCTTTTCTTGATCCAGATCACTTTTATAAGGGCTAGGTTTTTTTTTGTTGTTGTTTGTTTATTTTGTTTTGTTTTTTGGCACATGGATTTAGCTTTTGTGGCCATCTTTTTTCTTGAAATGCAGGGCTGGTTACGGCCTGTAGTTTTTCTCTCCTCTCTGTTATAAATACGGTCTGAGCTATGGACTGCGGGGGTTTTTATTTTTGCACTCAGTAAAAAAAAAATGTTTTTTGCATTAAGAGTTGCCTGGTGATTGGCTTTGTGCATGGTTAAACCAGTTGAAATTAACTTTTTAATTGGGCACTTGGATGGAATTATGGAATGCTTATTTCTTATAATTCAAGTGAATTGCTAGCACAATGTGTAATAATTGTAGTTGTGAACTTGTATTTTGTGTATTTATGTTGTTATATTCCCTTATAGTATATTTGTGTATTGTGTACTTGTTAATTAAGTGGTGTTATTGTCTTTGAGTGTATACCTTTAACATGGGACATGTGTGGTAAAGGAGGTGAGGATGTGTGGTAAAGGCATGGGGAAAGATACAGCAGTTACTATTAACAAACCCCCAGAATAAACATGTGCCTTTCAAATGTATAAGAAATATAGCTTTGACTGTCCCTCATATTGCCAGAATTGGATTGATTTGACTTGTGATGACTCTAAACTTTGCTGGCCTCTTTGGGGCAGCTTTGATAAGACCAGATTAGAGTATTTAAGGCAGAAACTGATGAATAAGGAAACAGCTTCTTGAGTGGGACAGCTATAATATAATATAATTATATATGCATATATAATAATGATATAATTACATGATAATAATATAATATAATATAATTATATATATATAATATAATATAATGGTACTCGGGGCAAGGGAAAAGTGTGAGGGATTGTCTGATGTTGGTTACGTGCCATGTGGGGGTTGTGGCAAGATGGGGCAGGGACAAGATATTAAGAAGTAACCGGAGCTTACGCTCCCGAGGCAGGGGGCTGTGCCATGTGGAGTTGTGGTGAACTGGGATAGGAACTGGATACGGGGAAGTAACCGGAGCTCATGCTCCTGAGGCAGGGGGCTGTACCATGTGGAGTTGTGGTGAACTGGGATAGGAACAGGATACAGGGAAGTAGCCGGAGCATGTGCTCCTGAGGCAGGGGGCTGTGCCACATGGGAGTGGGACAGCAGAGAAGGAGCTTCCTTTGTCACATCCTCTCCCTTGGTGCAGTGCTAACCCCAGACATCCCTTTCCGGTATCTGATCCTACAATCAGTCACTAGTAGGCGGGCTGAGGAGGAGGGGCTAGGAAGATATATAAGGGGCGGCAGGATCGGAGCTCTCTCTCTTGCTCTTGCTTTCCTGCTTGGCCTTGCTGTGATGGCCTCTGAATAAAGTTCGAGTGCTTGCACCTCCCGATCGGCTCGTCTCTATGTTTATCCGGGTGGGCTCCGAAGACTGGTAAGTATGACCCTGGCAGCCTGCTCCTGTTAGGAGGAGAGTGCACGGCGCGACCGGCACAGAAAAGCATAGGTCTGAATTAGAATTAGTGAAAGAAAGGATTAAATCATTTGAAAATCTCCTTAACAACCCCCCAACTACCTAAAATATACTCACCTTTAGCAAAAGACTACACCAGTTTCCCTGTTTCTATGTTCCCTTTCAAAGTGCAAGCCATAGTTCTCCCAGGAAAACACCCTGAGGAGAGTAGTTTGATTAGGACCTAGGGTTTCAAGCCCTGGCAGTGTGGAGAACTCCAGGCTATTGCTGAGGAGTACCTCAGTCCCAGGGTGGAACCCATAGGCTTTGCTGAGCAGTTCCAACTAACCCGGTATTCATACAGACCTGGGTGTCCAGATTGTGTCAACTCATGGTTGCCCTAGTCAGGAAGGGGGAGACTAAGAATTGGTGTCAAAAGGCTGGCTAGGAAGACCCAGAGGAGGATCTTAGGATAGACTGGGACTTGGAGGGCCAAGGTAAAGAGCACTACCAACTTGCCCAAGTTATGGGTGAAAAGCTCCTTGCATTCCCCTGACCCACTGAGTTAACAAAAGTCCAAAATACTAAACAGGACCCTGGGGAAACTGTCAGTTTTATGACAGACTTGCCCAAGCATTTGATATCAATTCCTGGCTCCAGCATGATAGTGCAGTAGGGCAAATTCAGTTTGTTTCCTACTTTCTTAACAATCTTCACCCACCCATCTCTAAGCTAATTAAGGTATTTCTGATTGACAACACTCTGACAACTCACCTTGGGACTGCAGCATGGCTGGCAGCTACTCTGGCAGAGGAGAATAAAGACAGTAAAAAGGAACCTAGAGAAGCAAAAAAGAAATTTTTTTCTTACAGCCCCTCTGCAGCAGCTGTAGCCCACTCCTTACCATCCCCAACACATCCCCTATTGTCTCTGGCAGTCCTTCCCTGTACCATCAAAATCAAACAGGCTAGGAGTTTGTTTTAATTTAGAAAATTTGGCCGCTGGAGGAAAGTCTGTAAAATAACGACTGGGGTAGATACTGAAGAGAAAAAAAAGGAAGCACCCTAAAAAGAATTGAGGGACCCTCCCTGCAATCCCAATCACTCAGCATTAGTAGGCTTCAGGGAGCGCTGGCAGGAGGGCTGGCAAAAGGAGGGGTTGTACAGGTGATGCCCATAATCCCCATGACTCCTGTTAGAGATATTTCCTTGCTCATGCAGCTGCAAGAGGCATTGCTCTAGTTGACACTGGTGCCACACTCTCAGTTTTAAACCCCTCTGCCTTCCCCACTAGCCTCCCCCAGAGTCAAGAGTGTATCTCAGTTGTGGGGATTGCTAATAAGACCGTTGTAGCCCATATCTCAGAACCATTCTCCCTTTTTATTGGAGAGATCAAGGTTTTTCATCCTTTTGTCCTGGTCCTTGAGGCTGCTAGACAGGCTTCATTTGACCCAGGATGGACCACTTCCTTGTGTCTTTTATCCCCAATATACTCCTTAACCCCTTTCAATAATCCATCTCTCAACCAAGTTCCCTCCAGCTTACAGATTTCAGATATTACTGATTTGTTATTGTTTCAGGTCAGTTATCAGTGTCCCACCTATTGTTGTGCAGTTAGCTTTCCCATCTGATTTATTCACATCTGAGAAGGAGGGAATGTAGTTAGTGTTAGTATATTCAATCTTGCCACTTATTTACCCAAGGTAGAAAATGAGGATGAGACTTTAGACCATGACTGTGTAATTTACTTGGATATCTTGATTTCCCCAGGAGGACCTGAAGGAAACTCCCTTAGGGTGAGTGGACTTTGACTGGTATACTGATAGATCTGGCCTCAGAAATGAGGAAAGAGACTTAGTTACCAGTTATGGCATCACCATTACCACAGAAGTGGTTGACGCTTCATCACTCCTGATGCCCATTCGGCAGAGCAAGCCAACCTTGCAGTAGCCAGAGCTTGTGCATTAGGAAAATGAAAAAGTATTAATATATACACTGATAGCATTTGGGGTGGTACAAGACTTTGGGATGCTATGGAAACATCGGGGCTTCCTCACTTCCTCAGGACAGCCCATTAAAAATCAGAAATGGGTTTCCCATCTATTAGACTATTACTTTCCCAAGCTATAGCAGTAATTAAAATTCCAGGACACAGTCGAGAAAACAGCATTCATGCCTGTGGAAACGACTTGGCTGACCAAGCAGCTAAAACTACAGCTTTAACTCCTCAAATTCCTAAGGTACAAGTCCCCATAAATACTGCCTTAGTAAGTCCATCTTGCTCTGAAGGCCTGCCTAAGCCTCCTAGCCTAACAAAAGAAGATAGCTACTGCCCAGAAAAGAATGCTTATCACAAAGAAAGATAAACTTCAAAAGGAAGGATGTAAGTTTGATAAACTGTGGGATTATGGGTCTGCCCAAATGGACTTACAGTACTCCCTAAGAACTTATCCCTCCTTATGATGGAACACCTTTATTCATTCAGCAACCAGGAACCAAACAAGCTAGTGGCACTAGCTCAAAAATATCATTCAGGAAGTTTTTACAGAGCCAATGTCACTGCTTATGAGATACGTTCCACCTGCCCCAAGCATAATGTATCCAAACCTCTGAAGCCTGCTTGTAGCCAGTTTCCTCTCCTAGATGGACCCTTTAAAACCTGGCAGATCGACTTTATTCAACTGCCACCTGCCCTTGGATACAAATATGTTTTGGTTATGGTCTGTATGTTTTCCTGGTGGTTGGAAATGTTCTCCTGTCATACTGCCTCTGGGGTAGCAAAAATTCTCTTAGAAAAAAATCATTCTATTTGGGGGGGGTCCCTAAAGAAATACATAGTGGTAGAGGTACCGTTTCACAGGAGTTTCATTAGCTAAGCTACTTTCATCCTGGCCAATTACTCAGCACCTCCACTATGCCTATCACCCCCAGTCATCAGGAATGGTTGAAAGAGTTAATGGGATACTTAAAACCTCCCTTGCTAAACTCTCTGAGGAGCTAGGTATTTCCTGGCCTAAAACCCTACTTTTAGCCCTGTTAAGCCAGGTCTAGACCATTTGGTTCCCATCAGCTCAGTCCCTATGAGATAGTAACAGGATGCTCAATGCTGTTGTACCCATGAGTGGGAAGTATAGCAGCCAAAGGCTCTCTGCTACAATACTGCATTGGGTTAGCTCAGAAGATATCAGAGACTTACCAACTTGTCTCATAGTCCCATTGTTTAGAAACTCCAACTGAAACAGCCCCAGATCTAACCTGGTGACTGGGTGTAATGGAGACATGAGCTCTGAAAACACTCCTTGTAGCCATGGTGGAAAGGCCTCTTTGCAGTCCTGCTCACTACCTCCACTGTAGCCAAACTCTTGGGAGTGGAGTCCTGGTTTCACCTGTCACATCTCAAAAGGGCAGTATTACCCACTTGGGATTTCAGAACTCGTGGGTGACCTGACTCTAAAGATTAAATGGGGTCTAAAGCAGCCTATATCTGAGGTAGACAGCTGTTCCCAAGACCCCCAGAATGAGAAGAAGACAACTGCTGATGTAGATCACCAACCCAAGAAACCGGACATGGGCTAAGGTTTGCAGTTACTTCCTCTATGAACTACGCCTTTTTTTCTCCTTGCTACTGTCCCCTCAATCTCTTAATGTTCAGAGAAGTAGTAGTTTTTTCTTTCTTTCACTTTTGTGTGGTACTTATCTCCTCAAGTTGTGATTTAAGTTGTGATTAATGAAAATTTTGCTATTTCAGGTAAAAATTCCCAAATTTACTTTGAGTTTTGATTGCAGGGATAGTTGTCTGAATTGTCACAAAACCAATAAAAGAAAGTGGCATATGTGTCAGTTTGAGGACTGCTAAGGTGAATATCTGTTCCTGGGAAAGGTTGTAAGGACAATTTAGGACACAGCCTAGATATAATCCTCCTGATTTTATTTCCTCATTGTGTTATTTCCTTTCCAGAAAAGGAAAATTCTCACCTGGTTAATCCTGTGCAATGCTTTAACACTGTGTAACTACCTGATTGGCTGTCAGATGTGACTTATGTGTGGAATCAAGCAGAGCTAAGGAAGTTTTTCCCATGTTATATGATAACCCTGTCCCTCTTTTTTTCCTTTCACAGCAAATTTCTATGATCAAGAAATTTTTTGAAATTATGTTTCAAATAAATGTTCCTCATTGACCTTCAAGAGTTGTTCTGATGTTTTTGGTTGAAAGGAGGAAATGACAGGTGAATTTATAATTTTCATATAAATTGATATGATATGAGAAATGAATATACTAATAATTTAGTTTTCTCAAGAGCTGCCTCTCAGAGCTCACAATGCAGCTTAAACCTATTAATCAAAACTTTGACAACACTCACAATCATTGGACCTTAAGTGAAGCAAATCAAAGATTGTAGAACCTGATCCTATCACAGAACTCTGGTTCTGTACTCTAGGGGAGGTGGTCACAATTCCCAAAGACTTGTCTCCAGAATTACCGTATTGTGGGACTTGTGGGTTTCTCATGGGAAGCCACTAAATGATTATTTGTAATCCACCTTCTCCCTTCCTTTCCCACTTGTGATTTAAGTATATAACCTATGCTTTTATTTCAGCTAAGAGAACATTTCTCATTCTGAAACTGATTAATTAAACTACTTGATTACTGGCACTCCTGTCTCTAGGCCAGCTTTGTGTGGCTCTGAACATTCTCAGGTGTCTCAGTAAAAATCCTGTTAACAAGACCAAAGAATTGGGCTTGCAACCAAAAAAACTAGGAAATGAACAAATTAAAAATCCCCAATTAAATACCAAATTAGAAATTCTGAAAATCAAAGGAGAGATTAATAAAATTGAAATTAATAAAACTATTGAACTAATAAATAAAACTAAGGGCTAGTTTTGTGGAAAAAAGAATAAATAGATAAGCCTTTGGTTAATTCATTTAAAAAAAAAGAAAGAAGAAAACCAAATTACCAGCATCAAAAATGAAAAGGGTGATTTCACCACCAATGAAGAAACATTTTATTATTAAATTATTTAAAACAATAATTAGGAGCCATTTTGCCCAATGGAATGACAATCTGCCAGTCTAAATGAAATGGATGAATACTTATAAAAATATAAATTGCTCAGATTAACAGAAGAAGAAATAAAATAAAGTAACCCCATTTCAGGAAAAGAAATTGAACAAGCTGTTGGTGAACTTCCTAAGAATCTCTAGGGCCAGATGGATTCACAAGTGAATTCTACCAAGCATTTAAAAAACAATTAATTCTAATACTATAGAAACTATTTGGAAAAGTAGGCAAAGAAGGAGTCCTACCAAATTCTTTCTATAATATAAATATAGTGCTGATACCTAAAACAGGAAAAACCAAAATAGAGAAAGAAAATAGACCAATTTCCCTAATGAACATAGATGTAAAAAATTTAAATAAAATATTAGCAAGGAGATTACAGCAAATTATCATGAGGATAATACACTAAAACCAGGTAGGATTTATACTAGAAATGCAGGGCTGGTTCAATATTAGGAAAACTATCAGCATAATTGACCATATCAATGACAAAACTAACAGAAATCATACGATTTTCTCAATAGATGCAGAAAAAGCATTTGACAAAGTGCAACACCCATTCATATTAAAAACACTAGAGAGCATAGGAATAAATGGAGTTTTCCTTAAAATGATGAGTAACATCTACCTAAAACCATCATCAAGCATTATATGTAATGGGGGTAAGCTAAGAAGCATTCCCAATAAAATCAGGGGTGAAACAAGGATGCCCATTATCACCACTGTTATTTAATATTGAACTAGAAATGTTAGCTTTAGTAATAAGAAAAAAGAAATGGAAGGATTAGAATAGGCAATGAAGAAACAGAGCTATCATTCTTTGCAGATGATATGATGGTATACTCAGAAAATCCTAGAGTCAACTAAAAAACTATTTGAAATAATTAAGAATTTTAGCAAAGTTGCAGGATATAAAATAAACCCATGTAAATCATTAGCATTTCTTTATATTACTAACAAAGCCCAGCAGCAAGAGGTAAGTAACTGTAGACACCATAAAATATTTGGGAATCTATTTGCCAAGACAAACCCAGGAACTATATGAACACAATTACAAAACACTCTTCACACAAATAAAGTCTGATCTAAATACTTGGAAAAATGTCAGTTGCTCATGGGTAGGCTGAGGTAATATAATAAAAATGACAACTCTACCTAAAACAATTTACTTATTTAGTGCCATACCAATTAAACTACCAAAAATTATTTTATAGCATTAGAAAAAATTATAACAAAACTCATCTGGAAGAACAAAAAGTCCAGAATATGAAGGGAATTAATGACCAAGATAAGGTCAAAATGGGTACATGAGTTAGACATATAGGATCTCTCCTCCCTTCTCCTCTCCTCCTTTCCCGTGTCCTCCTCTACTTTTCTCTGTTCTCTCCTCCCCTCCTCTCTCCTCCCTTCTTCTCCTCTGTCCTCCCCTCCCTTTCCCCTCTTCTCTTTCCTGTCCTGTCCTCTCTTTTCTTTGCCTCTCCTCTCCCTCCTCTTTCTTTCTCAAGACCAAGACCAGTTAGATATGTTATTGCATTTGAATGCCTTCCCAACTTGCTCTAGGATAAACTGTATCTATTTTTTTCATATTTTACTGTTCTTCTCTATACCAGTCTCTGTAGTTGACTGTCCATTGAGGTTACAAACTTGAAGATTCTTTACCCTTTTGCTGCATTGTAGATTGAATGACTTGGTATATACTTTCCATCATATTCTACCACTACTAAATTGCAGTTCTAGTCTCTGCAACCATCCTTGCTAGATGTTTTTAGGTTTCTCAATTTTTTATTTTTTGCAGCTACACATGCTGTGTCTTTAGGATTTTCTAACATTTTATCTTTTTATTTTATTTCAGGTACCTGCCTCTGTTCTAAGGCTTCAGTCAAATTCCTGAGTCCTATATCTCCTGTTTCTTCTGCAGGGGGATGTTGGTCCTGCCCTAGGGAAAAATCCCAACCTACGTCTTTGGAGACTCCTATTAGCATCTATAACGATTTCTGGTGCTTCTAATGTTTTTTTTTTTTTATCTCAAGTGAATTCTAATAATTTTCTTCAGATTCTCCCTCATTAATTAACTTCATTTTAACTTTTAGCATTTAGCATTCTCTTATCCTCTTTGAAACACTTACTAATAAGTTAATAATTATTTTCTAAAACTCTTCTTATTAGGAATTTTAGAAGGGCCTATATCCTTAGGTAATTTATAGAAAACCAATCAAGTTTTGTCTTTCTTCTCTTATCTCTTAGTACTTCACATCTCCCTAAATTATCAGTACCATTTCACAAAAGGCTTTCTATGTCTATCTGTCAAGTAATACTCTCTTAACTAGGAATCCTCTGTGTGTTTCTGTCTGCATTGCTAAGAACCAGTGCTCTTGGGATACAGCACCTAGATTACTTATATTGTCCTCTAAATTTAATAATAACTATAATTTATCAATAGATATTAATATTTAAAAATTAAACAATAAGAAATATGTTGGGAAATTAGTCTGACATGAAAATAAAACACTGGAAAACTTTTTTTTTCAAACCTTTTATTTCCTTTAGTAGATCTTTGTGATGTTAGGGTATATAATAATTACAAGATGGAATATCTCTCCAGTGAGTCCTTGCCAATGCAAAGGATATTCCAATAAATCCTGAACAACCCCCTTCTGCATTGCATAAATTAGGAACTGTGGGCATGAGTACCCAGCTTTTCCAAATCTTTCCCTAGTTTGACTTGATCAGCCCAATTTGGATTCTCACTGGCAGGTCAGGGTTCCCGGATAGGGTAGCCATGCTTCCGCAACTCCCTCTCATGGCCCCAGGAGTTATATTTATGTGGCAAAACTGAATCTCTACTACTCACAGGTACTGTTCCTGAACTCTTGTCAGTATAGTTTCCATTTAAACAAATCAGCCAAGATGACACCATTAACTCTTAATCAGGAAACATTTATTACACAGAATGGCCATAACAGTCCACTCTTAAACATGAGTCACTCTCTCTCACCCTTGTATATAGTATATATGTACAATGTACCTAGTATATACAATATACATCCACTTAGAGGAGTTGGCACAAACATAAAGAATACTAACCAGGAGACACATGCCTAGGGAAACTCATGCACCCAGGGCAACTTATGACTATACTTAAGACCTTGATATTCTTGGTCTCCTTGTGGAACAGTCTGCACCTAAGTCAACTGCTGAGTGGGGTCAATTCACCACTGACTTCTCTACTCAAATTATGCCTTAGCTGGGCTCTAAGGCAGTATTGTACTCCTTTGAGAAGCAGTTTCCTGAAGCCTGAGATCTGCAGAGTGACTCAAGTCACCTATCTTGGCTGGGCTTTAAGGAATTTCTTTCTCTCAAACCATAAGTGGCAATAAAAGGGCATGGGATGTTCTATCTAGGAACATCCCATATAGATCATTACAGTGCCCAGAAACTAAAAGACTGAAGATTCTAGGGAAATGAGATCCCAGACCCAAACTGAAGCACCATGATTTTGTGCAGGGAGTGTGAATAGGTACCTACTGGCAGCTTAGTCACTTACTACCCAGATCTGTGTCACACAGGATAGGCTGAGGAGGAAATCTGATCCAGGAGTGGTGTTTTAGTGTAGGAAGAGGTCAAGGGCCCTAGACTATATAATGAGCAAGGAACAAGTTCAGAAACAAGCAGCAGCTGTATGGCTCTGATCCCAGGAGCACAACTGGGCCTTTGCCCCAATCTCTATCCAGTATGAAATTTACAGTGAAGTAACCAGGAAAGGAATCCCAGACCAAAGCAAAGTCTTCAGTTCTGTCACTTTGAACCTTCAAAGCTTGCTAACTGACTGACAGTGGCTGAGATCAGTGACAGTCTTCTGGAACTTCCAGTCAGGGACAGGTACACAGGAATGTTATTCAGACCCAAACTTGGGCCAGGAACTTGCTAAATTCAAGACAGGAAGGCAGTGATAAGATTTTGCCCCAGATCAGACCAAAACTTAAAGGGCTGCTCCTGAGGTATCCCTGAGATTTTAAACAAACACAAAATTCAAAACCTCCCTCCCCCAACAAAGCAATAGAAGGACTGAAGAAGAAATAATCTCAGGCTAGATATTCTTTTTGAGAAGAGTACAGATCCCAGACCTAACATAAAAACCAAAGTCAACAGGTAGGCTGGGATAATAAGAAAATAAAAAAAGAATCCCACCATAAAGAATTATTATGGTAACAGGGAAGCCTAAAAACTGCAAGCAAAGACAAAAAAAAAAAAAGCTTGGACACAAGTCCAGTCAGAATGCCTGGAAGAGATGAAGCAAGAATTAAAAGAAAAAGCTAAAAACTATTTTAAAAATCAAATGAGAGTAGAAGAAGAAAAAATGAGAAAATAAACAAGAGCTATGGAAGAAAGATTTGGAAAGGGAAATAACAGCTTGGAACAAGATAGAAAAAACCTTAACCAAGAAAAAGTTACCTGAAAATTAAAATTAGAATTGACCAAAGAGACAATTAGAAATATCAAAATAAAGTCAACAGACTGAAAAAAAATTGAAGAAAATTTAAAGAAAACAAAAGTCAAAAATAAGTAACTTGGGAAACAAATCAAGGAAAGATTATTTAAGAATCATTGGACTACCTGAAAGCTATGACCAGAAAACAAAAAGGACCTAGACATCCAAACTTCAAAAAATTGTTAAAGGAAATTACCCAGATTTGTTAGAATGAGAGTACAGAATGGAAAAATAAAGAACCAATGTCATCTCCTGAAAGAAACCTCAAAATGAAAAGCATAACAGCTAATATCTAAAGCTTTCAGGTTGAAGAACAAAATACTGCAAGTGGCCAGAAAGGAAGACTTCAAATATTGAATGACCATAGGCAGAATCATGCAAAATTTAGCAGCCACAACTATAAAGAGGTAGAGAACTTTGAATGCAATATTCCAGGAGACAAAAGACCTAGGCTTACAATGATAAATACTTACTCAGAAAGATTGACTATGGGTGGGGGGGGGAAAGAGGACCTTAATAAAATAGAAGACTTCCAAGCATTCCTGATAAGAAGACCAGAGCTAGGTGGAAACTTTGGCATATAAACAGAGAAATCAAAAGATGCATAAAGGTGGAAAAACTCTATATTTTAATATAGGGAGATGAAACATGTATCCCTTCAGAACTTTATCATAGAAGAAGCTTAATTAGAGAGAGGACCTGGGTGTGGTTCTGATATATCTTGATGATCTTAAATAAGAAAGAGTAAGGGAAGAGAAAATGAATATGCCGGGGTGGGAGGAGAAGGGAGAAGGGAGAAGGAGAAATTATCTTACGTAATTGAGGTGTGGAAATAGAACCCCTCACAAACAAGGATGAAGGGCTTAGGGGTAGGGATTGAACAACACTTGAACCTTACTCTTATCTGAACTAATCAAAGGATGGAAGAACACACACACACACACACACACACACACACACACACACACACACATTACTCAACAGGGAAACAGGAATTTGTAGCCAAAATCCAAAATTATCAGGTCAAGGGGAAAATACTGCCAGAAAGAAACAATTTTAATATAGTGGAGCCACAGTCATGATTACACAGGATTTAGCAGCTTCCACAATAAAGGATCAAAGGGCTTGGAATATGATATTCCAGAAGGCAAAGGAGCTTGGATTACAACCAAGAATCAACTATCCAGCAAAATTGAGAATAATCTTTCAGGGGAAAAGATGGACACTCAATAAAATTGGAGACTTTTGATCATTCCTGATGGAAAAAAAAAACAAGTTGAATAGAAAATTCAGTCTTCAAATACAGGACTCAAGAGAAGCATAAAGAGGTAAACAGGAAAGAAAAAAAAAACACTTGTTGTTCAATAATTTGTTTACATCCCTGCATGGGAAGATGATACTCTTGAGAATGGTATCTTTATTACAACATTTAGAAGGGGTATACATAGACAGAAGGCATGGGTATAAGTTGACTTTGATGTGATGATATAGAAGTTAATTGTACTGGGAGAAGAGGAAAGGGGAAGGCAGATAGGGTAAATTACATCACATGGAGAGGAATAAAAGGCTCGTTATAATAGAGGGAAAGAAGGGAGGGGGATGAGCATTGTTTAAACCTGACTCACATCAGATTTGGCTCAAAGAGGGAATAAGATACATATTTAGTTGGTTATAGAAATCTATTAGAAATCTAATTTATAGAAATCTCTTTTATAGGGAAGTAGAAGGAGAAAGGGGAAAGGAAAAAGAGGGGGGCTGATAGAAGGGAGGGGAGATTAAGAAAGGTGGTGGTCAGAAGCCACTAGTGAGGAAGGAAAGGGTAAAGGGAGAGACAAAAGTATAAACAGGAGGGAAAATAGGATGGAGAGAAAGACATAGTAATCATAACTGTGTATGTGAATGGGATGAACTCTCCCATAAAATAGAAGCAGAGAACAGAGTGGATTCAAAACCATAATCCTACAATATGGTGTTTACAAAAGAAATACATTTGAAGTGGACAGAGTAAAGGTAAAAGGTTGGAACAGAATATGTCTTTATTGTTTATATATCTTCAACTGAAGTAAAGAAAAAAAAAGCAGGGGTAACAATCCTGATCTCAAACAAAGCAAAAGCAAAAATAGATCTTATTAAAAGAAGTAAGGAAGGAAACTACATCCTGCTAAAAGGCACCATAGACACACCAAGTGGTATAAGTTCCAAATTCATAGAGGAGAAGTTAAGGGAGTTACAGGAAAAAGTAGACAGCAAAACTATTCTAGTGTGAGACCTCAACGTCCCCATCTCAGAACCAAATAAATCTAACCACAAGATAAACAAGAAAGAAATTAAAGAGGTCAATAGAATTTTAGAAAAGTTAGATATGGTATACCTCAGGAGAAAACTGAAGGGAGATAGAAAGGAATATTTTCTCAGTGGTACACAGCATCTACACAAAAATTGATCATGTACTAGGGCATAAAAACCTCACAACTCAGTTAAGTAAGGCAGAAATATTAAATGCATCCATTTCAGATCATGATGCAATAAAAATTACATGTATTAAAGGGCCATGGAAAGACTGATTAAAAATTAATTGGAAACTAAACAATCTAATCCTAAAGAATGAGCAGGAAATAACAAATCATAAAAACAGTAACTTCATCCAAGAGAATAACAGTAATGAGACAATATATCAAAACTTATGGGATGCAGACAAAGCAGTTCTTATGGGAAATTTTATATCTCTAAATGTTTACATGAATAAAATAGAGAAAGAGATAATCAGTGAATTAGGCGTGCAACTAAAAAAGGTAGAAAAAAGAACAAATTAAAAATCCCCAATTAAATACCAAATTAGAAGCTCTGAAAATCAAAGGAGAGATTAATGAAATTGAAATTAAGAAAACTATTTAACTAATAAATAAAACTAAGAGTTGGTTTTATGAAAAATTCAATAAAATAGATAAACCTTTGGTTAATTTGGTAAAAAGAAGAAAAAAGAAAACCAAATTATCAGTATTAAAAATGAAAAGAGTGAATTCATCACCAATGAAGAGAAAATTAAAACAATAATTAGGAGCTATTTTGCCTGACTATATGCTAATAAATCTGACAATCTAAGTGAAATGGATGAATATTTACAAAAACATCAATTACCTAGATTAACAGAAGAGAAAATAAAATCCTTAAATAACCCCATTTCAGAAAAAGAAATGGAACAAGGCATCAATGCACTCCCTAAAAAACAATCTCCAGGACCACATGGATTGACAAGTGAATTCTATCAAACACCTAAAAAACAATTAATTCCAGTGATATGAAGTATTCGGAAAGATAAGTGAAGGAGTCCTGCCAAATACTTTTTATTGATATAAATATGGTGCTGATACCTAAACTGGGAAGAGCAAAAATGGAGATAGAAAATTATAGACCAATTTCCCTAATGAATATTAATGCAAAATTTTTAAATAAAATCTTAGCAAGGAGATTACAGCAACTTATCACAAGGATAATACACTATGACCAAGTGGGATTTATACCAGGAATGCAGGGCTGGTTCAATATTAGGAAAATTATCAGCATAATTGAATATATCAATAGCGATGAATAGAAATCATATCATTATCTCAAAAGATGCAGAAAAAGCTTTTGACAAAATACAGCACCTATTCCTATTAAAAACACTAGAGAGCACAGGAATAAATGGAGTCATAAGCTAGAAGCTTTCCCAATAAGATCAGGGGTGAAACAAGGATGTCCATTGTCACCACTGTTATTTATTACTATACTGAAAATGTTAGCTTTAGTGATAAGAGAAGAAAATGAAATTGAAGAAATTAGAATAGGCAATGAAGAAATAAAGGTATCACTTTTTGCAGATGATACTATGATAGATTTAGATAATCCTAGAAAATCAAGTAAAAAATTACTTGAAGTAAATAAGAACTTTAGCAAAGTTGCAGGATATAAAATAAACCCACATAAATGACATTTCTATATATTACTCACAAAAGCCTAGCAGCAAGAGATAGAAAGAGAAATTCAATTTTAAATAACTGTAGACAATATAAAATATTTGGGAGTCTACCTGCCAAGACAAACCCAGGAACTACATGAAAACAATTATAAAACACTTTTCACAAAATAAAGTCAGATCTAAATAATTAGAAAAATATCAGTTGCTCATGGTTAGGCTGAGCAAAGATGATAAAAAATGACAATTTTACAAAGTTAATTTACTTATTCAGTGCCATACCAATCAAACTACCAAAAATTATTATTAAAATTTTATTTATGTATTTATTTTTAGTTTTCAACATTTGCTTCCATAAGATTTTGAGTTCTAAAATTTTCCCCCTCACCCCCCTCCAAGACGGTGTGCAATCTGATATAGGCTCTATGTAGACATTCATATTAAACATATTTTTCACATTAGTCATGTTATAAAAAAGGATTAGAACCAATGAAAGAAACCATGAGAAAGAAGAAAGAAATAAACAAACAAAAGCAATTAATGTGCTACGAGCTGCATTTAGACTCCATAGTTCTTTTTCTGGATGTGGATGATATTTTCCATCATGAGTCTTTTGGAGTTTCCTTGCATTGCTGAGAAGAGCTAAGTCTATCAAAGTTAGTCATCACACAATGTTGCTGTTACTATGTACAATGTTCTCCTGGTTCTGCTCGCTTCACTCAGCATCAGTTCATATAAATCTTTCTAGGTTTTTCTGAAGTCTGTCTACTCATAGTTTCTTATAGAACAATAGTATTCCAATACATTCCAATACATTCAGAACTTGTTCAGCCATTCCCCAAATGATGGGCATCCCCTCAATTTCCAATTCATCGCCACCACAAAAAGAGCTGCTATAAATATTTTTGTACATGTGGGTCCTTTTCCCATTTGTATGAATGTAATGGAATCCTATTGTTCTCTAAGAAATGATAAGCAGGTGGATTTCGGCAAAACCTGGAAAGACTGAGTGAAGTGAGCAGAACCAGGAGAACACTGTACACAGCAACAGCAACAGTGTGTGATGACCAACTCTGATAAACTTAGCTCTTCTCAGTAATTCAATGAACTAAGACAATTCCAAAAGATTCATCCTGGAAGATGCTATCCATATGCAGAAAAAGAACTATGGAGTCTGCATGCAGATCAAAGCATACTATTTTCTCTTTTATCTTTCTCTTTGCTTTTCTTTTTTGTGGGTAGAAATAAAGTAGATGAGTTAGGAGGGATGGGGAATAAGAGATATGCACAAACACAAAAACAAAGATCAAAAGTAAAATTTGTTAGGAAAAGTATATGCCTATGTATATATGTATGTATGTGTATATATGTATATGTGTATATGTACATCTATATCTCTATATAAATATATCCATACTTAATTGTAGCCTTCTGGGGGCAGGGGGAGAAAAGGGGGGAAAAGAACAAAGTAAAAAGTGCGCAGCAGAGAACAAAAGAAAATTTACAAGGAAGCAAAGAAAATATGGAGAGCTCTCAACACAATGCCTAGTATTTATTATATAATCTCTCTTGAAATGGAAATTTATTGCTATATATTTTGAAACCTCTCATGTTCTGCTGTGCACACAACATGTTTTTCTTTCTTTCCTCATTTTGTATACAAGTTTCAATATTTAAGTTTATAACATGGTTATTTTTCTTTTCTTATTGTGTTTTTAAGTTTTAGTAATAAAAAAGAAAAAAAAGTTAGTTAGAAATCAAAACTGCGAATGTGAATGGGATGAACTCTCCCATAAAATGGAATCAGATAGCAGAGTGGATTAAAAACCTTAATCTTGGGGGCAGCTAGGTGGCGCAGTGGATAGAGCACTGGCCATGAAGTCAGGAGGACCTGAGTTCAAATCCAGCCTCAGACCAAACACTTGACACTTACTAGCTGTGTGACAGTGGGCAAGTCACTTAACCTCAATTGCCTAAAAGTAAAAAAACTGTAAAAAAAACCAACAAAACAAAACAAAACAAAAAAAAAGACCTTAATCCTACCATATGTTGTTTACAAGAAACATATTTGAAACAGAAACATACACACAGAGTAAAGGTAAAAAGACTGGAGTACAATCTATTATGCTTCAGCTGAAATAAAAAAAGCAGGGGTGGCAATCCTGATCTCAGACAAAGCAAAAGCAAAAGTGGATCTAATTAAAAGAGGTAAGGAAGGAAACTATATCTTGCTAAAAGGTACCAAAGACAATGAAGTAATATCAATCCTAAACCTACATGTACCAAGTGGTGTAGCATCCAAACTCTTAGAGAAGTTAAGAGAGTTACAGGAAGAAATAGACAGCAAAACTATCCTAGTGGGTGATATCAACCTCCCCCTCTTAGAACTAGATTAATCCAACCACAAAATAAACAAGGAAGAAGTTAGGGAAGTGAAAATAATTTTAGCAAAGTTAGACAGGAGAAAACTGAGTGGGGTTAGAAAGAAATATACCTTTTTCTCAGTGGTACATGGCACCTACCCAAAAATTGACCATGTATTAGGGCATAAAAACCTCACAACCTAGTGCAGAAAGGCAGAAATATTAAATGCATCCTTTTCAGATCAAGATGCCATAAAAATTACATCTATTAAGGGCCATGGAAAGATAAATTAAAAATTAATTGGAAAGTAAATAATCTAATTCTAAAGAATGAGTGGGAAACATCAAATCATGGAAATAATAACTTCATCCAAAAGAATGACAATAATGAGACAATATACCAAGCAGTCTTTATGGAAAATTTTATATCTCTCAATGTTTACATGAGAATAGAGAAAAGAGGACAGAGAAAGAGGAGATCAGTGAATTGGGCACAAAACTAAAAAAGCTAGAAAAAGAACAAATTAGAAACCTCCAATTAAGTACCAAACTAGAAATTCTGAAAACCAAATGAGAGACTATAAAATTGAAATTAAGAAAACTATTCAACTAATAAATAAAACTAAGAGCTGGCTTTATAAAAAAAACAATAAAATATATAAACTTTCGGTTAATTTGATTTAAAAGAAGGAAGAAAACCAAATTACCAGTATCAAAAACAAAAAGGGTGAATTCACCACCAATGAAAAGGAAATTAAAACAATAAGTAGGAACTATTTTGCTCAACTGTATGCCAATAAATCTGACAATCTATGTGAAATGGGTGAATATTTACAGAAATATAAGTTGTCCAGATTAACAGAAAAGGAAAGTATTTAAATCACCCCATTTCAGAAAAAGAACTGAACAAGCCATCAATGAATGCCATAAGAAACCATCTTCAGGGCCAGATAGATTTACAAGTGAATTCTATCAAATATTAAAAGAATAATTAATTCCAATACTAAAAAAACTATTTGGAAAAATAAGCAAAGAATGAGTCCTACTAAACTCTTTTGATGATACAAATATGGTGCTAATACTTAAACTGAGAAGAGCCAAAACAGACAAAGAAAATTATAGATCAATTTCCCTAATGAAGATTGATGCAAAACTTTTAAATAAAGTAATAGTAAAGAGGTCACAGCAACTTATCACAAGGAAAATATACTATGACCAGGTGGGATTTGTACGTGGAATGCAGGGCTGATTCAGTATTAGGAGAACTATCAGCATAATTGACCATATTAATAACAAAATTAATTTTGCCAAAGTTTAACAGGTATACTACAGTGAGGTCAGCGCAATGGCTCTGTAGACCTTTAGTTTGATAAGCAGTCTAAAATTTCTTCATATAATTACCTCAATAGATGCAGAAAAAAACCTTTTGACAAAATACAACATTCATTCCCATCAAAAACACTAGAGAGCATAGGAACAAATGGAATTTTCCTTAAAATGATAAGTAGTATTTATCTAAAATTATCAGCAAGCATTATATGTAATGGGAGTAAGCTAGAAGCATTCCCAACAAAATCAGGGGTGAAACAAGGATGTCCATCAACACTACTGTTGTTCAATACTGTACTAGAAATGTTAGATTTAGTGATCAAAGAAGAAAAAGAAATGGAACAAAGTAAAGTAGGCAATGAAAAGATATGCAAGGGAAGGTGGCCTAGGCATATCAGATCTAAAACTGTATTCTAAAGCAATAATCATCAAAACTATTTGGTACTGGCTAAGATTGGTGGGTCAGTTTCATAATATGACTATTATGGAAGCATTTTGCATGACTATACATGTATAAGCTATATTAAATTGCCTTCTCAATCAGGGTGTGGGGGGAGGAAGGGAGAGAATTTGGAGCTCAAAGTTCCAAAAATGAATGTTAAAAATTGTTTTTACATGCAATTGAGAAATAAGCTATACAGGCAATGGGGTATAGAAATCTATTTTACCCTACAGTTAAACAGAAGGGGAAGGGGTTAACAGAAGAGGGGAGTGATAGAAGTGAGGGCAGATTAGAGGAAGGGGTAATCAGAATGCATGTTGTCATATGGTGGAGGGAGGAAAAAGAAGGGGAGAAAATTTAGAATTCAAAATCTTGTGGAAGTGAATGTTGAAAATTAAATATAAATAAACACATTTTAAAAAAGAGTGGTGGGTCAGTGGAATAGGTTAGGTACACAAGGCACAGTAGTCAATGACTATAGTAATCTAGTGTTTGATAAACCCAAAGACTCCAGTTTTTGGGATAAGAACTCAGTATGTGACAGAAGCTACTGGGAAAATTGGAAAATATTATGGCAGAAACTAGGCATAGACCAACATCTTAAACTCTACACCAAAATAAAGTCAAAATAGGTACATGATTTAGATACAAAGGGGGATACCATAAGCAAATTAGGAGGTCAAGAAATAGTTTCCTTGTCAGATGTATGAAGAATGGAAGAATTTACAACCAAACAAGAGGTAGACAACATTTTGAAATGCAAAATAGATAATTTTTATTACATTAAATTTAAAAATTTTGCATAAACAAAGTCAATGCAACCAAGATTAGAAGGGAAGCAGAATGCTGGCAAGTAATTTTTACAGCCAGGTTCTCTGATAAAGGCCTCATTTTTTTTTTTTTTTGCTAGGCAATGGGGTTAAGTGACTTGCCAGGGTCACACAGCCAGTAAGTGTCAAATGTCTGAGGCCAGATTTGAACTCAGGTCCTCCTGACTCCAGGGCCAGTGCTTTATCCACTAGCTGCCCTAAAGGCCTCATTTCTAAAATACATAGAGAACTCATTCAAATATATAAGAGTACAAGTCATTCCCAAATTGATAAATGGTTAAAGGATATGAACAGGCAGTTCTCAGATGAAGAAATTAAAGCTATCTATTGTCACATAAAAAATGTTCTAAGCCACTCTTGATTAGAGAAATGCAAATTAAAAGAACACCTATCAGATTGGCTAATATGACAAAAAGGGAAAATGATAAATCTTGGTTAAGATATGGGAAAACTGGAAAACTAATGCACTATTGGTGGAATTATGAAGTGATACAACCATTCTGAAGAACAATGTGGAACTACATCTAAAGGGCTATAAAACTGTGCATACCCTTTGATCCAACAATACCACTACTAGGGAGGTCTGTATCCCAAAGAGATTACAAAAGAGAGAAAAGGACCTACATGTACAAACATATTTATGGCAACTTTTATGTGTGGCAAATAATTGGAAATTAAGGGAATACCCATCAATTAAGGAATGACTGAACAAATTATGGTATATGGATGTAATGGAATGCTATTATTTTATAAGAAATGATGAGCAAGTGGATTTCAGAAAAACCTGGAAAGACTGAGGCTGAGTGAAATGAGCAAAACAGGAGAACAGTGTATACAGTAATAGTAACATGGTGTGATGCCCAACTATGATATATTTAGCTCTTCTCAGAAATGCAATGATCTGGGGCAGCTAGATGGCACAGTGGATAGAGCACCGGCCCTGGATTCAGGAGGACCTGAGTTCAAATCTGACCTCAGACACATAACACTTACTAGCTGTGTGACCCTGCCAAGTCACTTAACCCTATTGCCTAGTCCCCCGCTAAAAAAAAGAAATGCAATGGTTTAAGACAATTCCAAGGGGTTCATGATGGAAAATTCTGTCCACATCCAGAGAAAGAACTATGGAGTCTGAATGCAGATCAAAACATACCATTTGCTCTTTTACTTTCCTTTCCTGTTTTTTTCCCTTTTGTTCTGATTCTTTTTTCACAACATGACTAATGTGGAAATACATTTAATATGATTGTACATGTACAGTCTGTATCAGATTGCATACTATCTTGAGGTATGGGAAGGGGAAGGAGGAAGAAGAAAAATTGGAACTGAAAATCTTGTAAAAATGAATGTTGAAATCTATCTTTGCATGTAATTGGAAAAAAATAAAATATTATTAAGTGGAAAAGAAAAAGAAAAAAATAAAGCTCACAGATCTCTGATTATCTTTAGGAACAACAACAAAAAAAGAATAAGAGCCATTTTGCAATAGATAAGTGGTCAAAGGTTATGAACAGGCAGTTTTTAATGGAAGACATCCAAGTTCTATAAAAATATTTTAAAATTGCTAATTAGAGAAACACAAGTTAAAGTATCTTTATGGTTCCATGTCATACCCATCAAATTGGCAAAGATGACTAAAGAAAAATAACCTTCTTTTTTTGGAGAAGCTATAGAAAAACATTGACAGAACTGTGAATTAGTTTACTCATTCTGAAAAGCAATTTGGAACTATTCACTAAATTGTTCATATCCTTTAATCCAGAGTATCATGTCTATGAGGCACTAGGTGATAACATGTGTTAAGAGAAGAAATTTTAGACTGCTTATCAAACTAAAGGTCTACAGAGCCATTGCGCTGACCTCACTGTAGTATACCTGTTAAACCTGGACAGTCACCATGCCATGCCTGGAAAAGGAATTGTTTCCATCTGAATTGTCGTAGGAAGATTCTGAAGATCACTTGGCAGGTCAAGGTATGGGACACTGAATTTCTTCTCAAACCGAACTGCCAAACATTCAAACTCTACCACAGAAAGAGCAACTCTAGAAGGGCTGCCCACGTTGTTCAAATTCCAAACACATATATTTGCCTAAAGATTATTTTACAAAGTACTCCTATAAGGCAAGTTCTTACACAGAGGTCAGAAGAAGCAATTCAAGCCCACTCTCTTAAACATTTTGGAATCAATTGTGAGACATGGGAAATATTGGCATAGGACTGCCCAGCATGGCATGCCCATATCAAAAAAGGCACTGTACTTTATAAGCAAAGCAGAATTGCAGTAGCTCAAAAGAGCTCAAAAGAAATGTGAGACACAAATTTAAAGACATCTCTACTCCAAGTATTCATTTATACTATTTGTGCCTGACATGTGGTATAGCCTTCAGGGATCATAGTGGTCTGATTAGCTGTAGTCGGACACATTGTACCTTGACCCCAATACAGTGATGTCATTTTGGTCTTCTTCAAGAATGAAGGACAACCTCTACCACCACCAGATGGTGCAGTGGATAGAACACTGGCCCTTGAGTCAGAAAGACCTGAATTCAAATACAGCCTCAGATATTTACTAGCTATGTGACCCTGGACAAATCACTTAACCTTGTTTGCTTCAATTTCCTCATTTGTAAAATGAGCTGGAGAAGGAAATGGCAAATCACTCCATATCTTTGCCAAGAAAATCCCACCTGGAGTCACAAAGAGTCAGGCATTACTGAAATGATTCAACAACTACCACTACTACAACAAGTTCCAATAAACCAGAGTGCAAAATGTCTATAATAATGTCTATATAATAATTATGTGTATACATCAAAGAGATCAAAGAAAGAGGAAAAGAATCCATATGAATACTTCCTTTTTTGTAGCAGCAAAAAAATTAGAAATCAATGGGGGGCTGAACTATTAGGAAATGACTGAACAAATTGTGATGTATGAATGTAATTTAATAGTATTTTCCCACAATAAATGATAAAATGAATAATTTCAGGTAAAACTGAGAAGACTTGTATAAAGTGATGCAAAATGAAGTTAGCAAAACCAGGAGAAAAATTTACATAATAGCAATTCTAAAAGGAAAAACAATTTTGAAAGACTTGAGAACTCTCATTAGTGCAATGACAAGCTGTGATTCCAGAGATCTAACAATGAAACATGCTACTCACCTCCTGACAGAGAAATGATTGACTCAAGATGCAGAATGAAACATGTTTTTGCAGGAATTTGCTTTCTTGACTTTATATTTTCTATAAGAGTTTTTTTTCCCCTTTTTTGTTCTATTTTTGGAAGATGACAAATGGGAGATGGAATTATGAGGAAGAAAAATAAATGCCTGTTAATTTATTTTAAAAAACAAAACTTCCATTCTTTGTCCAGGTCTACTCTCTGTAGTCAAAAGGATATCTCTGTTTTACAGGACAACCTTTCAAGTATTTGGAGATGGCAAACATCTCCATTTCTTTAAATTGATCCTCCTATGACACAGTTTTGAATTTTCTCACTATCCTGGCTTCCTTTGTCTGGGTATGATACAGTTTGTCAATATCCCTTTTAAAGTGAAACTGAACAACATATATGGTGCAGGACAGACCTGTCCAGAGAAGATTAAAGTGGGAGTAATCACCTCTCTTGTACTAGACAGAAGATTTCTATTGTATTTCAAAAGTAGCATTGGGTTTTATTTGACTACTAAACCACACTGTTGACCCATATTGGGTTTGTAATCCACCAAAACCTTTTGCTATATCACTCCTGGGTAGTGAGGTGATGCAGTAGATAGAGTGCTGGGCCTCAACCACAAGGTCTTCGGGCCATGGCAAGAACTGGAAGTCCACAATTGTCTAGGAACTCAAGACTTATGTTTCAGTGATTCTCACTTGGGTCTAGGGTCAGAACAGCTTCTGGATTAGAGCTCCTTAGGGGATTTTAGAGAGAGAGGGAACTAGTTCAGACAGTTCTAACTTGTTTCCAGACACTAAGATGGCAGGGAAATAGATATTAATCAACTAGAAAACTGGAAGTTTCTGGCCTAGAATGTTTTGAGTGTAGAATCTTCCAAATAAGGGTGTTTCCAGAAAAGAAGTAGGGTAGAAGTGAGGATGAATTGGGCTGTAGGAGGGGGAATGTTACAAGTAAATAGACAGCCTGTTGGACAGATAAGGACTAGGCCAGAAAAATCAGGATTTTGTTTGAACTATAATAGAAGTTAATTATTTTGTCTCTGGCCAGTTCAGACATATATTTGGACTGTTACCTCCCTTGTCTTGGATAATAGGCTTATTTTAATGAGCTTAATGTCATTTTCCTCCATCTAAGTCCTGCCTCATTATGGTAGGAGAGTGATATTGGGTTCTTAAAAGCTAAGCTAGCAGAGAGCAAGCCCTAAAAGTTTTTGCTAAACTGGGGAAAGTTTCCCAGTATGATTCCAGTGAAGTACTGGATGCCTAGTGCATGAAGAACATTGTTAAACATATAGAATTTCATTTCCAAGTGGACACAGGGTAATGAATTTTTCAGCTATTGAAACTGTGCAAGGCTATCTATTAAGTTGTAGAGGAGGATATTATCTGAGTTGATGATGAAAATACTCATATTTGCAAAATCACAGATCCTTGAAGGCATAAAATCATAAAAACTCTTTTGGCAGCCATATCTCATTGCTGACTTCCACTGAGACAACAGTTTGTTAAAATCCTTAAATCTTTTTTCATATGATTCATCTAGCCATATCACTACTATACTGTATTTGTGCAGTTGTTCTTGACAAAATTTAAGTGCTGTAATTCATATTTACCCTTATTAAATTTCATCTTGCTAGTTATGGACCATATTTCTAGTCTGTTTAGACCCTTTTGGATTTTGATTTTGTCATAAAATGAACTCCTTCCAAGTTTGTGTCACCCTGCCATTTGAGAATCACGTCATCTATGCTTTCACCGAATTTCCAAACTTTGAATGGGAGATGTGACTGGTAGCAGTTGTAAATTTAAATTCCAAGTCATGAAGCAAAACTTTGCAAAGGATCCCTACAGCTTACTAGCCCTATATTCACCCTTGTCAGGAACCCTATGAAATCCTCTTCTTCTATGTATAGATTCCCAAAGTGGGTGATACCACCCCCTGTTTAGGGCTGGAATGATCCAGGAGGTGGTAGTAGCCTCGGGTGCAACTAAATAAAAATAAGGTGGTGGTGGAAGCATAAGGAAAGAAGAGAAGATACAAAAATTTTGAAAAACCATTCATACATGTTTCATCTGTTGTGTAACAGAGTTAAATCATAGTGATCACATTATTTTCCAAATAAACACACAAAATGCAAGTTATATATAACCTATCAATGGTCAAGTCCACTGACAGGTCTTAACAAGCAAGTGTTGGCAGGTGAGAGTGTCACGTATTGTTGGGAAGTTCAGCACGCATCAGCAGGAATATATGTGTGTAATGACTTGTTTATAATATGACAACATATGGTTACATGACACAATATTGCATCATCAAAATTTCAATGCAAAACCCCCTCTGCAAATTTAAAATAAATTGTTAGATTTAAGATGTGTCATTTAAAATATATATACATTTATATATATTTTGAAATTTTGCAAATTAAAAAAAAACAGTTAAAGGGTTAAAGAAAGTAGATTTTTCCAGGGGAGTGCTGAGTAATTTTTTTGGGCAGCAGGCCAAATAAGTTCGAGAACCTCTTTATAGTATCCCATGAGTATCCACTCATGGATATCTATGGACAGAAGGTATTTTGTGCTATGTATTACAATACATAGCCTACTAGTCAGGACCATGTATTGCTTAAGCTTGTGCCTCCATAATGGGAATAAAGCAGTGGCACTCCAAACCTGCCACATTGCTTTGCCATTTATTACACATAGCCTCCCTATCAGATTTTGCTAGATTGTTTATAAAGTTAAAAGTATGCCAATGTCGATAGAAGTGCTACTCTCTAGTGAACATGTTCTATTTTCCATATTGCTGCAACATTTTGACTGGAAAGAATTAAAAAGAAGTTATTAAGCAGTGCCAGGCAGTGTCCTAAGAATAGAGGATACAAATGCAAAAATAAGACAATCCTTGTATTAAGGGGCTTATATTCTAATGGAGGGGGACAACATATACAAGAATCACAGAGATGTTGAGTTGATGCATAATACGGCCAATTGACTCATACTTAGCAGAAGCAACAGTAAAATTTGATTTTGTCCTGGTCAGGAAGTAGTAAAGGGAAAAGGAGAGGAGGAAGTGCATAGTATCAGGGCAGAAGCTACATAGCTGGGATAGAAAGCTGGATGGGATATAATGAATCATCTGGGACCAGTAAAATGTAGTAAGCTGAATGAGTCTTTACTCATTTACTCACTAATAAAGACAGCTCAGCTCTAGCATACAAATTCCAAAACTGAGTGGATCAGCTGATTCAAGAATTGAAGTCATAATTTCTCAAGGTCCAGTGAAGAGACCAGTTCTTAAACACATTAATCATGTCTCTCTGCTCTCTTCCCACCCCAAGTCTTCTGTTCTCCAATCTAAAAATAGCAGGTCTTTTAAAAGTGAATCTCCTAAGACATACATAATCAGGCCTCGACCTTCACAGTTGCTTTTTGCTGGATATTCTACAACTCATTTATGTTCTTCCTCAAATCTAGCACTCAGAATTGAATGTAATAATCCAGGACACTACACTTCTGATAATGAAGCCCAAAATCTCATTATCTCTTTTGGATGCCACTGCAATCCACTAAACCCAAGAATTCTTTCAAATGAACTCTTTACAGATGAAGAAACTAAGGTACTCAAGGCCCTGAAGTATAATTTGCAATCCTCTTCTTTTACAACTCTTTGGCTCCTTCTTTTTCTATTTTTTTCTTTTTCTTTTTCCTTTATAAATGTTGCATTGATCCTCTTTTGTTTATATCACTGTCATTTCCCACTGACACCTCTCATTTCTCTGACAGAAACCACCTCTGTAACAAATAAGCAGAGTTGGTCTTTCATTCATTTTCTTGGATAGTAATGAATTTATTCCCACTCTTTAAATCAAGAGGAACAGGAACAGGATTCCCTTCTACACCAAGCCCTAGATATAGGGAAGAGAACACATTGTGGTTAAGATGGCAAATAATCTTGTTTGGAGTGTAGGTGAAAGATAAACCTAACATACAAGTATATCTTTTGTGTTTTTTCAATTGATAGAACAATTTTTTGACATTGAACCATTAGACAGTGCCAAGTACTTTGTTGGCTAAAACTTTCTTTTGCTTACGTTTTGCATAACTGCAAATGAGGCAATTTCCTTCTGCTACTTTTGGAGTTTTGTGGGCCTCTATTACGAGGGATAGACTGGCTTACTTGTTCATTGGTGGTGGCTGGTGATAGTGGTGTTGATGACTAGAATGCAATCTCCATTGGGATCGATATATTGATGACAATGGAGGTTGAGATATGGGCACTCTTACTCATGGAGCTCTTAGAAGAGGGTCCTAAGATGATCAGAGGATCTCACCACCTCCAAAGAAGGGTGAGAGTAAGGAGGGAGGGAGAAAAAATTGAAGCAGTATCAGATTTCATGCTCTTGGCCTCAAAGATCATTGCAGACAGTAACCGCAGCCATGAAATTAAAAGATGCTCATCCCTTGGAAAGAAAGTTATGGCACATCTGAGCAGCAAACTAAAAAGCAGGGATATAACCTTACCAACAAAGGTCTATATAGTCAAAGCTATGGTTTTTCCAGTAGTAATGCATGGCTGTGAGAGTTGGACTATAAGGAAAGCTGAGTACCACAGAATCAATACTTTTGAATTGTGGAGCTGAGGAAGAATTGAGAGTCCTTGGAAAGCAAGAACATCAGATCAGTCGATGCTTAAAGAAATTAATTCAGACTATTCACTGGAAGGTCAAATACTGAAGATGAAGCTTAAATACTTTGGCAACATAATGAACTCATTAATAATGATAATTAAAATAATGATTAATAATTAATAATGGACTCATTGGAAAAGACCCTGATGTTAGAAAAGATTGAAGGCAAAAGGAAAATGGGCAGCAGAGGATGAGTTGGATAAATAGTGTCATGGAAGCAATGAACACGAGCTTGGACAAACTCTGAGAGATAGCAAAGGATAAAAGGTCCTGGCATGCATAGGGTCATGAAGAGTCAGACATGACTTAATGAATGAACAACAACTTATGTCATTTTCTGTCTTTCTAGGTGACTCAGTATTTGAATGTGAGCTCCTTGAGAGCATCAACTGGTGTGCTTTCTATTTGTAACCCAAATGCTTTATACACAGTAAGGGCATAATATGTAATATTATGTAAGCAAAATGTGTTTTTATGCATTCATTCAAATAGGTTGGTTCCATAAGAATCAAATGATGTTTATAGTCTGTACCTCACAATCTAGCATTTGATTTTATACTTCCTCCTTTTATTGTCCATCTACATAAAGGCAATGCTGGGATTATCATCCATATTTCTTGCTTCTAAAGCCAGTATTCTTTTGACTATGCCACATTGCCTCATTGTATCACTTTGTAATCAATCATTAATATCAAGACACAAATCACTTATATCAGCTTATATCCTAGGGAAATTGGTCCATCCTATACAACTGATCTACCCCAATTATTAGTGATACCATATATATATATATATGTAAATATACATATATGTAAATATATATATATATATATATATATGGATGGATGCATTACTCATATGTTCAACTTGTCTTTCTCCTCCCTTCCTCCACACCTGAGAATGTAAGTGCCTAGAGGACAGAAATTATTTTTGTCTCTATATCTCTAGCAGGAAGCACAGTGCTAGAACATAGCAGGGATAGAATAAATATTCATTGAAAGAATGGATGGCAGGTTAGATAGAACATGTATATGATGGAGGAATGCAGAAACTGATTAGGATTGAGGCAATAATACTGTCAAAGTGAAAGTTTATCTTCATTTCATTCTCATATTCTGTAAATGCTTACTCACTTTTGGGTGGGTGTACTCCCACCTTTTCTATTTCATTCACTGATCTTAACCTTTCCTTTGATTAGACATGGATAGTTTTATGATACTCCTTTTCCCAGCAGCAGTCTCCATGTTCTCAAACATTCCAATATCTTCACTTCCAAACAATGCAAACTACCTGTGTTACATTTGTAGCCAATCTAATTAACTAATTTATTAGTTAATTATGTAGTCATATATTAAAATAGGGTTTTGGTGGGCTAACAATTTAATGTCTTCTGTGAGAAAAACATGAAGCAAACACACAGAGTTTGGTGTAGAAATACATTAAACTCAAGAGGGATATATAGGCAGACAGGAAAAAAAAAGAGTGAAGTATGACGAAATGTTGAGATTGTCAATCATAAAAGAGGGATTAACGAGAAAGCGCAAAGACCAGAGATTGAATTTAGATTTGGTGAAGGGGAGAGCAAGAGGAAGTACAGACTATTTTGATTATAGATTTTTAGTGTGATAAAATTCCTTATCTTTCTCCAACTCTTTCCTCCTTATAAAGAGAACAAATCAATAAGTTGGGCATATAATTAAAAGAAATTAGAAAAGCAACAAATCAAAAAACAACAACCAAACACAAAAAATAGAAATCCTGAAAATCAAGGAAACACCATTGAAAATAACAAAAACAACTCATGTTGAAGTGATAAATAAAACTAGATACTGATTTAAAAATTTTATAAAGTAGATAAACCATTAGTTAACCTGTTAAAAAAGGGAAAATCAAATTGACAATATAAATGTATAAATTGAAAAGGAAAATTCACAATAAAGATGAAATAAAGTTTTGGAAATTATTCTACCCAATTGCATGCCAATTAAACATAAATTAAATGAATTAGTATTTACAAGAACATAAAACACCCAAGCTAGTAGAACAAGAAATAATTAATTTCAATTTCAGTGTCAAGAAAAGAAATTGAGAAAGTGATAAAGGAACTCTCGAAAGGGAAAAATAACTCAGATTAATGTATAAGTGAATTCTATCAAATATTCAAATAAGAATTAATTCAAATAATACATTTTTCCCACAAAAATAAAGAATGAAGAGATCCTACTAAACTTTGTCTATGAGACAATTATATTACTGATACCTTAAAACAGGGAGAAAGAAAACAGAGAAACAAGACTATAGAACAATATTCTTAATTAATACCAATCAAAATGTCATATTAACATACAAAAAAAGGTTATACACTGTGGATTTGTACCAGGAATGCATTATTGGTTCAATGTTAGGCAAATTGATTTCATTCCTGATTGAGGAAACTTCCTATACCAATTCATGTGGTCACCTTCTCTTCAAGCTGTGTCCAGAGCACTAGGAAGGAATTCCATGGTTACCATTAGCCAGAATGTACCAGAAGTGTGACTTGAGCCCAGGGCTTCTGAATTCATAGGAAACTCTCTATATACATAACAAGCCATGTTATAAATAAAAAGAAAAAAAATCACATGACTTTATCAGTGAATGTAAAAAATAAACCTTTTGACAAAACACTGTTGTATTTTTCAATAACAAACAGTCCTTTGTTATTGAAAAAATATTAAAATGTAAATAAACTGACTATTATTTAATATGGTAAATAGCATCTTTCCAAAACTAGGATCTAGCATAATCTGTAATGGTAAAATGCTAAAGGCTTTTCTAATAAAATAAAAAATAAAACAACAATGTCTGCTGTTACCAATATCATATGATATAGCTCTAAATATATGAACTAAGGAGGGGATAAGCACCTACTATGTGTCAGACACTCTGTTGAGCTCTTTTACAAATATTATATTATTTGATCCTCACAACAACACTATGAGATAGGTATTGTTATTATTCACATTTTATAGTTGAAACTGAGAATAAGTGATTTCCCCAGGGTCATATAAGTAGTGTCTGAGGCTGAATTTGAATTCAGGTCTTCTCAATTCCAGACCCAGTGCGCTATCCACTGCACCACCAGCTACCTTTAACTATAGCAATAAGATAAGAAAAATACAGTTATTCCTTCCACATCATGGGGGGTAGGGGTGTGGTACCACCACAATCTGGAAAATCTGCATAAAATTTTTTGGTCCTGTTTCTGTACCAGAGAAGTTCGAATTTTTTCTTTTTCTTTTATGTGTTCTTCACAGTACCTTACCGTAAAATTTTGGTTGATAGTATATAATACTGTACATATATTTTATGCATTTCTGAGCTTCTAAACTTTTTCTGTGTCATCTGCTGGCCTTTGCATGTGATCTGTGGTTTCCACAAAACCTCCCCAAAATTCCCATTGAATTACTTATGTCAACCTGTGATATAGCGAAACTGGGATGGGGAAAGTTGCTATGTGGAAGGGATAACTGTACATTAAAAGAATTAGTATAAAGTCTATTGCCTTTTATTATTATCCTTTTATTAAGAGGATTTGTTCTGTGAAGTTTGGATTCAGTCTAAGGGCCACACTTGAGGACCTAGAGGACCACATATGGCCAGGAGTTCACAGGTT
This sequence comes from Vombatus ursinus, assembly GCF_900497805.2. Taxonomy (NCBI): domain Eukaryota; kingdom Metazoa; phylum Chordata; class Mammalia; order Diprotodontia; family Vombatidae; genus Vombatus; species Vombatus ursinus. Next base: position 681,658 of record NW_020954227.1, read on the forward strand.
CCCCACTCCTGGTATAGACCAAGAAGGAACACAATTATCACTTTTTGCCAATAACATGATAGTCTTCTTAACATCAGTGAAAATTAACTGGGTTAGAGTCAGGAAGATCTTGGATTGGAGTCTAGCTAGATTCACATCTATCCATAGACGCTTCCTAATTGTGTGACCCTTGGCAGGTCACAGGAGACAAGGAAAACCATAGAAGATAAAATGGACTATTTTGATTGCATGAAATTGAAAAGTTTTTGCTGCCCACCTCTCGACAGAAAGGTGATTATTAACTAGAGGTATAGAATGAAACAGACATTTTCAAACATAGCTAATTTATGTATTTGTTTTCTGAAGTTATACTTATTTGCTAAAAGGGAAGGCTTTTTATTTTTTCTTTTAGTGTAGGAAGGTAGGGAGAATTTTTAGATAGTGATAATGATGTGAAAAAAAAGAAAGAAAAGAGCATCAATGATTCATTAAAACCCAACAGAAGAGAACAGAAAGAAGATCAGAAGAGGATACACTGTAGGTCAATGTTGGAACAACCATGTTAAATTTGAAATATACCAAAAGTGGAGGCTATATATAATGTGTGTGTGTGTGTGTGTGTGTGTGTGTGTGAAGGGAACTGTACATAACAGAAATTTATAGTTTAATGTACAATCCCTTTCATTTTTATTTGTACTTTGAAATGTTTGTTTGTTAATGTTCATCAATTCACAATAAAAAAGAAATTAAAAACATACTTACATAAGACATTCTGGAGACCATGTTGTAATGGGAATGAGTGCAAGAAAGTTCAGGCACTCAGCCAGACCAGTGAGGAAGATATTTTAGGTCAAGGAGGTCTTTTGGCACCCCTTATCTCACAGATTGCCAGCTACTCCCCCTGTGTTCAGGGTCAGCCCAAAGGAGTTATAATTCCTGGAGTACAGGAGAGAGAAAACTGCAGTTTTACTGCTGGCATTAACAATCCCCTCTCATAATTAGGATTAAAAAATGTTACTTTATTAAGATTGCAGATTTTTTTTTGGTGTCAGCAGGCATTTACGATAGCTGTAAACAGCACTGAAAATTTATAGGTTTATACAGAAAGGCTTGCTTACTGTCAGAGGCTATTTTTTTCTGAAGAGAAATAGGGAGCCTACATCTTCACATAGATAGAAATGGCTTCCTAGTTATGTCCTGAGCTAGGCAGGAATTGAAACTTCCTCATATAACTTCCATTTACATTTTGTCCCTTTAACCCTAAAAGTGCAGGTCATGGAATTTTTCTCCTAGGAATCAGATGTTGTAATTCTATGCAGTGTAGGGTTTTTTTTAAAATCATTATAACACTACCAGGTGGCAGAAGAATGAGAAAAGCTAGGTAGAATGTGACTAGTAAGTGGGTGAAGAATCTCTAGATTAGAAGAAGATAGACACAGGACAGGAAGGCAAGAAGTGGATCTTGTGATCCAAAAATTATGTGTGATTACTGCTTCAAGATTTGCCTAAAACCATATGTAATGTATATATTTTGTGGTTTGTTTTCATGATTATGTTTTTACCCAGCTAAAATTGTTAGCATGGGATGAAATTCTTAGTAGTTATCATCTTGGGCTGTTTTTTCAACTCTAAGAAAAGAGTTCCATTTTTCTCCTTTCTGGGGAGTTTACTTGATAATCAAGTTAGCCTGAGGGGAGATAGGAAAATCACAGCATTGCCCTATCTGGGCTTCTGAGAAAAGCTCACACAATAGACTGTGGTTAATTTTATACAAGCAACCCATGGACTGCTCTCCTGAGATAATTCTTATTGATGGAACTTTTCTTCATGAGTATATAAAATGCAAAAATCTATTGAGCTAGATGTCTACCAAGAATAATGCTTCAAAAGTAAGGGTTCTTAAATACCTATTTGCTTACATATGCATGCATGTAAATGTATTAAAATAATAACAATATTTATGATAACCCTTTGCAATTCTAGACTGCCTTTCATCTGTTGATCTTGGAATATTTTATAAACATTTGTTAATTCCAACAACACTCCTCTGAGGTAGGTAAAAATTGTTATTATCCACTTTACAGATGAAGCAACTGAGTCAAATAAATAACTTGTCCAAGGCCAGCCAACAGCTGTGGGAGGGCTGAGATTAAAAGTTTGGAGTTCCTAGAGACATATATTAGAACAGTCAAAACAATCATATAACATACATATCCCATGGGCAAGTAGAAGGGAATCTTTTGTCCTCAGAAAGAAATATCTCCTATTTTGAAAAAGTTGAGAGCATACTTTCTTTGCCTTTGGGACTTAGCTAAGCCAAAGCATCTGTTTGCCTTATTAGTACCTATTGGTTTATCCTTCACTTCGCTCTCATAGTCACTGATGCTCAGAGAGAAAGTCTGAGCCATGTGAACATTTCCAGGTCTAGAAAATTATTTCTGTTTGTACAACTGTAGAATTTGTAAACCTTAAAGCTCTGTATAAATCAAAGTTATTATTATTATTATTACGATTACTATATATGCTAGGACATACTGGCATAAGAAAATTCTAATTTGTTAGCTTGTTTGCTGTTATGCTTTGTCATATTTTCAGTACATGTAATTTAGCCTAATTCCTCCACTGGAACAAAACAAGAGAATAAACATAGGATATTTCCTGACACCAATATATTTCCAACTGTGCTGCCAGCATAGTGCCAAAGAGCTTAAAGAAGAGTATTAAATGAATTTAATTCCACTCTAACACTAATCCTGTTTAGAGTTATGAAGCTCTTAGGAGCTGCATTCAGGCCTGAGATTGTCATAATTCTGATTTCAGTAAAGACAGACTATCTCCCTTATCCTAGGTATTAGCATCTGCTATAGATACCCAAGCAAGAGTAGGATTGAACAGACTAGGAGAGTATGGAGCTGTTCACCCAAATGAAATGTAACTCATTACAGAGAACTGCTATATGTTCCAACCCTATCACTGGTCCAGGTCAAGTGACAAGATGACTTAATTCTATGTCAGAAAGGTGAGGGAAAAAAAATGTATCTTTATTTTCACTAATTGCTAATTGAAATTTAGTATTTCCTTCAATTATTTAAAAAAATATATATTTTCTTTCTGGGCTTCACCAGAATGCCAAAGGGATCCCTGACACAAAAAATTAAGATGCCCTGCTCTAGGGGCCCTCTTTCTGACTTGAGTGCTCTCAAGAATAAGATAATAAACCAGGGTATACTGGGAGGCACTAAAATCAGAGTAAGGCAATCAATGTAAAACAGATATTATCTTCTGTCCCTAGAATTCTAGCTAAGAACCTGATTTTTTTTTAGAGTGGTTCATTACATAAATGAAATAAGTAAAATCAAATTTTAATCTTATTACAGTCACCTTGAACCATATTTCTCTTGGAGAAGTGTGAACTGGTTCATAAAAGTCAGAAGTGATTATATAGGAATCTAAACCCACTTGATTTGCTTGTTTTGTTTTAATTCTTTTATAATTGCCTTAGTTGAGATCCCCTTCGACTCCCCTGAACTTTCACCTCTACCCATACCCTCTCCCCATCCTCTAGATCCCACCATTCTATTAGAGTCTATGGGCATCTGTTAAAAAACAAAACTTATATTTATTTGATGTTGTTGTTTGTCCTTCGTTCTCGAAAAGGACGATGACATCAGGAAGGTGATGCCATGACTTGCAAGTGAATTGTATTTAAGTGAGGGAGAGCTGCGTAAAGTCACAGCCTCACTTTCTGCTTTGGAACCACCTGGGTCCAGTGACAAGATATAGATCAGGATGACTGAAGATGACCTCCATTTATTTGTAAGGAATTGTTGATTGTAGATAGGTCGAATGTCTTAAATTTCTTTGTATCCATCATAGGACCTGACACACTGCCTTACATGGTAGGCATTCAAAAATGGTGATCGATTTATTGTCATATCATGTATACACATGGCATATTAAAAATTATAATAACACATAATGATTTAAGGTTTACAATGCAATTGCCTACATCATCTCATGATAACAACAAAACATCTCATAACAACAAAAATTGGTGGCTTTATCTCAATAGATGAGATGGAGATAGATGAGATGAGAAATGAGACCCAGATGAGAAAAATGAGGCCCAGAAAAGTTAAGTGATATACTCAGAACACACAGCTAGTAAATATCTGAGAAGGGGATTAGAATCATTTGTGTATGACAGAGGACAAATTCACAAATCCACCAAGCCCCCAAATACAAGAGTATGTAGTATGCGTATGTACAAATATATAACTATACACATATAAATATATATATAATATAATGCACACACATATATACATGTACATATATGTATTACTGCATGTATATGTTGTTGTTCAGTTGTTTCAGTTGTGTCTGACCTGGGGTTTTCTTGGCAAAGATAGTGGAATGTTTTGCTATTTCCTTTTCCAGTTCATTTTACATATGAGGAACCGAGGCAAATAGGGTTAAAGTGACTGCCCAGGTCACATAGCCAGTAGCTGAGGCCAGATTTGGACTCAGGAAGGTGAATCTTTCTGACTTCAGGCCTGGTACTCTATCCAATGTGCCACCTAGCTGCCCCTCTGCATGTATGTATGGGTGCACATATACATATATGTTATATATGCATGTGGATATATATGACAGAAGACCTGGGTTCAGGTCCTGTTTCCTGGCATATGCCTATGATGACTAAGGTAGGCAGGTCATTTAAGACTTTAATTTGATGGAGCTTTCACACTTGAAATTCTCTGTTGATGGTGTCACAGGTCCAGACAAATGAGAATAGCAACAACAAAAGAGATAGAAGAAAAGAACAAGTGAGGGGAGAAGACTAGGAATTAAAGTAAGGAATGTTCTTTGGTTGTGAGATGACTATACTGAGAACATTACACTCCAAGTGTTCAGGGCGTATTGCTTTAGAATGCTTGAGACCCACCAAAATCACATCAGACACTTTCTAAAATGAAAACTTTCAGCTGTTCAGGATTGAAAAAATAACAAAAATCTAGAATCCTGGGATTAAACTAAAGCTATAAAATTCATCAGAGATGGAAATTCTTCAACACCCTACCAACTCTGACTTTTTCCTGACTTTCCAAGTCATAGATTTATGCTTCTGTTAGAGCAGAGCCTGCCAATTAGGGGAAAGAAAAAGCTAATGTTCATTTCATATGACCATATAAACACTTTTGAAAAGTGTTAAGCGAGGGTAGTGCTAGTAATGGGACCTAAATGTTATTGAAAAGGATAGCATGGCCATACACCTGCTTTAAATACAAAGTTATCTATGTAAAACCCAGAGAACAAAGTGACATGCAGCCTAGGTTGAACTTATACTATTGATGCTTAACAAAATAATCATTAAAGAACAGAAAACTTTCCTTTTAATCCTCTCCCATAGGACAACATGTGAATGTTAGCATATTTGAACTGCTTTACATTCCTTCTTGCCTACTTTTGAGAACATACTACGTTTTAAAACTTGTTAGGTTCTTTCATGTTTTATTTGACCCTATGTAATTGCATTCCTGAAGGAATAACAGGCTCCCCCAGTGATTTATACTCTGTATTAAATGTCAGTTTTGAAGAGACACAGTTAACAGTTTGGTTTAACCTTCTGCCTTCTCTCTCAAAGTTCAAAACTGAACTAGGGCTATGTAGTTCTAAAGATTTTTAGGGAGTGGAATTTGAAGATGAGGGAAGAGATAAAAAAGGAACTGAAGGAAGAGTAACAATTGAGGAAAGTTTCTTAGTGTTCACCCAGTGCTTCTAAGGGCTATCCAGTTGAAACTATAAAGACATAGCCTTTCTTTTTGTAATTTGTAATGTTCAATTCTAGCCTAGCACAGTTATGCAGGCTGTAAATCAGCAACACATTCTGGAATTGCTGGGATTCTGTTTCATGTTGCCACCTACTGCTCTAGCTGTGGGGACTCCCACAATAGCCCAAAAAAGTGTTTTCTTCTCTGCACAAATTGATGAGTTGTGGCTTTGGTATCCACTGTAGTGAGGTTAAGAAAAAGAAATCTCAATTCTTGTAATTTAGTTGGTTTCTTTTGTTTTCAGGCACTTTGCTCCTGTGATATTATTTGAGTTGAAAATATTTCATTTCTCTTTGTAGATTTACTTACAACATATTTAACAACTGTTTAATCACCTGTTTTGAGCTAATTATGGGGAAAACAGTTAAATAAATCTTGATGTAATGGCATAATACCTTATGGGTACATCTCTGTGTATATAAGTCTGCATCTGTATTTAAATTTCAAAGTAAAAGCAATCATATTATGACTCAGTATGTAACTGAAGTAGTCATTATTTCCTGCAGAGGATCTTTTTAAAAACACAGAACAAGAAAAGAGACCATCTTTAAAGAACTTTCCCCTGTGTCATGAAAAACTTCCTTTTCTCACTCTCTATTTCTCATAATATTTCAACTTTTTCCAAACATTCACCTAAACATGGTTATCTAATTATTCAATAGGAATTTATTAGTCCCTCACTATGTGAAGGCACTATACCAGATGCTGTGCTAAACAGTAGGGATAGATGTTGCTGTTCATCTTTTGTTCTTGAAGAGGACCAAAGACATCAAGAGGGTGATGTTTTGACTTATAAGTGAATTGGATTTAAGTGAGGCAGGGCTGTACAAAGTTATTAGCCTTACTCTCTCCTCCAGGGTTATCTGAGTCTAGTAGCAAGATGTAGGTCAGGATGACTGGAGATGGCCCCAGATGCTATGAGAGACCTTGACCTTTTAAGCTGAGGTTCTTCCCAGTTCTCAGTTTGTCTGAGGCAACACCCATTCAGTGATTGAAGGCTAGGTAAGAATTGAGGCAAAGGATGGACTCCTTTGACTTCACAAAAGAATCATACTGCAAGGGGAAGACCCTCAAGGTTTCTGGCCAGAACAGAAACAATTGCTATTTACACTCACTCTGAGCCATCAAAACCCAAACAATGAGCAGGTCAGGCTTGGGCTGGGACCTGTATTTGGTCAATCAGTAAGAGCCAGAGTGATTTGGATCGAAAGACATAGTCAAGTAGTTCCATTTGAATTCCAGTGGGCTTTATCAAGCCCGGTTTACCAGAGCTATATTTCAAGAAATCATAAATGAAAACTACATGAGACAAAAAGAGTTAATTGCCCCAGTTTAAAAAACAAAACACAACAATGATAGAATAAATAAATAGCGAAGAAAAAAATCTAGCCACCAAACCCCAAGATACAGAACAAAACAAAGAATCAACAAAATGATATAGTCCCTGCTCTCAGGGAACTTGCATTCTTGATTAGATTAGGGAACTTGATTAGAAAAGGCTGCACCTCTGTGACTAATTACAGAATCAAAACAAGAAATAGATTCCTTATGTACAATCATGCTCATCTAAGAAAGAACTGTGGCATGAAGTCCTAAAGCTATAATCCCCAAATCCCAACTCTAAAGTAAAATCTTTTTTGTCCTTAGGGAAATAATTGACGCTAAACCTAGACATGCTTGTTTCCCTGGAAAAATAATATTCATGCATTTTATTGACCTATTATGAAAATTAATTGGTTAAAGAATATAGTTATTTTCTTATATCATCATCCTTGTTTTGTTAATTGGGAAATATCTAGAAAGAGGTTAAAAAATTTGCCCCAAATCCAAAGCTAAGTTCTAAAGCCTAAATTCAAACATAGTTCTTCTGGCTTCAAGCCTGGTATTCTTTCCATTTCCATGCTTATAAATGCTACACATCCCATACCTGCAGCTGACTGGAATGGAAATTTATCACCCTATTGTTTCATGCAAGGAGATTCATATATTCTAATTGCTAATGTCTACACAGAGGACCTTTTCCTCCTCCATAGACATGATAGATGGCAAACTACCGCAGATGTGGAAGTGTATGACTGTTAAATAGACTTTATACCATATTATTATCATTTGTCTTTCCATACTATGTGTTATATTGTTATAACTGAGATAAAGATAGAGTCAATTTACTATAGCAATAGAGACACTGGCTACACATATTACAATGCTGTTCATTGGGAAGGAAACTCTTGGGGATGGGACAACAGTCTTGAACAATGATTAGAGATATAAATGCAACAAACATTTATTAAGCATTTTCTATATACAGAGTACTACACTAGTCCTGTGGGAGATACAAAGTTAAAATAGGATGTGGACTTTGCCTCTAAAAAGCCTTAACTAGGAATTCTTGTGCTCAGTACAAATTAGGTAAGATGTAGATTAGGATTACTGGAGATGGTCCCGGATGCAGTGGGAGACCTTGGCCTTTTTAAGCTAAGGTTTTTAACAGGTATCAAAACAATGTCCATTCTGTGATTAAATGTAGATAGGAGGTAGAGAATGCCCTTTCTTATATAGTTAAAAGAAATTCAATCTGGGAAGGGAAAACCCTCAGAGTTTCTGGCCAAAACTGAAACAATTGCTATTTACTTTCACTCTGAGCCAGTCAGAGTCCAAAGAATGACCAAGTGGAGATTGGCCTGGGGCCAATTGTTGGCCAGTCATTGAGAGCAGAATGATTTGGGTTTAAGGCATAGTTCTTGAGAAAAAAAAAATCTAGCCAGTTAAACCCCAAGATATCTTGTGAGGTTTCAGCGATCAAAATTTACATTCCTTTGGGCAGAGCACCCACACCAAATGAAAACACACCTTTGTACCATATCCTATGTAGACAGAAAGAAGAGAAGGGAAAGAGAGGGAGGGAGGGAGGAAGGGAGGGAGGAAGGGAGAGAGAGAGTATGAGAGAGAGAGGAGGAAGAAGGAATAAAGGAAGGAAGGAATAAAGGAAGGAAAGAAGGAAGGAATGAAGGAGCTGTGTTGCCCAACTGGCCAGTTGGGTCCCCAGTTTCTTATAGTGGCAGAGGTTATTGTTTGTCCTTCATTTTCAGAGAGGACTATGACATCAGGGAGATGATGCCATAACATGCTCCAGAAGAGAAAGTGAGGCTGGTGACTTTGCACAGCCCTCCCTCACTTAAATTCAATTCATTTGCATGTCATGGCATCACCTCCTTAATGTCATGATCCTCTTCAAGAACAAAGGACAAATAACAACAAATTAGGTTGAGATGGGAGTGGCAGGTGATAGAGAAGGTGTGTGTGGCAAGAAGACAATACAGATAAATTCAGATACAGTCATAGCATGAGAGGCAGTAACCCATCTCCCTCTCACTACCTTGAGGGTTGGGGGAAGATTGGTCTTAGGAGAAAAATAGTGATGGAATCTTAGAGGTGGTAGATGGAAATAATGTTACGTGTGATAGTGCAGATTTGCAGATGACCTGTGAGTTGAGGTGTGGTAGTCTCCTTTAGAAATGATGCATACACAATGTACAAAAACAAATTAGCATTCAACTCTGGCCTCAGACACCTGACACTTACTAACTGTGTGACCCTGGGCAAGTCACCTAACCCTGATTGCCTTACCAAAAAGAAAAAAAAAAAAGCAAATCAACACAATAACCTACTTTTTAATAAATGCAAAGATCTCAGATATTAAGGCAAAAAGTCACTACTTGACAAAAATTGTTGGAAATACTCTGGCAGAAATTAGGTATAGACTAGCCATTTCACACTGTATACCAAGATAGGCTCCAAATGGGCATGTGCATTTTTCATCAACTATGAAGAAGGAAAAAATTAACTGTGGAAAATATGATTAGAGAAATCATGGGTTAATGACCAAACAAGAGATAGAAAGGTTCACAGGAGGTAAAATGGACAATTTTAATTACACAAAATTAAAGTGTTTTTGAACAAATAAAACCAATGTAATTAAAATTAGAAGTGAAACAGAAAATTGGAGAGAAGAAATCTTTGCAGCTAGTTTCTCTGATGAACGTCTCTTAAGAGATACAGGGAACTGATTCAAATTTACGTGAATAAGGGCCATTCCCCAATTGCTAAATGGTCAAATGATATTACCATTTCCAGAGGAAGAAATCTAAGCTATCAATAATATATATAAAAAAATTCCGAATCATAAATAATTAGAAAGGGCTAAAGTTTTTCTGAGGTTCCATTTCATACCCAGTAGATTGACAAAGTCGATAAAAAAGGAAAATGACAAATACTGGAGGGGCTGCAGAAAAACGGGTACATTAAGGCATTGTTAATGGAACTGGGAACTGCTCCAACCATTCTGGAAAGGATTTTGGAACTATGCTCCAAAAGTTATTGACTTAGCAATACTAATATTTTGTCTATACTCCAAGGACATTAAAGGGAAAAAGGGTCCACATACACAAAAATATTTATAGCAGCCAATGGCAAAGAATTGGAAACTAAGGAGTTCCTTATCAATTGGGGTATGGGTAAATAAGATATGATATAAGAATGTAATTGACTATTTTTGTGCTATAAGAAATAATGAAAAGGATAGCTTTAGAGAAACCTAGGAGGGGCAGCTAGGTGGTGCAGTGGACTGAGCACTGACCCTGAAGTCAGGAGGACCTGAGTTCAAATAGGGCCTCAGACACATAACACTTACTAGCTGTGTGACCCTGGGCAAGTCACTTAACCCCATTGCCTAGCCAAAAAAAAAAAAAAAAAAGAAAGAAAGAAAAGAAAAGAAAAGAAAAGAAAAGAAAGAAAGAAAAGAGAAACCTAGGAAGACTAGGGATAGACTACTGGGCCTGGAGTCAGGAAGACTATTCTTCCTGAGTTCAAATGTGACCTCAGATACTTACTAGTTGGATGATCTTGGGCTAGTCACTTAACCCTGCTTATTTTAGTTCTTTATCTGTAAAATAATCTGAAGAAGGAAATGGCAAACCATTCCAATATCTTTGCCAAGAAAACCCCAAGTTGGGTCATGAAGAGTTGGACATGACTGAGACTGAAATGACAATGAAATGAGGAAGACTTGTATGAACTGACTCAGAGTGGTTAGCAGAATCAAGAAAACAATTTTTATAATAACAAAATTATTGTAGTCAAACAACTTTGAATGACTTGAGCATGCTGATCAACCATGATTCCGCAGGATTCATGATGAAACATGCAACCCACCTCCTGAAAGAGAAGTGAAGTGCAGATTGAGACTTTTTTTTTGACATATCAAAAAATATTGGCCATAGCCAATGGGAGTTTTTGTCCTCCACTTACCATAAATGTTTATAACAAAGGTTTTGTTTTTCTTTCCTCTCAAAGTGCAGGGAAAGAAGACGCATTTTCATACACTGAATAAAATTTTAATTTAAATAAAGTACCTCAGAATGTTCCTTTAAGAATGACTAAGCCCAGAAATATTGGTTAACAATTTCAAATAACACTGAGAAAAATAGCAAATGAACTAAGGTGAATTCCAATTTTTTCATTAAATCATTGAGAATACATGACTCCTAGATTAAAAATAAACATTTGGAGAAAAAGAGGATGTGGTGCCAAACAAATTTATTAAGTAAAAATTTCTTTAATTATACAATTAACCAATGGATACTTATACTCATATGGGGGTAAAGAGAACCAGTATTTGGAGCTTTCACTAAGATCCTACTCTGATATGGCATGTCGGAGTGTGTATGACCGTTGGATCTCACTGGCCATGCCAAAAAACATGTAAATTTTGGTAGGTCTTAAGCCAGAAAAACTTCATGCATATACCTAGAGACAGATTGTATGACTATTGTCTGAGAACCATACTAAGTAAATGTGGAGAAATCATGACCTGACTGCAGTTTTTCTGAAAAGAATATGTCTCTCGTCTCTGAAAAGAAGGCAATATCTACTTCTTTTCTTGATCTATATTTCTGCATATTTGAAACATACTTGTGTTGGCCAACAATTTTATCAGGTTTTAAAGGTTTGGTTGGAAAAAGACAATTTAATGAGTGGTACTCATAAAGTCTTAGTTACTCTTTCAAACAGCCAGAGAAAGGATAATGAAAGCAGGAAACTGAGATGGAAGAATTTCAGGGAAACTTGCTTTTCCCTGAAGTGGAAAAAGAGAAAAAGAAAAAGCTTATCATTTCTCCTGTGAACTTGTGCTAGGTCATCAAAACAGGTTGCTACATGTTCTTCATCTCAATTCTTATCTCTTCTCCAGTGTATGTGGCACATTTCTTATATCATACACAGTGGTCTCCTTCTATCCTCCTTTACCCTTTTTTCTGGATGGTTTCCTTTTTCTTCTCTCAAACCTCTTCAAGCCAAGATAAAGTCAGACTTCAGAAATTGGGAACCCAGATAAACCACCTAGGTAAATCAGTCCTTGCCTCCCCAAATCTCTCTAATCATTGCACATGACTAAAGGGAGGTTTGTTGTTGTTCAGTTGTTTTCAGTCACGTCAACTCTTCATGACACCACTTGGGGTTTTCTTGGCAAAGATAATGGAGTGGTTTACCATTTCTTTCTCTAGCTCATTGTACAGATGAGGAAACTGCCCAGGGTCACACAACTAGTAAGTGTCTGAGGCCAGATTTGAACTCAGGTTGATGAGTGTTTCTGACTTCAGACCCAGCACTCTATCCACTGCATCACCTAGCAGACCCAAAGGCAGATTACACAAGTCAAAAAACATTTTTTTCTCTAAAAGACAATGACAGAAGCTATTTTTTTTAATTTAAAAAAAAATTCAGAAGCTATTGTTGTTCAGTCATTTTCAGCTGTGCCTGACTCTTTGTGACCCTATTTGGGGTTTTCTTGGCAAAGTTACTGGAGTGGTTTGCCATTTCCTTCTACAGCTTATTTTAAAGATGGGGAAACTGAAGCAAACAGGATTAGGTGACTTGTCCAGTGTCACACAATTAGTAAGTGTCTGAAGTCAGATTTGAACCAGGAAGATGAGTCTTCCTGACTCTGGGCCCAGTACTATCTCCTGCCACACCTAGCTGCTACCAACAGAGGCTGTGCCAAGTGTCAAAAGTGCCAAGAGGTAAGTTAAGAGGTAATAAAGTGCTTTAAAATTTCTTCTCATCCTTACTTTGAGTAGGTAATGGAAGAAACTGTCTGCTTGTGGATAAGAACCAACATTGTAGAGTGAGAAAAGTGCTTACTCTGTAGTCAGACTAGTCAGGTTGAAATCTGGTGACCCCCATGCATGGGCAGGTCACAACCTCTTGGGGGCTCAATGTCTTCATGTGAAATAGTGAAGATAATACCTATTATACCTACCTTACAGAGCTGTTGTGAGGTTTAAACTGAGATAATGAATATAAAATACTTTACAAACTTTAAGAAAATTTTTATAAGTATATGAAGCTAGTTAAATTGACATGGTCCTTACCTTCTAGATGTATGGAGACATTGTTGTTTGTCCTTTTTTTCTCAAAGAGGACCAGTGACATCAGGAGGGTGACGACTTGCAAGTGAATTGGATTTAAGTGAGGTAGGCCAGTGCAAAATCATCAACCTTGCTCTCTGCTTTGGGGTCATCTGAATCCAGTGGCAAGACATAGGTCAGGATGACTGGTGATGGCCCCAGATGTAATGGGAGACCTGGCCTTTTAAATCTAAGGTCTTTCCCATTTCTCAGTTTGTCTGAGGCAACACCCATTCAGTGATTTAACGCTGGGCAAGAAATGAGGCAAAAGATGGTTTTGTTTGCCTGCTCAAAAAAAAAACAATCAAACTGGGAGGGGAAGACCCTCAAGATTTCTGGCCAAAACAGAAAAATTGCTATTTACACTCACTCTGAGCCATCAAAATCCAAACAATGAGCAGGTCAGGCTTGGGCTGGGAACCTGTATTTGGTCAATCAGTAAGAGCCAGAGTGATTCGGATTGAAAGGCATAGTCAAGTAGTTCCATTTGAATTCCAGTGGGCTTTATCAAGCCTGGTTTACCAGAGCTCTATTTCAAGAAATCATAAATGAAAACTACATGAGACAAAAAGAGTTAATTGTCCCAGTTTAAGACAAAACAAAACAAAACAAAACAATGATAGAATAAATAAATAGGGAAGAGAAAAAAATCTAACCCTCAAACTCCAAGATATCCTGCAAAGTTTCAGTGATCAAAATTTAAATTCCTTTGGGCAGAATACTCACATGCAAGAGTGTGATTTCCCATGTGAACACAGGGAGGGAGGGAGGGAAGGAAAGAAGGAAGGAACAAACATTGCCCAACTGGAACTGGCCAGTTGGGTCCCTAGTGAGGGGGACTTTATCTTTCATTCTTGAAGAGGACTGGTGACATCAGAACATATAGATGCATCATAAGGATGCATCATAAGGACTTTTAAGTTATTTGAATACTACTTATTACCTACTTATTACTTGTGCCTTAGGATCATCCTTCCAGTAATCCAGGTTCCAAATCTCAGTGTCATCTCACTTTCACTCACCCAAATAGTCAAACAGTTGTCAAATGTTGTTTCTCTCTCTCTCTCTCTCTCTCTCTCTCTCTCTCTCTCTCTCTGTCTTCAGATCATCGACCTCATTTCAGTTCTAACCCTAGAAGGCTAGAGAGAGAGGTTACTGCTCTGTCTCCTTTTCTTCTTCTTTCCTTGTTTCAAACCAACAACATAGTTACTATTCCCATGCACAGGTAGAACAGGGTGGTTGAGTTAGGTTGCCTCTTCTGATTTATGTACATTCCCTAAATAGGTCACTGAATATCAATTTCAAGATGGATATATCTAGACTTAGAGACACACTTGTGAATGCTAGAGATCTAGAGATACTAGGTCCATCAGTAGGAGCTAACTAGTGGAAGGGGAAATTGTGGCATCTGAAAAGATAGCCATTGACAAGACTATGAAGAAAACCCTGGCTTGGCATGTCAGAAAACATGACCTAGAGGAAGTGGTTTGGACAATGCAGAGTCAAGGCAAGATATTATCAATGAACTCCCTAAGAAAAAATGGCCATGGACAGATGGATTTAAAAGTTAAATTCTACCAAACATTTAAAGAATAATTAGTTCCAATACTACATGGAATTGGAAAAATACATTGGAAAATAGGCAAAGAAGAACTCCTACCAAATTCTTTTTATGATACAAATATGGTGCTGATACATGAACCAGGAAGAGCCAGAAAAGAGAAAAGAAATTATAGACCAATTTCCTCAATGAATATTGATGCAAAAAAAAAATAAATAAAATATTAGCAAAGAAAATACAGCAAGTTATTATCAGGATAATACACTATGACCAGGTGGGATTTATCCAGGAATGCAGGGCTGGTTTGATGTTAGGAAAATTATCAGCATAATTAACTGTATCAATAACAGAACTAACAGAAAAACTATGATTATCTTAATAAATGCAGAAAAAGCTTTTGACAACATACATCACCCATTCCTATTAAAAACACTAGAGAGCATAGGAGTAAATGGAGTTTTCCTTAAGATGATAAGTAGCATCTATCTAAAATCATCAGCAAGTATTATATGTTATATAGGGATAAGCTACGAACCAAGAATGTCCATTATCATCACTGTTATTCAATATTGTACTGAAAATGTTAACTTTAGCAATAAGAGAAGAAAAAGAAATTGAAGGAATTAAAGTAGGCAATGAGAAAACAAAGCTATCATTCTTCGCAGATGATAGATGGTATACTTAGAGAATCCTAGAGAATCAACTAAAAAACTATTTGCAATAATTAAGAACTTTAGCAAAGTTGCGGGATATCAAGTAAACCCACATAAATCATTGGAATTTCTATATATTACTAACAAAGCCCAACAGCAAGGAACAATATAAAATATTTAGGAGTCTACCTGCCAAGACAAACCCAGGAACTATATGAACACAATTACAAAACACTTTCCACACAAATAAGTCAGATCTAAATAATTGGAAAAATATCAGTTGTTCAGAAAAATGACAATTCTACCTAAATTAATTTACTTATTTAGGGCCATACCAATAAAACTACCAAAAATTATTTTGTAGAGCTAGAAAAATAATAACAAAATTCACCTGGAAGAACAAAAGGTCCAGAATATCAGGAGAATTAATAGAAAGAAATGCAAAGGAAGGTGGCCTAGCTGTACCAGATCTTAAATTGTATTATAAAGCAGCAATCATCAAAACTATTTGGTACTGGCTAAGAAATAAAGCGATGGCTCAGTGGAATAGGTAAGGTATGTAAGACCCAGTAGTCAATGACTATAGTAATCTATTGTTTGATAAACCTATAGACTCCATCTTCTAACAAAAACTGCTGGGAAAACTAGAAAAGAGTATGGCAGAAACTAGGCATAGATGAACATCTAACATCATATACCAAGATAAGGTCAAAATAGGTACATGTTTTATATATAAAGACTGACACTATAAGCAAATTAGGAAAGCAAGGAATAGTTTACTTGACAGATCTATGGAGAAGGGAAGAATTTATGACCAAACAAGAGATAGAGAACATTATAAAATGCAAAATTGATAATTTTGATTACATTAAATTAAAGAGTTTTTGTAAAAACAAAGCCAATGCAACCAAGATTAGAAGGAAAGCAGAAAGCTGGGAAAGAATTTTTATAGCCAGTGTAGAGAACTGATTCACATTTATAAGAATACCAGTCATTCTCCAATTGATAAAAGGTCAAAGGATATGAACAGGCAGTTTTCAAATGAAGAAATCAAAATGCTCTAAATCACTATTGATTAGAGAAATACAAATTAAAACAACTCTGAGGTACCACCTTATACATATCAGATTGGCTAATATGATAGAAAAGGAAAATGATAAATGTTGGTGAAGATGTGGGAAAATAGGAACACTAATGCATTATTGGTGGAGTTGTGAACTGGTCTAATCATTCTGGAGTACAATTTGGAACTAAGCATATAAAACTATGCATTGCTATACCACTACTAGGTCTGTATCCCAAGGAGATCATAAAAAAGGGAAGAGGACCCACATGTACAAAAATACTTATAATAGTTTTTTTTTTTGTGGCAAAGAATTGGAAATTGAGGGTATGCCCATCAGTTGGGGAATGGCTGAACAAATTGTGGTATGTGTATGTAATGGAATACTATTGTGCTATAAGAAATGATGAGCAGGTGGATTTCAGAAAAACCTGGAAAGACTTGCCTGAACTGGTGCTGAGTGAAGTGAGCAGAACCAGGAGAACAGTGTACACAGTAATAACGATGTGGTGTAAAGACCAGCTTTGATAGACTTTGCTCTTTTCAGCAATACAATGATCTAAGATAATTCTGAAAAACTCATGATGGAAAATGCTATCCACATCCAGAGAAAGAACTATGGAGTCTGAATGCAGGTTCTAAACATACTATTTTCTCTCTCTCTCTTTTTTCTTTCTCGTGGTTTTTCCTATTTTTCTGATTCTCCTTTCACAACATGACCAATACAGAAATATGTTTAATATGACTGTATATGTATAGCCTATGACAGATTGCTTGCCGTCTTGGGGTGGGGGGAATGGAAGGAGGGAGGGAGCAAAAAATTTGCAACTCAAAATCTCATAAAAGTGAATGCTGAAAACTAATAAATAAATAAATAAATAAATATTAAAGTTGTAGCCTAGGCCCTCAAAGTCTTTAAAGAGATCAGCTCAGTTCAGTTGAGACAGTGGTATAACATTATAGCAGGTGTTTCTACAACAGTATTTCACTGTTCTGGTGAATAGAAGTGAGCAAACAGTGACCCCGAACCTGGCAACTTTTGAAACCTAATTGGTTGGTGCACCAGAGGAAAGGACAGCTTTTTTCACTTTTCCATTTTCCCTCATGTCTTTTGATATAGTTTGGATCTGGAGCTGGGTTTTAGACTGCCCCTCTAGCCCCTCTGCCCTCAACCCTCCCCCCCCCCCACCACATTGCTTTCTTCTCTTCTACATGAGCTCTGGGAGTTGGAGGAATTTCTGGAGATGGCTGGGCAAATACTCTCAGTGGATTATTTCCCTCCCCCCTGCCCTGGCCATTTTCTTCTACGTTCAATAACTATAGTTTATTGAATGGACTGTTCTGCAAATATGAGGATGACTCTTACTGAGAGAGGAAACATGAGAAGCGTGATTGGGATAAACCATATATTTTATATTTTTGAATGATATTTCATTTTATCCCTCAGCTTAAATTGAGAAACTATCCCAAGAAGAAGCTGTGTGTGTGTGTGTGTGTGTGTGTGTGTGTGTGTGTGTGTGTGTGTGTGAAGGGAAGAAAATAATTTGAGCATTAGTAGGCTCTTCCTTTCTTGGTGGCCAGTAAGGATACTGTAGAAATACTCCATTCTTCCTGATATGAATGAGACTTCCAGAAGAAGGAACCTAAAAAGTATTGCCAATGGTTATGGATTCTTAGGTAAAAAATTGAAGTTTATAGTGTGTTTTCCTTACTTTTGCCTATTGCAGGCAAGGGATGCAGAAGAGAAATATTAATTTGGAAAATGGACAAATGGCTAAGAAGATGGTATCTAAAGACAGAATGTAAATTTCTGGACCTCAGTTTAAATACACAGTATTCCAAAAGTTAAAATACTGCAGTATTTTAGGAAGACTATTCCAAGAAGGTGCCAGATAGTTTGATTAACACAACTTACCTGGTGGATTGAGGTGCTGCCAAATCACAAACAAATCACACTCCCTCTTTGGGTTAACAACATACTGCCTTCCTAGCGAAGGAGGCAACAGACAAACCTATGTGGGCTGCAACTGCTACTCCAGAATCTTAAGTTTCAACAGAGATTAACTCCAAGTGTCATCTATAATTTCCACCTATATCCATCAGGAGATCTGGGTTATCTATCATGGTATAGTCAAAAAAAGTATAGAGTTCACATCCATTATACTTCCTGTTTCTGTGAGAGAAGATTATGGGGAAAGAGAAGGGATTGTGCTAAATAAGAAAGAAAAGAAAATTACTATGTAGGGACATTGGGAGATGGTTATGGCTACAGAGAGTTGAGTTGTTGAAATCAAGGAAAAGAAGTAGAGTGGGGTTATTAAGTTAATTAAGATGTGACAATTAACTGTAAAAGTCTGAATCAAGTGCTTATGTCTGAGTTATAAACACTTATAAGTAGCTCATTTTTTAAGTGAAAATTTCAGCTATTACAAAGAATAGGCAGAAAATATGCAGTGACTTGAACTGAGTGTGTAATATTTGTATTTCTGCCACAAGTGTGTAATTGTTATCTGTGTTCCAAGCATAGGCTGATTTTCTCCTCATGAAGGAGGTGAAAAAACTCAACAACAGAAGCAAGACTTTGATGGAAAAAAACAACAACCAAATTCTCAGTTGGAGGACGGAAGATGACCCTTGTCATCTAGTCAAAATGTTTGATTGTAGAGATGAGAAAGGAGATTCAAAATTAGAGATTCAGAATTAGAGCTTCAAAACAGACTTGAGGCACCTTCTCAAGAGGAGTGAGCTGGATGCTGTGAAGATGAAGTTGTCGAGAGAGAAAAACAGAGAGAGAGAGAGAGAGAGAGAGGGAGAGAGAGAGAGAGAGATTAGAGCTACAAAGCTAACATATGAGAAGTCACCCATTAAAGGTCAGAGGAAGATGAGTTGGTGATTCTCAGCTTGGGGAGGTGGTACTGAGTCAGTTATTTGTCAATCTGATAACAACATAAAGGTTTGTTTTATACCTGGGGCAGGTATCCAAGACATAATAGAGAACCTACCATGACTTAACAAAGTAAATGATAAATACTGCCTTCTAGTGATTCATGTGGGCTGATACTTCCAGACACTTTTGGACACTTCCTGTTATGAATGACACTTCTAGAAGAAGGAACCTAAAAAGTATTGCAAATGGTTATGAATTCTTAGATAAAAAATTGAAGTTTATAGTGTGTTTTCCTTACTTTTGCTATTGCAGGCAAGGGATACAGAAGAGAAATATTAATTTGGAAAATGGACAGATGGCTAAGAAGATGGTATCTAAGGATGGAATGTGAATTTCTGGACCTCAGCTTAAATACACAGTGTTCCAAAAGTTTAGAACAGGATTAAAGTTTAATAGTATAAAATTATATTAAGACTTTTGGAACATCCTAGATAAGAATGATAGATTCCTGGCCAGAAGTGGAATACAGCTAACAAAAGATGGTAAAAATGTTTGAGGAAGGGATCTTGTTTCCTCACCACAATTAATGTAATGCACAGAATGTAATCACAAAGTATAAAGTGTGTATTAAGGACTTTTCCTATAACTCTACAACAATGTGTAAATAAACCCTTAATCAGATTGAGAGGGTTATAAGACTTTGGCCATTTGATTAATGCAACTCACATCACACAGAAAACAAATTATTCAGTGGTTAATGATTTCAGGCTTAGAAGAACTTTGCTGAGGCAAGCTTTTCACCTGTAACAGAGTGCTTCAAGGAGAACTCTCTCTCCTTTCCACCTCTGTATAACCTGTGATTTGAGCTACTGGACCAGTGGGAGACAATTCATCCATCTGAGGATAGAGAAACACACCAAAAGATAGACATAAATACAAGCAGCTTCAAGGAGTGTGACCCCCTCTCAACAGAGAAACATTCCAGTTATGGATTCAAGAAAAGAACAGACCTTAGAAGTCCAACCAAGCGGCTCACCCAGCAGTGACAATGTACTCATTAGGACCTGTGTGAGGATCCTATAAGAGAGAAATGACTTCTGAGCCCAACAGTGTTATCCTGAAAACCTAAAAATAGTCATACCTCTTGAGACCTAATCAGAAGGTAGGAGTACAAGTTGAGGAAGTAGCCCTGAATGTATGTTACACCATAGGAGTTTTATGTTGGATATATTTGGGTCCTATATTCATTTCCTGAAGAGATTTTACATCTGAGGCCCTCATTTTTAGATAACCTATGTTTACAGATATCCCTCGATAAAAATTATCAGATTTTTTTTCTTCTTGTTTTCCTTTAAATTTATAATTGAACAGTCAGTTTTCTGTTATATTCTTTTATAAGAACAGTTACCTTGAGATAGTTTTTCCTTGTTTTGATGCTTTAAAACTAACATTTGATGTATTACAAATAGCTATTACAAGTGTTATCGGGGTTATTCCCCACATGTAGCATGTGGTGTCATGTGTGGCTTGAAGGGTAGACGGAATAGACATCTCTAACTTTTTCTCCTCCCATGAAGTCCTGTGACTCCAGGTGGAACAGAATGATGAAGAATGATGAGGTCAAAGTAGCTGTCTTTGAGGCCCAAGATGACTTCCTTCCCTGTCCCTGCTCCAGTTTCCTGAAACTGGATCTGAAGATTTTAACTTCATGACCAATGCTGCATTCTCTTTGCTAAGATGGCCAACAAAATTATAGCTACGTGAGCCACAAATATAACAAAAAGTGGATCTGTTACCCTAATAATTATCTGATGAGGTGTTCTTATGTTAGCGTTTTGAGTACTCCGTTCCCTTGGCCCTCTATCTCTCCAAGGAGAATAGTATTAAACATTACTTCATCTCCCATATGATTGCCTTAGCTTCTGTGTTTGGGAGGCTCCAAAGAAAAGTATGGGAGAGAAGAGTTACTAGACTGACTACCAAACTGAAGGTCTACAGAGCTGTTGTGCTGACCTCATTGTTGTATGCCTGTGAAACCTGGACAGTATACCAGCACCATGCCAGGAAACTGAATCACTTCCATTTGAATTGTCTTAGGGAGATTCTGAAGGTCACCTGATAGGATAAGATACCAGACACTGAGGTCCTTTCTCAAACTAAACTACTGAGCATTTAAACTCTGCTTCAGAGAGTACAACTCCAATGAGTTGGCCATGTTGTTCGAATGCAAAATGTACGCTTGCCAAAAAGACTATTTTATGGAGAGCTCACATAGGATAAGTGTTTACATAGTGGTCAGAAGAAGCAATACAAGGACACTCTCAAGGTCTTTCTTAAGAACTGTGGAATTGATTGTGTGACATGGGAGATACTGGCACAAGACCACTCAACATGGCATGCCCACATCAGAAAGGGTGCTATGCTCTATGAGCAAAGCAGAATTGAAATAGTTCAGGAGAAACACAAGCTATGCAAACTTAGAGAATCTACCCTAAAGGTTCACATGGACTATTTGTGCCTGATGTGTGATAGAGCATTCTGAGATCATATGGTCAGATCAGCCACAGTTGGACACACTAAAATTTGACTCTAGCATAGTGATGTCATTTTGGTCCTCCTCAAAAATGAAGGACAACAACCATAACAACAACCTGCCTTAGATTTTAAGCTGGCAGTTAAGCATAATTTGTATTGTTGCTCCTGCGGACCACACTTGAGAAGGCCTAGATCTTGCTAAGGCTGAGCTCTGTGAATTATATTGAAGCTCAGTAGTACCTATCTCAACTTGCCCTAATGAATTCAACCCAAGCCTTCTATCAGCCAAAGACAAGGTTTATTAAAGTTCCGCCATATTGGCTAGATTCTTAAGGAATCTAAGCATTTGTCATGCTCACAGTGACAAGCAGGCTAGAGTAAACCCAGCCACTGGCTAGATTTTAAGAATCTGAGCCCTTGGCTAGACTTTTAAAGAATCTAAGCATTAGTGAGCCCTTGGCTAGACTATTAAAGAATCTGAGCACCTTAATGGAGGCCAGATAGCCCTTATATACAGAAAGACCATGGGAGGGTTCTAGGAATGGACAAGTAGTTTGGGGTGACTGGGAAGAGGTATCTAGGGAGGATCTTGATGGGAATGACTGGGAAGTTAAGGGTAACAGAGAATTAGGAGATTGGGTTTAGGCAACAAGGGAGTTGATTGGATTATAGTCTCAGGCAAATGTTAGAGACTTCCTTGATCAAGTGGGAGTTCAAGGACAGTCCAAGGTAGGGTTTTTCTAGGGCCCATAGACAAATGGGACTCAAATTCTTTTTGGGGTAAGGAGCAAAGGTCTCAGCCTGGGCCTGTATCCCATCACTATCATCTCAGTCTCTGGGGAAGGGGAAGGGATTAGGTTCATGGTTTAATTTACTCAGTTCCTATAGAGCACAGTTTCAATTTAAAGTCCAAACCCTGCTCCTCATTGATGGAATAATGGGATCTGGACACTTAAAGGGAAAAAAACCATGTCTCTGGAAGCAACCCAGTCCCTGAATTTTCCCATACGTTTCAGCAGCCCAGACCACTGGCACCTCCATCCAAGGTACCTGGCCCACCCCAGACTACTTATCACTCCTTAATCCCATCTAGATCCTTTCCCTAAGAACCTTGCCTGCTTTATTGACATTACAATAAACTTTGCCACTTGATTGGAAGGTTCAAGTATGTGAATTCATTCCAGGCAGCTCTGCCTTATACCCTGACATTTTGGGTTTGGAGCACCCATAAACAGCATCACCACCATGGTCTTGAATCCAAGGCACATGGCTTCTCTGGGCTTCCCTGCTGGACTGGCTACTGCACTATAATCCTGGCACAAAGGACACAATAAAAAAACAAACAAACAAAATCAAACAAAAAAAGACAAACACCTCCAGGTCAATTTCTCAGGGCCAAGGTAAAAGAGAGGGAGAGCAGGGGGAGGAAGTCCTTCCCCTCTCACCAGTTCAGTTCATGGGCCTACCCTATGTGTTAACTATAATCCTCACCCTCTAGATCTGCTACAGTCTAGGGTTACTGGGAACCCCGAAATGCAAGAGTACAGGGCGCAAGTCTGTGTCAAAAGAATTTGACGACTCAAGCCTTCCAATCAAAGTAGAGAGTTTATTTGTGATGCCAAAACAAATGGGCCAGACTCCTAGTGAGTCTGTGCAATTTAATGGGGGCAAGATTGATATTTTTATAGGGAAAAAGGTTGTGGGAAGATTTGGACGTGATTAAGGAGTGGGAAGTAGCCTGGGGTGGTCCAGCAGTAACAGAGAATGGAGAGTTGGGCAGGGGCCCCAATGAAAGGACAGTTGAAAGGATTATTGACTGGGAATGGGTTGTGTGCCTCAGGTGAACTCTAGAGACCTGTGTTCAAGGGCTTTGGGGTCCGAGTCCCAAAGATATGGTCTTTTCCTTTTAGGGGTCCAGTGTGAATCCTATCCCCATCAGATGTAGCTCTGTGAATATAGCAAGAAGATATATGCATGGAGGAAGACTGGCCAGAAAGGGCCTGAAAAATAGAAAGAGAGCAATTATCTTAGTTTTACCAGTTTTAAAGACACTGATGGAATCCTAATAAAGCTGCCCCCAGTCCCCATATTCTATCTTCCTTATGGGCCCCACTGAGCAGGAGACATATCCTGATCTAACCACACAATCTGACTTTAACCACATCACAGGCCCCCAGACTCAATACAGCCATTGCCTCTAGCTAGCCACTGTCCCCAGATCCAATTCACATATTTGAACAGGTGTATTCTTGTACTCAACCACAATCACATCATCCATTTAGTGTGAGGGACTGTCTGATGTTGACTGCTGCCAGGCGAGCGTTGTGGCAAGATTGGGGTAGGATCTGGGTATTTGGAAGTCAAGGCAGGGGCTGTGGTGGGCGGAGTTGTGGTGAACTGGGATGGGCTGGATATGGAGAGGCCCTGAGGCAGTGGGCAGTGCTATGTGAGATAAGCTGGGGAAGGATCAGGATACAAGGAAGTAGCGGAGTACGTGCTCCTGAGTCAGGGGGCTGTGCCACGTGGGAGTGGGACAGCAGAGGATGAGTTCCCTTTGCTTAGTCCCCTCCCTATATGCAACGTCAACCCCAGACGCCTCCTTCCTGTGTCCTTCCTGACTTCCTGGGTCACGTACCTTCCCTTTGTGTAGCACTGACCCCAGACGCCTCCTCCCAGTATCTGGGCCTGACTTCCTAGGTCATGTACTCTTTGTCTATGCACTAATCCCAGACGCCTCCTTCCTGTATCCGGTCCTAGCCTCCTCTCCCTTGGTGCGCTAAACTCAGACAGCCCCTTCCGGTATCTGACCCTACAATCATTGTCTAGTAGGTGGGCTGAGGAGGGGCTAAGTAGGTACTTAAGGAACTCGTGGTCGGATCACCCGCTCTCTTTGCTCCTGCTCTGTTGCTCTGGCCTTCCTGCTTGGCCTTGCTGTGATGGCCTCTGAATAAAGCTCGGGTATTGGCACCTCCTAGTAGGCTCGTCTCTGTGTTTATCCGGTTGAGGACCGAAGACTGGTAAGTATGACTCTGGCAGCCTGCTCCTTATAGGAGGAGAGTGCATGGCGCGGCCGGCACAAGGTCGGCGCGGCCGGCACAATTTAGCCCTATCCATCTTGACCAGATAGGACCGCAATAGCTAAACAATCAGAGGGCAGCATAACCAGGATTTTTGACTACCAAACCATAGAAGGGACCCCTCCCCATTACTTAATCCCTTAACAAATCCCTTCTACCTTTTTTTTAATATTCATAATTCCTGTTGTGTCATCAGCATCATTATACTATAAATTTGCCTGTGTTGTCTTACTAAGTTGCAGGTTCTTCTTGGAATCTAGCCTGCTTCTGAAAGGCGTCAATCCTCAATAAATGCCTGTTCTTGAATTAGAGATGGTCTGACTCTGAATTCTTTGAGATGGTACTGCCACAACACACCATGAAACGGCAACAACACTGCCATTGCAATTATACAACCAATCAAAGACATCACCTACTGACCTGGCAGGGATGGAAGAGTGCCTCCATCTTAGAAGAACTAGGTATATTCCAAAGGATCCATTAAGCAGTTGGTGGTACAGTAGATAAAATGTTGAGTCTGGAATTGGGGAGATCTGAGTTCAAATCTGGCTTTGGAAACTTACTAGCTGTATGACCCCGGGCAAGTCACAAAAACCTCTATTTTGTCACAGTTTCCTTCATTGTAAAATAGTACCTACCTCTCAGGGTTGTTGTGAAGATTAAATGAAACAATGTTTATAAAAATTGATTAGCACAGTGCCTGGCACATAATAGGTACCATATAAATCCTTCTCCCTCTCCTTCTTCCTCTCCTCCCTTACACAAGTGCAGTATTTAATATGGGCAAAAGAGATTTTGCTTACCTAAAACACAGGTGCCTACTAATTTGCCTAGTACAGAGGTTGCCAAATTATGGCCCATGAGTCAAATCTAGCCCACCACATGTTTTCATACTGCCTGCAGCCTAAGAATGCTTTTTACATTTGTAAATCAACAGTACATTGTGGTGGGTTGAATTTGGTTTGTGGTCTATTGTTTGCCAATCCCTGGGCTAGTACATACTGTGTGAGCTCATCTTCTTTTTTTTTTCCTTTTCCTTTTTTACTTTAGGTAGACAAAAACTTCCTAACTTGTTATGAAATGAGTCCAAACAGCATGCTGAAATCCTTATGGCATCAACTCCAAGTACTTAATCCTTTTTAGGAAGAACCCCACATCTCTTTGGTACTGTTATTTTTCTTTTTAAGATTATGTTTATCATAGGAGTGATTTAGGAACTCCATTTGGAATGTTCTTTGTATGAGCAGGGATATTTTAGGGGAAATTTCAGGTCCTATATGGTACAAGGACCAAGGGGATATTTTTGTTTGGACCTCCAATGGTATCAACTTATTTGTGAAAGGCCACTCAGCAGAGATACATGAGCTGACCCACTGAAGAGAAATATACTCTGCTTGCCTAGTCATTCCACTAACATCTCCCATTGCCACAGAACAGCATGGTAACACTATGCTCCAACAATGTTTCACTAGAGAACTGAGGAATGGAAAATGCTGCTGAAGGATGTCAGCATGTTTGTGTGGCTCTAATAGGCCTGAAAAAAAGAGCCTGTCAAGCATCCAACTGTGTTCAGTTCTGTTCCCACAGAAGTTACCTGGGGCAGAGTCTGAGGCTAATAAAACATCTATTGGCCAATGGAGATGGCTGAGACAAACAAGAAGTACAACCCTTGGGGTGACCACTATGAAAAGAGGAGTCAGAAAGTGAGCAATAGAAGATTATAAGAAGAAAAAAAAAAGACTGAAATTACCAAAGATCTCAGGAGGAAGGAAACTCAGTAAAAACCCTGAGCACAAATAGATAAAAGAACAAGGAAGATATTAATAACAGAAGGGAATATGGCCTTCAGATCATGAAAATGAATCCAGACATTTATGAATAAACATTACAAGACAAAGAAAATTAATCAAAACCTAATGAGATGGAAGACCTTGTGGATTCCCAAGATAGCATGGAATGACAGTGGGATGTTTCTGAATGTTTTAAGAGAGAAATAAAAATAGTGATAGCAGAATTATGGCCTGCAGAAATAATCAGCAGAATAGAAAACCTTGAATTCACAGCAGCAAATAGAGAATATTATTATTATGTTTTGCTTTCCCTTTACTAAATTATCTTTCACTTCTGTGTATTTGCATCCCAATCACTTGTTCAATCTTTTGTTTCTTTCTCATAGAGGACCAAAATGATATCACTATTCTAGCATCAAGTTTCAAAGTGTCTGACTGTGGCTGATCAGACCAATAGGAGCTTGGAGTGTTCTACCACATGTTAGGCACAAATAGTCCATGTGAACATTTGGGGTGGATTCTCTAAGTTTGCAAATCTAGCATTTCTCTTGAGCTATTTCAATTCTGCTTTGCTCATAGAGCACAGCATCTTTTCTGATGTGGGCACACCATGCTGAGCGGTCCTGTGCCAGTATCTCCTTTGTCACACAATCAATTTCAAAGTTCTTGAAAAAGGCCTTGAGAGTGTCCTTGTATCTCTTCTTCTGATCACCATGTAAACACTTGCCCTGTGTGAGTTCTCCATAAAATAGTCTTTTTTGGAATGCAAACATTCTAACAAGGTGGGCAGCTCATTGGAATTACACTCTCTGAAGTAGAGTTTGAATGCTTGGCAGTTTAGTTTGAGAAAGGACCTCAGTGTCTGGTATCTTATCCTGCCAGGTGACCTTCAGAATCTTCCTAAGACAATTCAAATGGAAGTGATTCAGTTTCCTGGCTGGTGTACTGTCCGGGTTTCACAGGCATACAACAATGAGGTTAGCACAATGGCTCTGTAGATCTTCAGTTTGGTAGGCAGCCTAATACCTCTTCTCTCCCACACTTTCCTTCAGAGCCTTCCAAACACTGAGCTAAAAGCATTGTGTGAGTCAAAACTTTTCCATGTGTTGTAACTGATGGTTCCACATATGGATGATGTGGTGATAGCCGATGGAGCACCTGCGTTTTCATGGTGTTAATTGTTAGGCCAAAATTAGCACAAGCAGCAGAGAATTGATCCATACTTTGTTGCATCTTAGCTTCAGAGGCTGCATGGAGTGCACAATCATATGCAACCTCATTGTCATGAGCCTGTTGTTTACTCCTTTGTTTAGTTTTTATTGCAAAACCTAAGCTAGCTTCACAGCGCTCTCCTTCACTGCAACCACTCCAGAAAAATGTGCATCCAGCTCCAACTTTAGTAAGTTGGCCTTCATTTGCTAGCCTCGTTTCACTCAGGGCTGTTATTTGGATGTGATACCTGCTGAATTCTCTTGCAACAAGAGATGTTTGTCTTTCAGGTCTACTGGATTTTGTGTTGTCTATAAGTGTACACACATTCCATGTGCCAATGGTGAATTGAATTGTCTTTGTGGATGTTTTTGTATATTGTGTGTGTTTTGACCACAGAGTGGGATCCCTGCCTGCCAGGGTTGGGTAAGCAGACAATTTTTAGGGCACTTTTTCTAGCCCCTTCCTCACACCAGGAGGTGAACAGTGCAATCCTTAAAAGGCTGCTCAGACATCCAGGGGGCTGCTGAATCCCACTGCTGCTTTCATTGAGAAGATGACCCTTAAAGACTGGGCCACCTGTGTGCAGGATTGTGACTATAGCTCCCAGTGTATCCACATCTACTGCTTCATCACTTGCCTGTCTCCACAGAACTTTGAGATAGGTAAAATGGTAAAATGTTATGGCTAATGTCTTTTGATTCATGTGTAAATTGGATTTAAGTGAGGCAGAGTTGCACAAAGTCATCAGTCTCACTCTCTCCTCCAGAGTCATCACAGTCCAGCAGCAGGACAGAATCAAGATGACTGGTGATGGCTCAAGATGCAGTGGATGATCTTGGTGTCTTCAATGTCTAACCAAGCTCTAAGCACTACACAGAGCCTGCTTCAGCTACGTACATGGCTGTTGGAATAGATTGTTCTCACCTGCCCATTCCACCAGGGGAAGTCTTTACATGTTTGGGGTAGACACCCACCTAACTCACCAATAGGTCTGAAACTCCTCAGTTTGGTAGCCCATCTGCCAAAATGGTTTGCCAAAGTGGGGCTGCTGCACATGCTACAGCTTCTTGGAGCCGCAGGTGAGAGTTTGGTGGAAGAGGTGAACTCCAAAGGTGGACAGCAGCCCTGACAAGGGCTCATCAGCCTTCACACCAGACTACTAGTCTTCCCTGAACACACCCTATACCCCACCTGCATTACAAGAAAACATAGACATCCATACAAGAGTAGCATGATAATTTAATGTCCTTCCTTCAAATTTGGGAAAAAAAAACACCAGAAAGATAAACAAACAGAAAAATAGAGAATCAAATACTTTGCTGGAGAAACCAGAGGTAAAAGATTTCTGATGTTTTCTAAATGAGACTGCTAAAGAACACATGCATATACACACATATATACATATGCACACATATACATATACAATGCATATATACATATATAACTACATATGCAATACATAGTTCTGTCCCACAAAATGTGTGTGTGTGTGTGCACATGCATGTGTGTATGTATGTGTGTATATCTTATATTATATTATTATTATTATATGTATATTATGTGTGTATAGGAGAGAGAAAAGATGGGGGCAGCTATGTGGCACAGTAGATACAGTGCTGGGCCTAGATTTAGGAAGACTCACCTTCCTGAGTTCAAATATGGCTTCAGGCACTTACTAGCTGTATGACCCTGGACAAATCAATTTACTCTGCCTCAGTTTCCTCATCTATAAAATGAGCTGAAGAAGGAAATGGCAAACCACTCTAGTATGTTTGCCAAGAAAATTCCAAATGAGGTCATGAAGAGTTGTTCACGACTGAAATGACTGAACAACAATAAATATATACATATATGTGTATATCCATGCATATATACATATAGAAATATTTTTTCAGCACCATACAGAACATCTATAAAAACTTGACTGTGCATTAGGACACAAAGATGTTACAAATAAATACAAAAAGGAATTAATAGTAAATATTCTTTTTTGGGGGGCAATTGGGATTAAGTGACTTGCGCAGGGTCACACAGCTAGTAAGTGTCAAGTGTTTGGTCTGAGGCCGGATGTGAACTCAGGGCCTCATGACTTC
Organism: Vombatus ursinus; assembly: GCF_900497805.2. Lineage (NCBI taxonomy): Eukaryota > Metazoa > Chordata > Mammalia > Diprotodontia > Vombatidae > Vombatus > Vombatus ursinus. The sequence goes on from NW_020954227.1 coordinate 711,805, forward strand.
AGGGTCGGTGCATTATCTACTGCGCCACCTAGCTTCCCCCATTAGTAAATATTCTTTACAAATTGTAATGCAATAAAATCAGTTCAAGGAGCACAATCAAAAGACACAGACCTAAATAGAGACTTCACAATGAAATCCTAAATAATGAGTGAGTCAATGGACAAATGACAGAAATAATTAATAATAGTATGAAAGAAAATAATAATGATGAAATAACATCAAAGTTTTTGGAACCCAAAACTATTCTCTTAAGAAAAATGATATCCCTAAAACCATACATTAACAAAATTGAAAAGAAGAGGATTAATGTGCATTTTAAAAATTCAAATGTCAACAAATAAGCAAGCATAAAATAAGTACAAAAGAGATGTGAAAAATTATCAGAGAAATAAACTAGAAACTAAAAAATGCAAATGATAAGTAAATCTAATAGCTGATTCTTTGAAAAGACTAATGAAATTGATAAACTTTTAGTCAATCTGATTAAAAAGAAGAGGACAAAAATTCAAATCAGCAAAATAGCAAATGGATAAGGTGAAATCCTGACAAAACAAGAAGTAATATAAATAAGTATCAGAATGCACAGTTGTATGCTATCAAATTTGAGAATTCAAAAGAAATAGATAAATTATATTAAAAACTGAGGCATACAGTGATTAAGTGGTTTGCCCATCATCACACTGCTAGTAAATTCTCTGAGGCTGGACTTGAAGTGCCACTGAGAGAGAATCACATTTGTCATGGGCAAAGCAACACAAAAACCAAAGTACTAAAGTTTGAAAAAAGACTTCTTTTTTTTTTTTACTGATGAAACACTTTTTAATTTAAGGCTATTATCAGAAGAAGTCCAAGTGAGCTTACAAGTTCTGGGAATTTTCATCAGATTGTAAAATACCCACCCTAAAATGTTTTGGACATTTTCTTCTTTCTTCCAGTGGTTCAGAAAGTCTTTTTTCTCATTTAGAGAATGATGAACTCTCTCAAGGGGGTGGCTAGGTGGCATGGTGGAGAGTCCAGAAGATTCCTTTTTCTGAGTTCAAATCTGGTCTCAGACATTTATCAGCTGTGTTACCCTGATCAAGTCACTTAACCCTGCTTGTCTCAGTTTTCCTGATCAGTAAAATAAGCTGGAGAAAGAAATGGCAAACCACTTCAGTACCTCTGCCAAGAAAACTCCAAATGGGGTCATGAAGAGTCATACACGACTGAAAAACAATTGAACAAAAACTGAATTCTCTTAAATATATTGATATACAGAGGAACAGTATTTTTCTGGAACTTCAGAAATACTCAAATCAAGATGGATTATTGCAATTTGACATAGCACCATGCACATATTGAAGATCTAAGGCCCAGAACTTACCCAGGGTTCTTGGTCAAGGTAGGTGAGTAGCAGCAGTCTGGAGGAGTCAGAGGGAAGCAATGAGCCCTTTATTCTGAAGTCTAGAGACAACAAGATGGAAGGCACCTGCTCCAAGCTTCTGGGAAAAGGGCTTTTGGGGTTAGGTCTTGAAGCAGAGCAGTTCCAGGGAGAGGGAGAAGTGATTCATTTTGGGGGAAAATAGTTTGCAATGCTATTTGTGATCAGGCTGTGCTGGGAGTTTGAGCAAGGAGGCAAGGAGAGCTTCTCTAAGCCCAGACTAGTAGACTAAGTGGTAAAGTTGTAGGACAGTATCAGGGTCCCATTATTTAAACTCAATGTAGTATTTTCTGCGGTTTTTTTTCGCACATATCAAGAAAGATTAAGAAATTTATTCCATAGATGGATAAAATATGATTCAGTAACCTGTGGATTCACTTGATTTAAGAGCAACTAAAACCTGTAGGTAGCCAAAATAAAAAAAAAAAAGGAACACTTACTATCCGATCTGATAAAGTGTTAAAAAATTAAAAAATACGTATTGAAAATCTTGTGAACATACTGAAAAAATAATGTAAAAGAAATGACTATAGGAAAAGTGTACATTTTTCATTTAAAAAATTTTTAAGGTATAGAAAGTTATTGTTTATTTTGTGGCAATAAATTAATTATTTTACTTTGTCCCAGTGTCCCGATATGTACATCAATGTGTAGAAAAAATATATAGTCTTTTTGAAGTGCTATTTAAGATGGTGGCATATATGTGTGTATGAATCTATTACATACATATACACACATACATACCTATATATGTATGTGTGTATATATGTATGTATGTATATGTACATGTGTATGTGTATGTATGTGTGTGTGTGTGTGTGTGTGTATATATATATATATATATATACCTTATATATTTATAAGGGAGTTTAGCTCATTTTTCAGAAGCTAAAGTTGGCTCAGTGTTCTGGGGGGAAAAAGTGCAGTTCCTAGGTGTTCTGAGACCAGAGCTGCTGATTTGCATGTGGTAGAACAATTGCTAATTATTTAGCCATGATTTTCACAGCTGAGGAAAAAGAATGACTACTCTGCTCTTTACTAACCACTTGTTTTTGGAGGAAGTAAGAGATGACAAAAGATACCTCTCTGCATTGCACCTATTTTACTGAGAGGTGGAGAAAAAGAAGACTATTGGCAAAGAGGCAGAGCTGGAAAGGCTTTTGCCACATTTTCAGCCAAGACGTAAGGCTGAAATTGGAAGAGACAAGTACTTGATGCGCTGTATTGGAGCAAGCTCAGTTGAATAATGAGCCAGTTTAGAAGCAGAGCTTCAGAAAAGCCCAGTCACTTCATCCAGCTGAGATGACATGCCTGACAAGGTGTTAGTGCAGCAAAGTATGGATTCGCTCATTTTAGCACTGGAAGCTATCATCACATATCAGCTATATTCATCAAGGAACTTTGATGGATTGCTGCTGAAGCTAATGATAATAATAATAATAATAATAATTTATCACATTTACATTTCATTTTAAGGTTTAAAAAGTACTTTAAAATATCTCATTTTATCCTCTAAATAACCCTGGAAGTTAAGAGCTATTACTGTCCTCATATTATGAGGAAACTGAGGCAGAAAGAGGTTAAATGATTTGTTCAAGCTTATTGATTGCAGTCAAGTCTTTCTGACTTTGAGGCAGCTAAGTGGTATAGTAGTTATAGCGCTGGGCCTGAAGTCAGGGTAGACCTAACTTCAACTGACCTCAGACAGTGACTACCTGCATGACCTGAGAAAGTCACTTAACTGCTTATTGCCTCAGTTTCTTCAACTGTAAAATGGGGATAACAATAGATCTACTCCCCAGAGTTGTTGTGAGGATCAAATAAGATAAAATCTGTGAAGCATTTAGTGTAGTGCCTGGCAGATAATAGGTGCTTAATAAGTGCTTATTGCCTTCCTGTCTCCAGATCCAGTGCTATATCCACTGTGCAACCCAGCATATTAAATTTTATAGTTAGAGTCGTAGTTGTCCTGGCCTACATATTCCCTATATATAAAATTTACTAACTTGGGACTTTAATCATATTCTGCTCTCAAGGACACTATGTACATTTGTAGAAAAATGTGATTCAGCTTTATGGGGGAAATGTTATTTAAATACTATATGTTTGCTTTTCATTTTCAATAAATGGTTTGGTTAACTCTAATTAAATATTAGTGGCTGATTTATTAATGGGAAATATACCAATGGGAGCTCATAAGCTTGTAATAGGGATAATAGCCTATATTATTAATAACAACCAACATCTACATAGTGCTTTAAGGTTTCCAAGTGCTTAAAAAATATTATCTCATTTTATCATCATAATAACGCTACAAGTTAGGTGCTAATATTATTAGGGTTTCTCTTATGATTCTGAAAGTATTAAGCAGACAGTCTCTCTCTAAGGAAATCCTAACTTTCCAAAGTAAAGGAAGGTTGAAGAAATATGAGACACAGAGAAGGAAAGATTGAATTCCTACATGTTGACTGAGAATTGAGCATTGAGTATTGGTTCACACAAAGAAGGCACTGTATTTATAGGTAAATGACAAGTCAATAGATTGATACATAAATAGACCACACATGCATATATACATACATAGAAAAATAGATGAAGATAAACATACATATGTGTAAATAGAGGTAAGCATGTGCATGTATGTATGCATGTGAATGTGTATATATATATATATATATATATATATATATATATATATATATATATAT